>NC_060913.1:33083175-33446916 GCF_021234035.1 Daphnia pulicaria
AAGAAGCCAACAGGTGTTGGAGTAGTCTATGCGTTGTAATCTGCTGGCCGAAATTTATTTCAAGTGCATTATTCTCCCAAGTCTCTTTACCGCCCGGAGCCGTCCAACGATGGCGTGAGCTGCTTTGTTTCTTATTTTTATTTTTTCCAAGCCGCTCTATTTCGTTAAGAGTGGAGCTCGTTATCAAGTTTTATTACTAGAGAAAACAAGACTGGCCGGGTTCGATGGGTTCTCTCTCTCTCGTGTCTTACCATCGTTTTGTTCCTGGAATTTGCGTAGAGGATAGTGATTCTCTCACGACGGACTTCCGGAAGAAACGTCGGCGAAAAAACCTTGGAAGAAGTCTTTGGTCTTTTTTTCTTTTTATATTCGTATGACCACCAAGCTAATGGGGAAATGTACAGTTGCCAGGTCGACCGCTAGAATAGTTTCTTTGTTTCCCTTGGTTTCAATCCGACGATGATTGTTGTTGTTGTTGTTGTTGGGCCTCGAGTTGGGGGGGTTTACCGTAATGTGCGGTGTGCCCCAAACAAGATCACGGTCCTCGTAGTGCGGGCGACCAGAACGAGACGATGCGAAACTAGCCATAATCTCAGAACCCAATCACCCGACTGTGACGAGACTATGAATTAATGGGCCGTAGATTCTCATGTGCAACCTGGACACATTGGAAGATTTTTCTTCTTCTTCCTTTGGCACCTCCCGTGAACAAACCCCCCCCCCCCCCCCAAGAGAAAATGAAAATTGAATTTAACGCCAGGTTTGTCGCACGTGTTTCCGCCGGATAACTTCCGCGCTCGAGCCATCGTCTCTTATGACAAACCGGACGAGTTCAAATGTCAAACTCTTCCTGGACAACATGTTGAATCCCTAGACTCATCTTGGTGGCTCTGTCAACTGCTGCTGCACTATTGTTGCCGGGCCAGTTGGGTGGTGGTGGTGCTGGAGGGGGGCACCCAAGAAAAATCTTTTGTTGCAATCCGAAACCTTTTCACTTTTCAGGATTAAAGAATATACAACTTCAGATGTTGCCCTTTTTAACCCGATTTCGCCTCGAGCTACAAGTCGGTTAGGGCTCCCTGTGCCATCTGCCATCCACCAAAGTGTAGAGAAACGACCATCTCCCGACTTCTTTTTTGGTCGTTTGTTTTGACCGTCTTTTTTTTATATTTTTTTCCTTCTAACAAGAAAGAAATCATCAACGTGGAAATGTCTAGACTTCATTAAGCCATGTGGTTACCGAGCTTAAATTCTTGGCTAATCGTTCTCCTGATTGAAAGATGTATTTAAAATAAAAATATAACCACGGCGATCCTCGGTTTTAAGGCCCCTCATTTCAACTAAATCATTCGAAATTATTTGTACTTTGGTTGTGTAGGTTTTTCCCCCTCTCTCCGGCGCAGTTGTTGCTGGCGTTGTTTCGACCCTGTAAATTGATTCTCTTCGTTTGACTTAGCCATTTCCGTTTCTGTGCGATTAGTTTATTGTCTTGCTCTGCCAACATTTTCGAGCCCCGTTGGATTATACAAAAGTCGTTTTCATTGGCTCTGCTCATCCACCCCTTTCTTTCCCTATTTTAATTGTTTCGCTTCTCCCTCTTCCCATACGTTTAGCTCCGCTTTGAAACAATTTACTTTTTCCTCACACTTCCATGCGCGACCGAAATTTTCTAGAAATTTCCAGATTTGAGTTGAATGTTTTGACCGTCAGATGGCGTATTAAGGGATTTCCCAAGTCTTCAATAGGTGGCGCTCAAATCGAATATTTTTCATTTATGGCCAATGAACTTCCCGTTTCCTTAATTTAGTCATGACAAGATAGGAACATTTGGGTTGTCTTGCCCTATGTTGCCGAGTCCCAATTTTTTATAATGGATCCATTTTTTACGCATTAGCGATCGGACTGTGTTTGCCGGTCGAAAAATTCATTCTGAAGGAACAACTTTTTTTTCTTGTTGATGGCATTTTTATAAAGAAAAATGTAAAATAAAAACGCGCTTAACTGATGAACTAACCAGTAAAATATTCCTCTGGGCTTGGAATTGACGCCATTTTCTTTTGTGTTATGACCTTGGGCGCTACGGGTCGTATTTAGGAGAACTTGAGAGGGGAGAACTCGATGAGCAAGGGGGACCCCATTTTTATATACTTTTATTTTTTCCACTTCTTCTTCTCGAATTGGGGGGTTTTAAAGTTCTTTTTCTGTTGAGAGGATAAAGACGATTTCCTTGATTTTATTTTATTTTTTTCCTTCAATGTTTCTTTCATTCCACTGTCTAGTTTTCCTTGTTCTCTCTTGTCGAGTTGTGTTCGTTTTCATTTGATTTTCATTCTTTTATGGCTTGCAACCATTTCCTTCTGATTGTTGAGAAAAATTCGAATTTTCTCGAAAAACAACAAACAAAAGGAAAATCTCGACAAGTTTTTCTTATTTTTTAAACAACAACAAAAAAATCAAAACAAAAAATCACTTTTACCTATTTTGGATTTTGGTGGCGCCGCGCTGTCTGGTCCGGAGGGTTTCTGTGGCCCCGTTTTTTCTTTTTTGTGTTGTCAAGTCACGTGATCCCTGTGGCATTTTTTTTTGTCTTTTATGAACGTCCGAATCGAATGTTTCTCTTTCCCCACCCGCAGCGGGAGCCAGTCTCAACAGGAACGAAATGAGATTCCTCCATTCTTCTAGAATGTCCAATCACACGGCGATCACGATAATGATGATGATACTAACAACGATATCCCATTTCCCTCACTGAAAATGGTATGGCGGCAGAAAAGCTTTCTGCATTTCTAGGGTTCGTCGTCAAGTTTCACATACCATCCAAATCACGTCTTCTTTCTTTTGTGTGCCTATTTTATTCCTTCATCTCTACACAGTACACACACACACACCCCTAAATAATAAACCGCTAAAAATATGGGTGTTGGATTCCGGATGTCCGATGATTGGGGGGTGAGAGAGGTGTATGCCATTTTTTTTATTATCATTATAATTATTATTATCCTCCCGCGATAAGAGATCATGTGACGTCACATTATCAATGTAAAGAAAGACGGCTCTTTTCAATTGGATCTTTAACATCCGGCTTCTCGAGATGCAAAAAAAGAGCAATCGAATAGGGGAAAGAGAATTTTTTAAAGTTCCCGATAGCCTTTTTTTATCACATCGATGGCAATATGATATTCTACTAGCTTGTCATATTTTTAAAGCCTACCGCGCCACACCTACTCCTGACGGTTAGGAACCGTTGTCACACTATCAATGCAAACATGGACAAGCGTGATACCCAACACCCGTTTTTATTTCATTTCGAATAATAAAAAAAGAAATGAATAGAAGAAGAAGAAAAAAAAGTCATTGTATCATATGTTGATGACACCACACTGTAGCCATCCGGTTTTTCGGTTGCCCAACATCCCGTTTAGATTTTTAACGTCACTTAAAATTGATTGTCAGCTACAAGAGTTCAAGAATGCCGAGCCCCACAGTGTCACCTAGGGCTAAACGTATATACGGGCTCCGCTCCGAGCTGGGAATACTAATGACGATCTTCAGTTAGGAGCCGAATCCAAATATAGCCAAAAATCGTCAGTCATCGCAACATTTCAGCTGGGCGTGCTTACGGAATCGAAAACGACAGGTTTGATCAACGATGTCGACATGGTTGGGAAATTTGCGGGACTCGGGTGTTTGTTGGGTGCAGCACATGGCGGATTCCCACTTTTTCAAAATCTTTTCAGGTGTGCTGTTAACCAAAAGAAGAAGAAGAAGAAAAAAGAGATTTTTTTCATTCTTTATCGTCCCTTTTTTTTCAAAGTTTTATTTTTTGGCGGGGGCCATTGGTCCCAACACCTTTTTTTTTTAAAGCTTCCCCTCGAGACCTTTCGGCCATTTTGTTTTTAGGAACTTGGAGGACTTTTAACAAAAGCTTTCACACCTTTTTGTTCTTCTGGTGTTGGGAGGGGAAAATAGGTAGTCTCTTAGGGGAACATTTGGGCCATTGAATAACGAGCCAAACTTGAATTCCCTCGTCGTTTTTAGTGCGAAATCTATCGTTAGTTTGACGTACGATTTTCCCGAGAGAGAGAAATCAAAATCGTGATAGTAGTTTGCCGATGTGAATGAAGAAAATGATTTCCCCCCTCTGATCAAAACTGATGAGGTTTTTCCCAGAGAGACAAAGAATTCCCCCAAGTTCCCAGACTGCTTGGTGCCAAACTAGGCGGGGTCTCGACAACTTATCCTCGGGGCTATGACACTTCTTTATGTCTTTGCCTCCGAGCTTCTTTTCTTTCGTCTACTTACTATACACTTTGTTTCTTTTTTTCCCAAGACCCCCAACAAGTCTGAAAAGGTCGTCGGATTTCGGTATGCAAGAGAAGAAGAAGAAGGGAAAAAGCTTTTCGACATTTTTCTTGGCCTCGTCGTGGAAACTTTCCCATGATCAGCAGCAGCAGCCACTTGACTCTTCCAGGACAATTTTTTTTCTCGTATGATTGTCAAAGAGTTTTTTTTATGATTCTTTGACCAGGAGCCACGCCTTGAACTCGTTAGATTCTAAACGACTTGATTCTTTTTTTTTTCTTTTAACAAATTCTATTTGAGAATTGGTAACTTGATAATAGGAAAAGAGAAAGGAGCTCTGCAATTATTCCAGGAGTGGCCACATCGCCATCCATCACTAGGGTCTTTCGTGCGAGTGTGTGTGTGTGTTAAACAAGAATTTGAATATTTGCCAAAGCCCATGCTACAACTTCACTAGACAAGAAGGCAGCCACACCAAAGTCATCAATGTCGTCCGGAAAAGCCCAACCTGTCCGTCGGATTACCTTTCGGCAACAATGGCAGCCGGTTTCTTTTGTTTTTTCTCTCTTCTAGCCTTGATCGAAACGGATGATATCACAGAATAAAAAAAAAGACGATTCCCCTAGCTGCTTTTCTGCTTGTTGGCGTGGCTTAGTAGATGGTCAGATTCGCGTGGGGCGATCATTTGCACAGTAGATGGCATCGCTGTCGAAGAACCTCGACCCGTTGGGCTGGAAAGTGGGACCCGCGGAGGAACCCTCCCAAAGACACATTTGACCAGCCAAGGGGGAGGCGGGGCTTCACATTTCTAGGAGAAGAAAAACGTAGTTCGGTGGAGAGAGAGAGAGATACGAGAGGGGGGATTGGAAAAGCACCGAGCCCAGCCGGTCAGTCCTGCTTCTAACTCGGTGCCAACCTGTGCGCAACATTCCCGACGGACATATTATTATTATTATTTTTTGAAATTTCTTCCATCGACGATTCTACAACGATGGAATGCCTCTAAAGTGTTACTGGGAGCCCTGGGTTTCTCATTAAATTGAGCCACTCACCTCTTCACAGATAGACTCTTTTCTCCTCGGTTCCAGTTGTTTGGTTTTTAATTGTGCCATTAAATCCGTGTTACAACATGCCTGGATTACCCAACAGAACGACTGTTGCACCCCCTAATGTGACAATGGCTTACCATCAAGCCGGAAATGTGATTCAGACTCAGTCGAATAGCGCCTGGAACAGTAATTACGGCAATAATTGTAATAATAATGGCTGGGCGACTAGCGCGCCACCACCCACTGCGACGACAATCCCCCCTGTCCGTCAAACGTTTGATGTGATTGCTCGACGGAGAAATCCGCACTACTGGACGGCCGGTAGTAATAATCCGGCCGTTTCCTCGCCCGTTGGTGGCAACAGCCCATTGACACCTACACCGACTCCCAGTCCGGCCACTCCCTCGCCCATCAGTCCCGCTTATCCCAACAGACCTGTTTCGGTTAGATTCGTGACACCATTCATTTTTTCTCGATCGCCCGTCTAAAAAAGAAGAAATTTTGTGTTGTTTTTCTTGTTTTCTTCCACATCTTTGGACTAATCATCAAAATTCCTTTTCTCTTTTCATGTTTAGTATGGATCGGAGAATATGGACTTTCCCCAGGACTCTCCGCGGTACACTTCACCCAAGCCCGGAGGTGGGCTCTACGGCGACTCCTATTTTATGGGTAAAATGATCAGTCCAATTTCCTGTTACAAATAAACAACTACCTGATGAGATGAGATTGTCAATGAGAATGGGGACGCACCTTGAATGACGTGAAGGCAATGAAGCGATTCAAATAGCTCACAGGACCTTATCACTTTTCTTGGCGATGTAATGAATGGCAGAATCGGCGAAGTAGAGGAGGTGTTGGTGGTGATCCAATCCTCCTACGGGAGGTCCTTTTTGGGTGGGTGCCTACACTTGTCCAGGCGTTGTTTCCCGGAAGAATATCTTTGGAAATCTTATTTCCAGTTGATGGATCGGCCTTTACTTCAAAGGTTTTTGTCGCGTCTGCCTAACCGAGTAAATAGACGTCGGTCAGGATTGGTAGACGGCCCAGCTGTTGTGAGCCCACCCAATGGGTCAATAAACAAAGCGTCAGTGGTTTTGGGGTTTATCTCGCTAAAGCCATTCGTTCATCATTTAATCATTGAAATTCTTGCGCATTCATAGGTGATGGATCGACACATCCAGCAGATCCGTGGTCATCCAACGGAGCCGGAGGCGCTCCCTTACAACCCGGCCCATATGGTAGCTACGGTGGCCAGCAACAATCGCAGCAACAAGTCGGGCCAACTCCACCGCTCATGAACAGTGGGCCCACTGGTGGAGGTGGAGGCATACCCAACACCCTCATGGGAGGACAACCCTCTTACCCTGGACAGGGTATATTCAGTCAGTTTTAAAATTTGTTCATCTTTATTCCAACATCAACTTTCAACGCGTTTTCTTTTTTTTCTTCTCTTTCTCTCCCTTGCAGCAGGTCCTGGTATGCACGGAATGGGATCGGGAGCCATTCACGATCCATCGGGAATGGGCGGCTATAACGTCGCTTTGTCGCCAGCCCAGGATCACAACGGCCCCAATAATTTGATGAGCTCTGGTCTTCCACCCATGTCCACGTTTCGCAACTCAGCTACGGGACCCATGGGTGGTCCCGTGTCGCAGTCTGGCGTAGTCCAGGCTGGATCGGGAGCCACGGTCCAATCTCCCTCTATGTACAGCCACAGTCCGAATTTAGGTCCTCCGCCTGGCCCTGGTGGTCAGACAGGCGACGCTCTCGGCAAAGCTCTCGCTTCGGTTAGTTGCTTTTTTTCTTTCATTCTTTTTCCCCTGCTTTAGTCATGTCGGAAGAGCATGGATTGTAAACGTAATGCCAATCAAATTTAAATAGATATATTCCGCTGACCAGAGCACGAGCAGTTTCAGCTCGCATCCCACTACACCCGTCTCATCGCCTCCTCCCTTGACGTCGGTGAACCAGCCACAGTGGAATGGGCCTCCTCATCCGCACACGCATCCAGCCGGAGTAGCCAACACCGCCTCTCCCCTCTACAATGAGCGCAATCTCCACATGGTACGTTTTTAACCCGCGGCCAGATGTCCCAGTAGTAGTTCCTTTTCAGTTTGATTGAATGCGTCTCTTGCGCTGGCGTTGATTGTTGACGGAAGTGCTGGCCTGTTTGTTTTTGCTTGGCTTTTGCTTACCCCAAAGTGGGGGATTTGTTATTCCGGCTCTCTAGTTCCAACGACATGATGCGAAACCTTTTCTATCCTCAGTTTGTGTTTGTGTGACGAAACCTTTTTTTTTTTATTTGTCTATTTGTTCTCTGATTTTTCTTTTTTGTTACAATTCTTTTGTCCTTCCTACTTTTTTTTTTGGATGTCCAGGCTCGTCGCATGCCCGAGCAAGAGCGACTGGACGATGCTATTGGCATTCTTAGGAATCACACTGAGGTAGTTTGTCCTTATTTTCTTTTTCTTTGTTTCTTTCCTTCCTTCTTTACTTGTTATTTTACTGGAGACCTTTCGTACTTTGGTTTATTTTCTTTGTCCCTGAGCTAGACGACATAAAATTTTAATTGAATTGAAACTAACCATCCACAAAATAGAGTCTTACGAGTCCGTTAAATGGCAATTTTCATCAGGCGACCACTCGGATGGAAGAGAGACTGGACGATGCCATCAACGTTCTCCGGAATCACGCCGAATCGGTAGGCGGTGGTGGGCCGCAATCTGCGTTACCCGGTGCCGGACCTTCACCCGCCTTGTCACATTCCAACGGCATCATGGCCGCCTACCCGCCCGTCCTTGAACCTCTCATGGTACATTTCAATCGATTGGCTTTATTATTATTATTTTCCCGCGTGTTGTTTACGCTGCCATTTTCTTGTGTCTTAGGGCGGACATCATCCGGTCAGCAGCACAGTCGGGCACCCATCGTCTTACGGCAGTTTGGGCCCCGCCTCTCTTGGTGGCTCCCTCCACGATTCCGTGAATCGGCCGATGGTCGACGGCCTGCCTACCACAGTGAAAGCTCCTCCTACAAGTTCAAGTAATTTCGAATTGTTACGTTACGCGAGTTGGCTTGAATTCATCTCTGAAATATTTTGTCTTGTAGAAAAACGAAAAGATCCAGACAGCAGCGAAGCCAAATTGGGGCTCGACGGACGTATTTCATCGCTGGGCGGAGCTTCAGCCAACACCCCGACCTCGTCAAGCCATGGAGGCGCAAGCAAGAGCAGCAAACGCTCTAGGAGGTAGTGCGTACCTTCGGCCATTCTTCGCCCTCTAACTTAAACCATCAAAAATGTTAATCATTTCAATCATACTAATGGTGAATTTCTTTTTGTTTTCGTTTTTTTTTTTTTTTTTGTTTGTTTGTCTTTTCTTTACCTGGACCACCCCATTTACCTCGGGGTTTATAAGCAGTGCTGGTAGTGATGACGAGGATGATGACGACGACGAAGGACTGGATCCTGCCGTCAAAGTTGTCAAAGAAAAGGAGAGGCGGCAAGCCAACAACGCTCGCGAGCGGTAAGAACAACTTTTCCCCTTGAATTTTTCAAATTTGTGGTCAGTTAGGGATTTGGTCTAGGACATTTTGTGTTGTTGAATTGACGTGAGTGTAGTCGAGTTTTTGAGAGAGAGAAAATATTGGCTGGAATTAGATTTAGTAAATATAGTTACAATTACGGTTATGCCTCATCCACTCTTGTCCGGCTGTCAGAGTGCGGGTGAAAGACATAAACGAAGCGTTCAAGGAGTTAGGCCGCATGTGTCAAATGCATCTCAAGATTGACAAGACGCAGCCCAAGTTGACGGTGCTTCACCAGGCTGTCGACGTCATCACTCAGCTGGAACAACGTGTTAGAGGTAGTTGTCAGAGAACGAGTAGTAACCCGTTTCTTTTGTTTTTCTCTCTTCTCTCTCTCTCTCTCTCTCTCTCGCCTGTCTCGTGTCTCTTTTCTTTCTTTCTCTCTCTCTCTATCTCTATCTCTGTCTCTTCTTCCAATCAACTCTCTTCGATAACTTACCTCCACCCCATCCTTCACCCTCATTTCACGCATCCCCTTTTTTTACCTTCGACCCCGCTCCGAACCCCCAAAATTAGGATCCGAATCCGGGATATCAACGAAGCGCTCAAGGAATTGGGGCGCATGTGCATGACGCATTTGAAGTCGGACAAGCCGCAAACCAAACTGGGCATCCTCAACATGGCCGTTGAGGTCATCATGCAGCTCGAGCAGCAAGTGCGAGGTACTGCAACACACAACTGCCACGTGCGATTACATGTGCACATGTTCTCGTCTCTTCTTGCATTCTTTCTATTGGTCTCAGCAAAGACGAAAACAAAAAAACAAATCGCGAAAGTTCAGTTTCTTTGATGACGATTGTGGATTTTTCATGGTCCGTTCTATTCAAACGACTGAACTTTCCCGCCTTACTTGATCTTTTAAATGTGTTCATTCGTTTTTATTAACGCAGTGCACGACCTCGTTTCATTAGTGGCTTTTCCATTTATTTATTTTTTTATTTATTTTCGTTACTATTGTAAACATTTTTATGTAAAAAAATTATTTTTGCTTTTTCGTTTTATTGATTCCTGGCCTTTGAGAGCGCATGCACCAACCCCGTTCATTTTTTTTTAACTTCATTTACTATTTTTGTTTTTCCATCCCGAAACCTTTCCCACACCCATCATAAATTTTTTCGTTATCCCACTGTTTACTAACACATTCTCCATTCCATTACTGCAACGTTATTTTTTTTTTCTTTAACCTTTTTATTTGAACATGTTACCTTTAAAATGTTATTTATTTGATAACATCATTTGGATGTTTAAAATTGTTTTAATTTGGTAACATGGTCAACTAGAAAGGCTAAAACTGCTTAAATTTGTATACTTCTCGTAACTTTCTGTCGCTTTTTATTTCTTTCCATTTGAGAAATGTTTCAATTTGTTCTAAATTTCCCCATTTATTTTTACAGAGAGGAATTTGAATCCGAAGGCGGCTTGCTTGAAACGACGCGAAGAAGAAAAAGCAGACGACGGATCGGCCAAGGGAATGCAAGGCCCGCCTCATTTGGGCGGCGGAGGAGGTGCTGGCGGTGGGGGACCTCCTCCCATGATCCCCTTTGGATCCATGCCATCCTCCGTAAGTTACTCGAGCAACAGAAATATTACGCTGAGCGTTTCAGAGTATTAACATTTTGCTATTTGATTTCTTTTTTAGTTTTGATCTAGCAACTCGCTGGTGTGTGCATTGTCGAACTTAGCTGCCCGCAAAGACCGTGACTTCACTAAACTATAGCGGACAAACCGCCAATCTTATGTCGACCGCGCAGTGATTGCTTATTTCGGAGGGGGAAAAAATCCATTTTGTTTTTTTTCTAAATTTTGTTCACCTGGAAAAAAAGTAAGAAAAGGTGTGGAAGTTTCTTGTTACCGGGGGGGTATATCAGTTAAATGATGTGTGTGAGTGTGATGTTTGCGTCTTTTGAATGTGATTTGTTTCCGATTGGTGCTTCATATTCCTCCGTAAGTTTCTTGGGCACCTCATTCACTGATGTAAAAGATGAAACAACTTTGCGGAAGAAAATAATAAGACTAAAGAAACCGGGCAGCAACACATTTCCTCGCTCCACCACCCCCCTCATCTGTTTACAATGACATCTTTGGCTGAAGAAGAAAGAAAGAAACAGAAAATTTGTTGACGCGACCGAGTACATATTATGCAATCTTTATAACTGCTGAACTGTTGCTGCTCGCCCCCCATTTGAAAGAAAAAAGAAAAGAAAAAAAAACTCGTCGCTCGTTAAACAAAAACGATTGTATAGAATTATTATGTCTTCTCTTTATATCCCCTCGCCCCCCAATATTATCTCATCACATTGACGTAGCTGCGACAACGCATCATTTTTTACGTTGTGGAAAAGAAAAGAAAAAAGGCGCAAAAACATAAACACGCTCTGCCGTTGAAACGGAGTTGTCATTCATCACTGATTCATTATTATTATTTTTTTCAAAATATCCCAGACGGTGTTTGCATGTGTGCGTGAATGTGTG
Organism: Daphnia pulicaria; assembly: GCF_021234035.1. Taxonomy (NCBI): domain Eukaryota; kingdom Metazoa; phylum Arthropoda; class Branchiopoda; order Diplostraca; family Daphniidae; genus Daphnia; species Daphnia pulicaria. Next base: position 33,094,584 of record NC_060913.1, read on the forward strand.
TGTGTGTGTGTTTTTGCTAGAACGTTTAGCGTTTTCTCTTTCTTCTTTGTTACATCCCCCCCCCCCTCGTCTCTTTCAAATCTCTCGTCTCCGATAAACAGCGTGTCGTTGCACTACCCCCACAACATGTCGGAATAGCTCCTGATGGTCTAGCTGAGTAGCTTTATTACGAGTAGCTCGAGTTTTTCTTTTAATTTGCCACGCGTTTGAAACTTATGATTTTGACACCTACTTTTTGCTCACCTGCAGCTGGTTCATTAGCCACATTTCCTTAGCGTTTGGTTTCTGATTGTATGTGCCCCCCTCCTCCCTTTTTCCCAGCATCCCTCATCAGCGTGCCTTTATTACCCCTCGAGTTCGAGCACAACATTCGGACAAGCCTAACCCTAAAAAAAATTAACACACAGCAGCTGCGAAAGCGAACGTAAGGCCCCTCCCTCCAATCACCCAGGACATATCAGTTTCTCTTGATCCGATGGCAGATTCATTACACTGTCGTTTGTGCATCTTCCCATTTATATATCCCGTTATATAAATATTTCCCCCCTTTTTTTTCCCCACATCGTTTGAAGCTTAAGAGAGGCCTCCTCGGGCACTGAAGTACTTTAATAGAAGGCGAGAGAAATGCATAGCCAGCGATCTCAAAACGAAGACAGTGCATGGACTATGGCAATTGAGAGGAGGAGGCCTCAGTGTTAATGTTTCAAATCCAAACCAAGAAAAATCCTCCTTTTTACAGCGACATTTTCCCCCGATTTTTCGATTTTTATTTAATCCTAAACGACGTCTAACTGATGAAAAAAAAGCATCTCAAGTCGGTTGCGTCGAATGTATTCCTTCTCGTTATTTCCTTTTCCAAATTTTCTCTGTCGGGATTTTGTCATCCGGATTGTTCTGGCCTAAGGCATTCATAATCAAGCATACATTGTTCCATGACACCTCGGGAGGCATTTGTGGGGTTCTGTGCGTCCATTTTCCTTTGCGTTTTATTTCCCTCTTTTTGGTTTATCTGACGGGGGGTCATTGGTGTTTTCCAGTTCAATCGTCTCAGATGGATTTTTTTGTTTTTCATTCAGAGAAAACCCGTGGCTTCCACACACACACACGCCCCTTATTACCCCCTTGAAAAAAAAACTTGTTTACAGTTTTGCTTTTTTTGAATGAGTGTTTTTGGATTCGGAAGACAAATAGATGCCAGACGTCAAGTCTTTTCCATAGCTATCGTTGATTAAATGTGTGCGTTCCCTCCCGATCGGTTTCAGCTGCATTTGCCTCTTATTATAAAATGGTTTAACACACAACACACACACACACACAACAAAACCATATTATTTTCAGCTGGAGCACCGTTTATTACATCCTCAACCCTCTTATGTGTTTCATGTATTTCCTCTGGAGAATATTTCAAACCGTTTTTTTATTATTTTTTTTTTTTTTTTCTTATTTCTCTCCTCGATTTGCCTCTTGGTTCTTCATCGTTTTTAAATCATCCTTGCCGACCCCTCATCGATATCATATCTTATATTGATTGTTTTTATGGTATTCTTCTTTGCTATCGAGATACAATCCTTCCCCCCCCCCTCTCGCCCTATTCATTCTGTGCGCATCGTTTCTCTCTCTCATCCATGGAAGTTGTAATAAACGTGCCATTGCCATTTTTTGAAATTGAGTTTGCCAGTTTTCCCTCATTTTACAGATAAGCAATTCATATCATTCACATATCATCCTTGATAAGCGATTTAAAAAAGAAAAGTATGTCAGTCGGTCATCCATGTCAAGAATGAATTCTTTTGAAAATGAATATGTCGAGTCGCTTCATGTTTGCCATTACCCGTTGCAAATTTGCCAAATTCTTATTGCAATTCTCTTTTATTTGCTGCTGAAACACTTTTTCAATTTCAGGAATGAATATCAAATATTGCGGTTTTTTAGACATTTTGTTTATAGCAATTTGCTAAATCTGAAGTAGAATTGTCTTAGTATGTTACTTGACAGTTAGTTTATCTTTTAAAAAATGAAAGTTTAAAACGAGCGAGCGGTAGCCGCGAACATCGAAATGATCAAACTCCCCAGGGATGTGCTACCGCCGTTTTGGACGCTGAGCCAAATGTTTCCAAAAGAAGGAGATACAAAAATGAAGAACGTCACGGTTCTAAAGCCCCAGCTGTGATGAAGGACAAATGTCTCCAATTGCCAAATTGAACGACGACCGACTAGCTCACAATTTTCACAAGACATTTCCAATATCCCTTGGTCGTATATTTAAAATACCTGGACAAAAGTCCCGAGGTATTTTGTTCAGGTAAAAACTAGCAAATAAAATTCAAGTCACGATTGTGTGACACGATGATAACAGAGCCCTTGCAAGAAGCAAAAGATCAAACTGAGCCAAAGTTGAAAAAACTCGGTAGCGTGCGCCAAATGGATGTCTCTCGCAGTCGTCTCCCTGGATTCTCTCGAATGCCCAGGTTGCACTTCGAGCACTTCCTTGGGAGCAGCCGAATAAGTCAGCTCGTGCTCAGTATATAAGGGATGCAGGGCTAGCAACTTGATCGCGGCCTAACCCTGAATTCATCATCTTTGCTGATTAAGCAAGTTCTATTTTGTCAGCACAGTGGATTTCGACGCGTTTCTTTTTTGAACGCAAATTTCAAACATTTTTTCCACCTTTTTAGTGATCAAAAATTTTAATTGGATTTGCTATTTTGTGTGCATTCTTTTGAACACTTGTCTATTTCCTCTCTCCAAGATCGATTGCTAGAAAGTTACCAGTAGTGAATAACCGCATATTGTGCATTAGATATGGTTAATAAGGGTTTAGACAGTGTATAGGACGCAGAATTTTGTTTGAGAGTGCTGTCGAGAGGGACTCAAATTTTGGTGCTCGCATTCCTCGATCATTCAGTCGTCAAGAAGGGGCGTCGTGGAGCAATAAAATTTTCACGAAAAACGCGAGTCACTTATCTGCCGCCAGAGGGTTCGACTTTGCGTCGAACTTCTCTTACCAAGAAATCGGTTACATAAACTTTTTTGAACTTGTTATGAAATAATAATAGGAAAATTTTTCAAGATTGATTTTCATAGGTTTTTAAAATTATGGTTTGCTAAAAAGAAGTTCCGTATTTATAAATTGAGTCCTCTAAATTGCGGTTTCATTATTCACTGACTCATCTGAAAAGACTTTGTTTATAGTAGTCGGAATTGACGGAAAAATATCAACTGAAATAACAAATTGTATCTCCCAATTGTTGTTGTGCGCTAAAATAACCATAAATAAAAGAGTTGGCCTTGTCTATTGTGCATGCACGAATATAAACGTTATAGGGATTTTTTTCACGATGGGGGTGTACCGGCGTATAACAGGGGGAGTATCGGGAGATAATAAAGAGCGCAGAGAACGCGCCATGTCGACGATGGAACCAAAATACCCGCCAACCCGATTGCCTGGTTTCGGCCGTCTGTGGCCTGCCAGCAGCCCGGGCTAAACATAGAAGTGTGTGCGAGTCGACTCCTGGTTGCTTCAGGAGACAGTGTTCTCGAGCCTTGGTGCAGTATGGTTGTGGTGTATTTCGTCAACGACTTTTGACTGGATTTACTAACATCCGCAATCACCGAGTCATCGATATACTTTGTGAATAAGTTGCCAACACTTTGGCCGATACCCCACGTAATTTTTGATTCCAAGTTCATTTGACGTGTTCCAGTGAAGTGCTCTAACCAGTCGGTTTTTACATTTTAGTTATTTTATCTATAAACTTTGGATAGATTTTCCATGGACAATGGATTGACGTGATGAGCGTTATGGAGTCGCAAGGTATGTGGAAACGCAAAGAATTAAAAACGTGTTACAAAAACCTTAAACTTCACCCGCGTGAAGTGCGGTATGGAATTTGTGACTTTACGGTTTTCTCTGATTTGGAATGCCTAATTCCAAACTATCTCATTGTGCACAATGTCCTAAATTTATCTTCTTGCTATATTCACATATATTTTAATCGCTCCTAGGGTTTTATTGAAATTGCAATCAGAAATTAAAAAATAAAAGCGCACTGAATAATTAATTTGGGAAGAGATTTGAAATTTGCATTTTGCATTATTGGGAAACATAATATAAAAACAATTCTATCCGGATGTACATTTCGAATACATTATTAAGATAACATTTCCGGTTTTCTTTAAGATTTAATTCTTTGTTGATGATAACACACCGTCGCCAACTATCGTAATTGGCCTTCACCGACCACACAGATTGAATAACTCATTTTCAGTTAAAAAAGTATTAATCTTTAGTCCCATACTATACTGAGCTTTACGATTTCGGTCTTCAGTCATTAATCCCCTGTTAATTGAGTCGCGCAACGATTCATTTTTCAACGCCCTTGTTTTGTAAAGATTTAATGGAATTTAAGCACCACATTTTATGTTTTCGTAGTATGTAGTTGACGTTTCTTTCTTTTTCCTCGTGTGATTTTCCCGGATTTTCCCATTGTCGGTTGGTCGGCAAAGGCAAGTAATTTGAAGAAGCTCGTTGCTGATACGAAAGGTAGTAGCAAAGGAGGTCCAAGGATATAAATAAAATGCCTAAAGTGTCGGATCCACTGTGTCCGTTGGGATTCCACCCACAAGTTCGATGGCCTACCCGTTGCAAGCGGTGCTTTCGGTAATAAATTGCTCTTGCCAAACGTTGGCTAAGTGCTTCTGGCTTCATATCCTTGTTTTTTAGTGAATACAAGGAGCACTCGAATGCCACAAATCGCAAGGATAACGGAGATTCCTCTACCAGTGCGCTGCGTCGAGAAGACCGGTCTAGCTCGGTAGACAGCCTAGATGAATCAAAGTTTGAAAAGTATGGTTGAAACCACAAATAAGAATGTTTCCAGCACACACCTAACAACCATTTTTTTTTGTGTTTTTTGTTTTCAAAATTTGTTTCCCTGTCTCTTGAAAAAGTATCCCAACACCTGTTGTCCCTGTTCGCACCAGGGAATCGGTGGCTTTAAGTAGGAGGAATACAACGGAAATACCCATGCTAAAAGAAGTAATCTTTTTTTTTTTCCATTTTATGCGAATGTGTAACGTTTTTTTAATCACACTTTCTTTTCCAACTCTAAAGAATCCACAAGAAGCAGGCCTTAAAGAAACAGAAAAATCCAAGGACTATGGTAGTATTTATTCCTCCATTTCTGCATCAGCGTTCTCGAGGTATAAGATCACAATGTTCCTCTTAGACCTCTTATTTTCTATTTGAATGCTGAACCAAAATAAACGAGCAAAAAACTATAATTAATTTTTTTTTCTCAACTTTCCTAGATTGAATAAGCACAGATCCTCGGCAACTGCCCAAGATCCTTCGGGAACTGGCGCAATAGCCAAAAGTGGTGGCGACTACGAGATACCTCGACGGGGAAGCTCGGGCGATGAAAGCGAACGACTTCGAAAGAAGCGCGTTCAAATTCATTCGCTTAAAGAAGTGCCAGCTGACAGCAACTATAACAGCCCAGATGTCCAGTTTATCTTAGAAGTTAAACGTTCCAATATTAAGGTAAATCTCATTTTCGCTTCAGTGTATTTATATCAACAACTAAGTTGTGCTTTAGTCTCGAGGATCAGACGATGATGCCAACAGCTTTGCAGGGACTGACATCACAGAAAACACGGAGACAACCGAAACCACTCTGGTTGAAGCGAATTTCGACGAATTGCAGGTCAGGAACGAGAATTTGGAATTGTTTTCGGGTGCCTCCGTATGATTACAATTTCAGCAACACCATTTTCGTTGGGCCAGGATCAAGTTAACAACATGAAAAAAGAGCTCGACAAATACAGGGTGCGATGCGAGCGTCTGGAACGAGAAAAGGACGAACTGTCAAACAAGAAATTCCGGAGTATCGGTATGAACGGCGGCACTGGATCTGAGAGCATGAGGCTACAGCAAAGGATTCGAGAGCTGGAGACAACTAACGAAGATCTGTTAGACGACAAGCAATCCGCAGAGCTCCGTGTCGCTGAACTGGAACGAGAACTGGAATCGCGCCCTTCGTCCGCACAGACACACAAGGTTCGATCACTGCATATCCTGTCTCGACTAATTGAACTGGATTTTGAATATTAACACGTATTTTCGTTTGCATTCCACCACGCAAAGGCCATGGAAGAAATACGTGCCAAATCAGCAGCAGCCGAGGCTCTCATCGAGGAACTGATGGAGGAAAACGAAGAACTCAAAAAAGATATGAGACTAATGGTCGACGAAATGGACGAGTTGCAAGATAATTTCAGGTAACATTTACATGATCAGTTTAATTCCATTTCGCTAGATGAGTACTAGACGCTCGAACGATTATTTTCGCAATTCCTTTTAAATGTACAAGAGAGGACCAGGCAGACGAATATCGTGACTTGAAAAAAGATTTGGAACAGACAGCGAAGAACTGTCGGATCCTGCAGTTCAAATTAAGGAAGGCCGAACGTCGAATGGAACAACTGGAAACCGACAAACACGAACTAGAAATTCAGAACCAAGAATTCCGGAATAACAGCGCTCCTTCGACTGCGGCTCCCACCCCGGGTAAAGGACCAGATCGAATTTCACAGCTGGAACAGGAACTCAACCAAACTCGTGAACAACTGGCTCAGTCTCAAAGAGAAGTGCAAAAGCTCCAATCCCAAATTCGTACTGGAAGTAAAGACGTATTGGCATCAGGACCAGTTCTCAGCAAAAGTCGAAGCTTGGAGGTAATAATTTGGCGAAAAATCAATGACGTTCAAACCGACAAACTCGAATCAAATTTTGTTATAGGGGGCAGGTGGTGCCGCAACGAAATCAACAGAGAATGAGTCCCAGCTGCAAAGAGATCTTCAAGATTCGCTTGAAAGAGAAGCGGATCTTCGCGAACAACTCAAATTTGCTGAAGAAGAGGTATAACTTCGTTTTTGTTTGATGTAAGCGTGTTTCTGATATTCATTTCGAGATCAGGCCCAGTCTTTGCGAAAGAAACTAAGTCGTATCGAAGAAGAGAATGAGTCTTTGGTCATGCAATTGAAAAAAATGGCGATGAAGAAAGGTCAAAGAACAACTCCCAACACTTCAGTTGATAAGGACGAAGGGATTTCTGGTGATATCGACGATCTTAGTCTTTCCGAACTCCGACTGCAATTAGAACTCAACGAGCAGGTAAACAGAATTTTCTATGCTTAATTATATTGTTTGTTATTTTAAAGTTGGACCCTAATTTGAAATGTAGGAAACGGCTGTTTTAAGACGCAAAATGGAAGATATGGAGGGTGAAAATGATCGTCTGAGTAAGGAAGTTTTAGAACTCCAAGAACTAGTCAAATCTAAACCGACGATCGAAAAAACACCTGAAGCCCGTTCCAAGGTTACCAAACCCTCTTCTGAAGAAATCAATAAACTTAAAACCGAGTTGATGGAGAAGAACAAAGAAATCGAGCATTTAAATGAAGCGTTAACTCAAGCCGAGAAAAACAAAGGTAAAATTGTGGTGCAGAGGAGTCGTTCTCTGGAGTCGAGCGAATCCGCATTAGATTTGAAGGTACAAAGCATTTTCACACACCAAAAATTGTTCGAGTTAACTAAATCGACACAATTTTTTGTAGAGACAACTGCAGCTCGTCGAACAAGAGGCAGGTATTTTACGTTCCAAAACGGTCGATTTGGAAACGGAAAATGAAAAGATGACGGCCGAGAACCGTAGATTGCATTTGCGGGTATCGAGAAAACCTCCACCATCGGATGCCGAGAAATTACTTCTAGATAAACTGGAGTTGGAAGAACGCATTAAAAATATGGAGAAGAAATTAACGGAAGCATCGGGTCACAAACAACATACCGACCTAGAAAAATCTCCTCGATTGGCCCGCGCTAGTGATCGTGGGGCCCGTCTATCAACCGGCTCCATAAACCCAGAGTCGAGCGTTCTTAAACGAGAGAAAGAAATTTTAGAACGCGATCTGAAAAGCAAAGAAGAACAAATAAACTCCCTTACTCTTCGACTGCAACACATGGAAAAGGAGAATGAGAATCTCCATCATCGAATGGATACAAGGGTAGGAGCAGTCAAACGCGTGCCCAAAAAACCAACCGAAACCATGACCAAAATTCAGCTAAAAGTTCGTCTAGAGTTTAAACATATTTTAAGATTGGGAGTTTAGTAATGAAATGTTGTTCTTTTAGAAAATGGTTGAAGACTTGGAAACCGAATTCACTGACTTCATATCGAGAAGTACTGCCCAGCCATTACCTTCTGATACCAAAAAAATTGCAGAATTAACCAAAAATTTGAAAGACGAACGTGAGCAAAGAGAGAATATGGTGAACGAGAAGAAGAAATTGGACGAAAAAATTGTCAAATTAGAAGCGGATATTAAAAAAGGAAATAGCAACAGCTCAGGTTAGCATTAGCTATATAGTACTATCTTCCACAAACTATTTCTATTTAAGGTTATTTCTCTTGTATAACAGCTATCCAAGTTTTACAAGAGAAATGTGACAAACTGGAAAAAGAAAAAACAGAATTGGCCGCCAAAATGCAGGCCGGAGATTTTGTTGATCTTGACACACTTCATCAGGTCAAGCAAGAAAAACATAAATTACAGAAAGAGGTAATGCGCTTTAATGCATTTAGTTAGTTTGTCATCGCGCTAAAACTGTAATGGAAATCATCTAACCCAATAGCTAACAGAAAGAGACAACCGCCTCTCCGATCTGGAAAAGAAAATCAGGGAATCGGAAGATAAGAATAGAAAAATGGAAAGAACTTTGAAGGACAATAATGAACGAATCACCGATGTCGAACGAGAGGTAATAGACCCTGCTTATGTTGAATTGTTTCAATCTGCACGTTCTTCAGCCTATTGACTTTTCAGCATTCTTTTTCTTACTTATAAGTTACACTCTGTTTCTTTCACTCTTCTTTCTCATTGTTATATCTTTGTCCTCTTTGTGTGATCCTTCCCCGACCGTGGCATTGAGGTGAGTAGATGGAAGAGGAGCGGTCGAAATTACGACAAGCCGAGTCTTCGCAGAAAGAACTCTCGCTCAATTGGCTGAAAGAACGCGATGAATTGAAGAAACAGTCGACCGATATGCGATCTAAGATGGACGAATTGGAATCTGCTATCGTCGTCAAAGAAAAGAAGATCAAAGATCTGGTGCACCTTTTTTTTCGCACTCTTTCCATGTCCTGAACTTTTCCTGAACTTTTCCTTCCCGTATAATATACTTATATTAAGTTGTTACTAATCATCAAATTTATTATAAAGGAAACGAGTGTTAAAGACGAAGTGAAGAAAGCTGTGGACACCGCACTGAAAAAAGGCGAGCGGGAAGTCAAACTGGCCAAAGAAGAAACAACCAATTTCAAAACTAAAGCAGAGGATATGGAACAAAAGTTTACTAGGGTAATCTACAATTCACACGATTTTATTATTATGGTCCTGAATCTAATGCTATCTTAATGAAAAATTGAATCAGGCCGAGATGGATAAAAAGGCATTGAACGAAAGAATCCAACGGCTGGAGGCAGATTGGCGCAAGGAACGTGATCAGCTAATAGGCCGCGCCACAGATCTGGAAGTAGAAATAAAGGTGGTGCTTTCGTCAAATCCCCAAATTTTTGTATTCTGACTTTACCAATTGTGAATCTACATTTATTTCAGGCGGAGAAAAAGAAGAAAGACCGAGTGGAAAAGGAATACGAAGGCGAAATGCGGGACAAAGATGACGAAGTAATGGGATTAAAGGAGCGCATCAAACGGACCGAAATAGAGCTAAAAGCAGCGCTCGAAAGATACGAAGAACTCAAAAATCAAGACACACGTTCTAGAGGTTATTAATATGAAAGATTGCGACTTGGCATTTTCCCTATATGAAAATCTATTTATTCAGAACTGGAATTGGAACTGGAAAAAGAGCATCAAGAGTACGAAGATTTAACAGCCAAGTATGATTTGCTAGAGGAAGATTATTTGGTAATCAAAGCTAAACTTGTCATGGATAAGCAAAACATCGAGAGGTATGGAAAGTTTTTTTTTCTCTCTCTGAGCGTCTACACGGATACGTTGGTTGAATGATTTTGATGTTTACTAGGGAGTATCTTTCTCTTAAAAAAGAGCATGATACGGTAGAAGGTGAATTGCGGACTCTCAGAGAAACGTTTAACTTGCGCCAGGATACTTGGATCAAAGAGAAGTTGGATATGCAAGTAAGACTAAGAGTATTGTAATATTTGAAAACCACAGAATACAGTATATATTCAACACAATTCTGTAACAGGAAAAAATGAAAGAGTTGGAAGAAAAGGAATTGCGGCACTCTGGAGAAAATTGGTACATTGAGCGAAGTCGACTTAAAGACATTATTGAAGAGAAAAATCAGCAATTGGAGAAGATTAAACGTGATGAAGAACTGCATAGGGACCACATAGATAACATCCGACGAGAGGTTAGCCTTCTTTATGATTACAAAAATACTCCTGTATTAACAATTTTCTTAATAAAGAACGACGAACTGCGAAGGAAACTTGAAGATTTCGATAAAGTAACCAAAATCAAGAGAAGTATGACCTATGATTCATCAGAGCACGAACGTGAACTACGGGAACTTAAAAATAGGTGAAATAACATCAATAAAAAATTCGAATTGTTCATCAACATTTTTACAAACGATAAATCTGAAATTTTATTACAGATTGGCTCAAGAAGAGAAAGCCCATCGTTCAGAGATGACGCATATTAAAATGCGTAATGACAATAAAATCGCGTTGCTTCAAGAAGAAACCCAGGCGACTCAAATGCAACTTGAAAAAGCCAGGCGTGAAAGAGATACGTTTAGGTAATAATTACCTTAGCAAATTATTCGAAAAATTTGTTTTCTTCATTTTCCTGTCAACAGGGAAATGCTGGATGGTGCTCAACGCATGATATCAGAACTTAAATCTGATCCGAGCAAAAAAGCGAAATCTGGAGTAGATGCCGCGCGTTCTCGTGAAGTATGATAACATAAATGATTCTTCTTTATTACTTTTAAAATAAAAACAAAATCAATTATTTGCAGATGGAAGATACCTTGACTCGCATTGAAGAATTCCATGCCCAAATTACAAGCCTCGAGGACGAACTGAATGAAGCTCGAACCGAAACTTCACGCATTAAAACCGAATATCTCAACGAAAAATCGGCCAAAGAAATCAAAATTTCTGAGCTGCAAACCAAGATCAATGAAGTAAGTTTTATTACTTTTTTTTAAATATTTTGCATCGTTCAAAATTATTCGATTCTTACTAGCTTGAGGAAGACAAAATCATGGCGATGGGAAGAAGTCGCATTACTGGTACCAGGACTCGCCTAGAATTGGCTTGGCAAAAGGAGCGAGAAGAGCAACAGCGTTTAATCCAAGAATCATCTACTTTGGCGCGTGACTTGCGACAAACGCTACTCGAGGTAAGACAAATAACTAAAATAATTTAAATAGTATAACCCCATTCCATATCTCAAATCAAATCTATAGGTGGAGAAAGAACGAGATCGTGAGCGACTCGAATCTCGTCGACGGCTGGAACAACAGAAACGAGCAAATGAAGAGGAACAGGTGGAAATTCGCAAGAAGGTGACCGAACTGCAAAGTGACTTGTTGGAATTGCGTGATGCACACGCCAAACTGCGCACTTCGTGCGAGAAATTGCGTCGTGATAAAGAGAGGGTGGAAAAAGAAAGAGACGACGCGAAAAAAACGGTCGTTGATTCCCGTAAAGCCGAAAACGACACCGAGCGACGCGTGAGTCAACTTATTGTAGAAGTCCAGAAAATGAAGGACTTGTGTCCATTGGCTATGGGTGAATCTCTTTCCGGAGAAGTGCCATCGGGTGCTAAACGAGGTAATAATTTTAGAGGAATTTATTATTACGATTGAAGATGTTTTTCAAAAATGTTTTACTAGACAAAGACGTTCGTCAGGAGAAAATTCGAGAGGAATTCATCACCACACTTAGATTAATTAATCAATGCACTGAAGATGTTAAAAAGCTTCAACAACGAGACACTGAAGACAGTAGCAAGCGAACCACAACCACCTTTAGAAGGTAAGTCTTTTTCAAAGCTAATAATTGTCTTTCTTCCCGAATCGTTTGTTTTGTTTTAAATATTTTTTCATTGTTTTTTAACAGAGCAATGTCAACTGCTCCTGGTGATATGGGATCGAATCTCGCCTCAAATAACTATGGAGACAGCGTTACTCCTGCAACTCCAGTGACAAAACGGGCACCAGTTTACCGCCGTGCTTTGTCCTTGGAACAGAGTCAAAACATTAAGGAAATTGAGGTATGAATAGCCATTTTATTCTTTAAGTGTAATTAAATTCATGGTAATTTCCAAATGCTCTTGTAGAATGCATCTTCTAGTTCATATACTTCCAATAGCTACGCGGATGAGGAATCGTCATACTCATATCGAAGCCGGACCGTAGATCGTGATATAAGCCTGGATAGGTAACACTTAAAAGAACTGTATTTCTTTTTTTAAGAAGCAATTTTGAAACTATAATGCTTATCAGACAATCGACTGACTCAACGCGCAGCGAATCCGCTGTTATGGCTACTCCAGAAACAAAGAAGAAAAGAAGTCTAATGGGCAAAATTAAACAGCTCACCAAATCACGCAGCATAGAAGATACGGGCACTGCGAACCAACTTGTGAACGCTGGAATTCAGGTAGGATTAGTTATTCCTCTTACCGCAACCCCTCCCCCTCCCAATAAATAAATAAATAAACCTAGAATTAAATAACTAACAACTTTACATTTTGAAGGCACTCATACCAAGTGTTTCCGTGGCTCCCAGTGGATCAGATCTAAGTTTAGATAAGGATCCTGATCGTAAAAAGGAAAAGAAAACTGTTAAAGACAAACTTACGGGAATGTTTAAAAAGGGTTCATCTTCTCGTACCAGCAGGTTAGTACCATATACAATTTCAACAAAGCTTTATTTTATTTGATTTTCTTTTAAATTTAATTTCTGAATATTTGAAATTGGTTATCAGTATGGAGAGATCAGATTCCACTGAGAGCCGAGACCGGTATACACCGTCAAAAGACTCGCTTAATACCAGTGTTAGTGATCGACCACTCCAGCGCCCCCCTAGTCTCATCAATTTATCTGCACTTGGATCAAGTAGAGGAACTACACCTCTTTCGGTAAGGAAACCATTATAACTGTGTAAATAGACAACTGTGTAATTTATTAATTTGCAGTCTCGTACTACGCCATCTCGAAGTGGCATGCTTCGCAATCAAAGCTCGGTCGAAACTGACGTGTGAGGAAATCATCAATGATTCGGCTTTTGAAAGCGACCATTTTTCCACGTTGAAAATTTAAGACGTGGAGAAGTCTTCTGAAAATGTTATCGTTGTAACTCATCAACACAATACATTCATTTAAACACCAATTATTATAGTGGGCGGATTTTTTATGCACCTTATTCAATTCTAGATTAAACTAATGTAATTTTGCATTGTATTGATGAACAAAATGACTTATGATGAATGGTTTTACAGCAAGAATAAAAGAAATTGGTGTAAGTCGCGCCTCAAATAAAATCCTTTAAAGCAAATTCATTTAAATAAATTTGAAACATTTTTGTTTGTCATGTGGTATCCGCGTTTTAAATAGAACTGAATCAACTCGGAACTGCGTATTGAGTAGGGGCATGTATCCATATACCTAATGGGCACAATAACATTTTATTATATTTTACGTCAAATTTTCTTTTTTTAAAACGTCTGATTTTTACCTTTACAAAAAAATTTATGCATTTATGTCTTTCCTGGAAGTGTGTTTCATCCTCGGAAAGCGAAACCGGACACCCTGGACAGCGGAAGGTCCAACGAGAAGTTACCTACGTTGCAGTACAAAAAAAGAAAAGGTAAAGAAAAATTGTTTCAGTAACGTTAGGTTTTACCTTGACTGGGGGTTGTCTGGTTATGTGTGAAACTAAGAAATTCATAGCTATATCTTCGCAGTTCATAAATTCATCAACTTTGTCCCTAATAGCCTGTGGCATCACAAGGCTGTATAAATAATTGTAGTACTTGTGGTAGAATGCTGCGCCTAGAAACATAAATTTAAGTATGTAAAGATTAGTTAATGATTTCACATTGGTACAAAAAATTTAATTACAAACCTGTTAAAATCATGGATAGTTCACACGAGTAATTAGAATTGTATGCCCAGTTTTTGTGTTCCAAATCCCAAGCATGAAATCGACCTGGGAAACCCACTACTCTATCTCGCTGTTCACGCCATACTCTTAAATTTTCAAAAGTGTTGATAAAATATTTTTTTATTTTAAAATTCAACGACTTCGTGAACTTACCGGAATCCGAAAATAATTTCGTCATGCCTAAGATGTGCATCATCATCCACAGACAAAACTGCTTCAGTTTCAATTACGTCATATGGCAAAAATCTGTTATTCAAGCTGTTTTTCAAAGTACGGATAACCTAAATGAGATAAAAAAATGTTCGTCATTGTATGCTGCATTTTCGAATAAAACCAAATGTACATGAACTTCAACACCAATTTCGGGCCATTTGAGGTCAGGAGAAGGAGGCCGGGGGGAGTTCCAAACGACTACTACTTTGTGGAGGTAAGGTAATCCGTTCAATCGAGCAAGTGATTCGATTAGTACCTTTATAATTCATAAACCATTGATTAAAGATATAATGTCACTGAATGTCGTAAAAGATATAGGTCACTGAATAATTACTTGTTCTCGTTCGTATGTAAGTATGACGATTGTGAACTGTTCGCGAGGTAAATTTCCACCAAGATTTTCGCTAAACTCCTTTCCGGAACCACCGCATCCACCACCAATGGGTCGAAATCCAAGTCCAGATCCTGCAAGGTAAAATATTACAGGGGAAAAAAATCAGATAAATACAGATAATTTCTTTAAACAAAATTCAAATAAGCCAACCAATAAATTTTGCTTCCGAAGGCATCACAGGATCGTAAGGAGTTTGGGGAAACAGATGAAAGGGATGAGTCCATGTATTCCACATCTCGTATCCCTAGGGAATTCAGTCACATTAGATAATTTTACAGGAATATTTTTTAACTTTACCATATCCTTACATGTAAGAGTGAGAAGGTAAGATTGCGCTGAAACTTTGGCGATGGATACGCGGGCTCAATAGGTCCTAGATTCTCGTCTAAATCCCCATTAACATCTTGAAGAGCAGCTTCAGTCTTTAGAGGCTAAATATAAACAGAAACATATTTTAAATACTTTTACAAAGTCTGCTTTAATTGCTTCGACCTATCAGCACAGAAATAAAGAAAATTCATTTACCGTGAATGTTTCGTTGAAGACGGAAGGGGACGGCTCATCGAGAATAGCTGGAGGCGGTATGCCAATGCGATGTCGGTACACTGCAACAACGCTATCAACGATACTTTGAACCGAGCCGAAATATTTCTCCCATAAAACGCGGCCTTGGCGTCGCATGGCAAGAATATCCCTATCAGTCACGGCTCGAGTATAAAAATGCAGCTCTGGTAATCTTGACGTTGGGAGTTTTATGAGGGCACGATTCCAATCAATCACATCTTCGTACGGAAGAAGAAATTTGGCGTTGTGATTTCCAACCATGATGGGAATTGATCCATACTTTAATGCTTCGTACAGTCTTAATTGAACCGCTAATGAGGTAAGATCGGTGGGGGGTAACGGAATCAGAACAAAAGTGGACTGTTGCAAAACAGCAGATCTTGTCTGAATTGTACCGCACAAGGAGGTGTCAGTCTTATTACTTGGATTAGAACACTGAAATTCGAAGTAAAACTCGTCGCTGGTGGTTGATGCTGTTAACTGTTCCAATGTTGATTGCACTTCCGGTGAACTTCCGAATGACTGGCCACTGTAAGACAGTAAATATCTCCGTCTAGCCGGAGTTATGGATGGCAAGTCATACCAAACATCACTTCCAGGAGGCCCCAGTAGTGGGGGCACAAGTAAGTCGAAATGCGGGCGATAAGTTTGAAATACTGACTGAACTATCATTGCTCTTCCGTAGGTAGAGTTTTGATTTTTTCCATGAGAAAGTATAGTTGGTGTTTCTTTGGATGAGAAGGCGATGTTAAAAATTATGTGATTACGACCATCTCCTGCCCAGTGTGATAAAGTCACAAGATTTTTGCGTAATTCTGGTTCTGGAGAAGAATTAACATAAATAAAAAGGCAGGCTTCTTGAGAATTGGAAGTAATGTGGGGATTGTAGTTCAATGTTTGAGATAGTGAAGCAGATATCCTCTCTTCATATCCTTCTCCACTGAAAGGATAAACATAAACTGGAAAATTAGATATCAGTGAGCATCTTGAGAAATCAACACAAGAATATATGCTGCAATTTGATTCAGCCTCTAGATTTGGCATGGGAAGAATGTCATTGGAAGGATTAGGCTCTAATTTGTCAGGCAATCTAAGCTCAGGCTGATTTCTTTCAAGAATTTCCAAATGAGCAACTTCTGCTTGACTTATTGAAAGTTTGATGCGATCAAGTTCAATAACTTTTCTTCCAGCTTCATTTTTAAGTTCTTCTATTTTCATTCCTAGAGAAGAAATCTCAGATTGCAATTTCTGTCTTTTGGCTTCCAGATCCCGGAGTTCGTTGTTGACTGACATTTTAATCCTCAACATTTCTTCTATCCGGACTTTTACTTCAGTGGCTTTTGCTGAACCTAGATCATCTGGAAGGTCAAGTTTATTTCTTGAATGGAATGATTCCGATTGTTCACTTCCAACGCTGGACAAATAATAATGAGTTACGATAGGGACGATGACTAGAACAATCAATATACAGAAAATAATACGAGACAGTCGAACAGTTGAAAGCCAATGACAAAAACCTTCGCGATTGCCTTTCGAACTCGAGAGGAGAGGTCGAAATTCACATCGCTCCATACTTTCCATACTTCCGTAAAAATGTGTTAATTTTCCAAACGTCTAATCCCACTTTAATTTGGCTAGAATCATGTTTAATCTTTCTTGAATGTTGAAACCACAATCCAATGTTTACACCAAGACCGAAGACGTTTGGCACATTTATACGGTCGACTGTTCAGAGAAGTCTCCTCTGACCAGGCACTGCTAGAAGTTGCTACTTGCGCCAGGCCAGCTCTGGCCAGGCTCTGCTTGCGCTTGCCTACTTGCGGTAAATATGTTTTTCAGGAAGCAATCTGGAACTGCGAGTCTCCGACTCGTGTGGTTAAAAAAAACACAACAAAAACACTCCGCTTTTGTGAAGCTCGATTTTCTATTATATACTACAGTAATCAGTAACAATGCTCCAACAAAGAAATGGAACCTTACTACTATACTAGTAAGCAGTAACACTACTGCCTTCACTATCGCGTCGCCGTCGCCCCTATTAATTGCAGATAGACACGATTTTTGTTTTTCTTTGTAAACGAAATTATATTTTTAGACGGATCGAACCACAAGAAAAGAAAACGAGTCGACGACTTTGCGGATCTTTATAGCTTTCTCAGCTTTAAATTTTAAACATTAACAATAGTTTTCAAATCGTTTATTTAATAAAAGGGAAAAAAAACGAAAAATATAAAATGCATTTTAAAAAATGCCCTAATCTGCTCTACCTTGCTGTTTAGCCCAATACAACGTTGTTCTATCTTATCTGCATGTCTGCATGTTATCAGAGACACTGAGACACCGACAACAGTGTCTCACTGTATGAGTGTATGATATCGTCCCGAGATTCATACAATACACACGTTAGCGTTACAAAATACATCGTGCATTTAGTCATCGAATTCCCTTAATAATCCGGCATACACTTAGATTCTTGGAAGCGTTGGAGTGGACCAATCTACCACTAACGTTCGTATTTAAATTGAGCATTACTACGGTTAAGTAAGCCTACAGTATTACAATTTTCTCTTATTAGGATCTCGAAAATGGAAAATAACTTTGATGTTATACAACTAGTGCATGAGAAATGTACGGATTTGGTAACGGATTACATATTTTCTCTTCTAGATACTAGTAGCTTAAAAAATGCTGAAACAGTATCAAAACTTTGGTATTCAATCATAAGAAAATTCAAAATCTGGAGCAAAAAATATGAAAATATGAACCTCAAATGTTCAGCCCTTAGTCTATTACTTCAACGGCGAATATCCGAAGGCTTCAATACTGTTGATGATAAATTCTTGCATAAAAGACTCCTGACAGCTTACGAAAAAGTGCAAAAGAATTGGGACGCAGGAAATCATTTGAAGAAAATTATAAACGTTGGGCACTGCACGCGATTCGTCATGGATTCAAAGCGCATCATAGTGATCGAGTCAACGCTATCAGTTACAATGTGGAACCGATGGACATTAGAGGCAGAAGACTTACCAGTTCAGTCAGATAATACTCCTTCAGAGTTAACTCATCTAGAATTGTCAAACGACTTGTTGTTTTGTTCATATCGAGACGGAACAATCGTTGCGCGGAATCTCGTTAAAAAAATGGTTGTATTTCAGTTTACAGACGAAAGCATGAGTGGATGTGATTTAAAAATTCATGTTGCTCATGGATTGTTAGTTAGTTTTAAAACAGTAGTTGGGCAGGATTGGGGTGGGGATCAAACGATGTTTTCAGTGCGTTCTCTAAAAACTCCTTCTGAAATTGTTACGCAAGAATTAACAAACCGAATCCCTTGTGCAAGAGTAAAAGAAGTCACATCCGACGATAACTATTTTGTTGTTTTCGTCTTTTGTTCAAATCATTGTGTTGTGTCTCCTGATGATTTCAAAATTGAACTCCGCTCTGTGACTTCTTTCGAAATTCTTCGCGAAATCTGCGGTATTATGTCTTCAGATGAAATATTCTCTTATTCTAATGGATGGCTCGTAGCTGGATTAAAAAGTGTTTACATGCGGGACATTGAAGAGTGTAACCGCCCACACAAAGTTCCGACAACATTCGACAATTGGGACGACGAGTACGAAACGGAAGTAGCAGATATTCAACTTGACGACGAGCACCTTATTATTCGAGATACTAATGGAACATTTAATATCTGGTGTTTTTGGGGTAAGAAATCGAACACTCCGAAGCAGGAGGGGATGCAACTTCTTTCAGACACTAGCATCACTCTACCTGGAGAACACTTGAAAAGAGGATATCAAAAGTTTAAATTCGATCAACTCCAAATCGTATCGGTACACTCAGAAGAGGACGACGATGGCCGACATGACTTGCTTACAATACGGAACTTTTCTAATGTTTAAATGCAAATTTTAATGTTCTGTTTAGCAAACAGTGTTTGTACATGAAGTGTATTAAAAATAAATATGGGTACGGAAATTAAAATTTTCATTTGTTTCCCTAACCACAACTGAAAATCTCGATTCGTTTGAGATTGCTTGCAAAATGTTTTTTTCTCAGATATGGTTAAATGAAGACAAAATTGCGCATTAAGTAAACTGGAATCCCCCCCCCCCTCTCCCGAAAGCACGGTCTTGTGGAATTTGGATAAGGAAACAGAAAGATAGAATTTGCTTCTGGAAAAGTAAAAACTTGAACCTCTTGGCTCTTGCATTGTTGCATATGGAGTGCGGTGATTGCACGATGCAGTGATGTCTAGCTGGCTATCTGCCTACAATTGTTTCCAATTTAGAACGACAGATGGCCAAGCTTGAAAAGATTTAACATTTTCTTTTATTTGCATCATTTTCATCGGAATTCTTACCTGCAAGCGCATCATCAAGGTTACCTAAAACCACTTCCGCCTTGAGTTTAGTCATATCTCTTTCACCCAACTGAATTACTGAAGGATGTTAACATACGATTACACCATAACCCATAAGGATATATAATAAGAACCCAATCTGGATGCTTGATGCTACAGCAAGAAAGGATAATGTCGCAACCACTGTTGATGACTCGATGGTGCCGTAAAATTGTAATTGCGAAATATTTTACCTTTAGTTTGCGCAAATATACTTTTCCTGCCTTAGATACTTGTTGACTTAACAGCAATAAAATGAGTGAATCGCTTTCTCATATGATGCGCTTAGAGTAAAGAATTGGAAATTTTCTTCGTGTTGATAAGAAGAGAGAAAACTTTATTTTAGCACAGGTTATTCAAGCGGGACAAACTTTCTACGAGCTTTCACTCTCGAGTCTCGACCTTCTGCCGGTGAAGCGAGTCTCGTCTCGCTTTCTTTTTACCACGTTTTAAATGCAGGAACGCTTCGACTAGCGACCTACAAATCTCATTTGGCTATGGCCAATATTCAACTTGGTCAATGATGCCAGTGTTTGGTTCTAGCCTTTTTTTTTATTTTATAATTAATAAAAGAGAACTGGATAACTCCTCTCTTCGCAGAAGTGCGCCATTTGTTCAACCGGTACGTTTTCCAGGTTATGAAATCGTGAAATCCGATCGTGTTCTACTATATATACCACAATAATCATGCAATCGGACGAAGCCTGTTGATCGAGCACAAACTTGATGACTGCTAGCTAGGGTACGGCTGAATTGCTTCGAAATTAAATAAAGTGAAAACGGCAGACCTGACTTGTTAGCTTCTCAATTTGGGAAATTTGAAAAATAAACCATTTTGTTAAGATAAATGTATTGTGAAATAGTTGTACATGAATCCATCGAATTTTATAAAAAAATGTTGAATTAAAGTATTACATTCTTTCAAACTTATTTCGTTTTCTAGGATTCATTGATGGTTGATTACTTTAACCATTGGCATCTTCTATAAGTTAGTGTAAAGAAATTTTCATTAAGAAAAGTTCTAATAGTTAATTGCCAAAAAATGAACATTAATGCTACTTTTTACTAATTCGGCAGTAAATCTCATTTGTCTCATTCTCACCGACTTCTCGGAATCTCGGTTCCTTTATCGACAACTCGACATAAAGGAAATTGTGCAATGTTGTGCACTGCAAGTCATCACAAAAGAGAAATTAGCGCACATCTTCTATTGTTGGAAATACAGTTAGCGCCACAGTGTTCAAATCGCCAAGCTTAGTGCTCACAACATAGTGACTCCAAGTCTCAGGTCCAACCAGTCGCAGGTTTTAGGGGGTTTAGACTCTAGACTGTTAGGTAACCCCGCCCCTTGGCTGCATTAAACAAGAAAAGTTCGAAACATGGACACCGTAGTCCGGAGCGCTAGCTGCGTTACATTTATGTCAGTTTGCCAGTCTCGAACGAACCTAGTGTAGAGGAAGTGGGGTTGGGGAAGAGAAAGACTTTTGTAGTATTTGGTATTGTCAATTTGCTGTGAAATAAGTGAGGAAGGAAGTGAAATGGAAGCTGAAAACATCGTGGAAGATGTTCCACCAGCGATTGGGGTAAAATCGTGCTCGCTAAATTCGTTCTTTAAGTTGAAGAAAAGCCTTGAATAAATCCAGAAGAAGAGACAGTGCTACTGGGAATGGCAGCCATGTTGGAGGCCTAATTTCAATATTTCCTTGTCAACTTCCGAGATTTGTCCTTGGTTCTTCTTTGCTCGTCGTTAGTGTTGTTATGCATATTTCTCAATAGCTGAAGTGTTTTGTGCATTCATTCTAGGCAAATACGATGCTCAGCCTTGTACGAAGCCGTTCCGAACTATCGTCCAATTACCTAGTTGAAAAGGAACCTTGTCTCAAGTGCTTTGATTCTTGGCCAGAATCTGATCAGGTGTGAAGACTATTTTTATTCTAGTTTATAATCATGTTCCTTTAACAATAATTGTTTCCCAGGTGGAATTCGTGGAGCAGTTATTGCAGCGAATGTGTCACTACCAACACGGCCACATTAACTCGTTTTTGCAACCAATGCTTCAACGAGATTTTATATCATTCTTGCCCAGTAATTCATGGAAAACAAAATTTGAAATAGTACAAATTAAACTAATTTTTATTTGAAATTTAGAAAAAGGTTTAGACCATATAGCAGAAAATATTTTAAGTTACCTGGATGATAGTAGTCTTAGAAATGCTGAACTAGTCTGCAAAGAATGGAGACGTGTGATTGCAGATGGAATGTTATGGAAAAAACTCATTGAAAGAAAAGTATATCTTTAAAATTATGAGTATAAGTTTGAAAACAAAATTTTAAAAATCTCTTTTTAACAGGTACGAACAGATTCTCTATGGAGAGGCTTGAGTGAACGACGAGGATGGGGAGCCTATCTTTTCAAACCCCGTCCTGGTGAACAACAGCCAGATCATTCCTTTTACAGAAAGTTATATCCACGCATCCTTAAGGACATTGAACAAATTGAAAACAACTGGCGGTGTGGAAGACATACACTGCAACGGATAAACTGTAGATCCGAAAATTCGAAGGGTGTTTACTGCCTCCAGTATGATGACCGACGAATTGTCTCTGGGTTGAGAGATAATACCATAAAGATTTGGGATCGACAAACTCTCCAATGTGCAAAAGTTGGTTTTCATTAGTTTGCGAGATTTAATTACTTGTTTATTTATTGTTTTACCTTGAAGGTTCTTACTGGACATACGGGATCCGTACTTTGTTTACAGTACGATGAGCGCGTGATAATTAGCGGATCGTCTGATTCAACTGTCAGAGTGTGGGATCTCAACAACGGGGAAATGGTACGTTAATTAAATCATTTTATAAAAAGCTTTATTAATATTACCCATTTTAAGGTCAACACACTCATTCACCACTGTGAAGCCGTCCTTCATTTACGGTTTGCTCATGGACTCATGGTTACGTGTTCCAAGGTAACTTTAAAAGCTTGT
Source organism: Daphnia pulicaria (assembly GCF_021234035.1). Taxonomy (NCBI): domain Eukaryota; kingdom Metazoa; phylum Arthropoda; class Branchiopoda; order Diplostraca; family Daphniidae; genus Daphnia; species Daphnia pulicaria. The sequence continues at coordinate 33,117,382 of NC_060913.1, forward strand.
AAAAATAGCATTTGTAAATATTTATGTGGCCTTTTAAATCTTTCAGGACCGAAGTATTGCTGTGTGGGATATGGTGAGTCCCACTGAAATTAACCTCCGTCGTGTGCTTGTTGGTCATCGTGCAGCTGTGAACGTTGTTGACTTTGATGACAAGTACATTGTCTCTGCCTCGGGTGATCGAACCATCAAGGTGTGGTCTACAGCAACCTGTGAGTTTGTTCGGACATTAAACGGACACAAGCGTGGCATTGCCTGCTTGCAATACAGGGACAGATTAGTCGTCTCTGGATCATCCGATAATTCTATTAGGTAAATGCCTTCAGCTTAACAATTCCTTGTAGATCTCATTTTCATTTTGTTGTAATGATCTTGCAGGTTGTGGGATATTGAATGTGGCGCTTGCATACGCGTACTGGAAGGTCACGAAGAATTAGTTAGATGTATCAGGTAAAGCATGAGTAACGATTCCCAAAATGATTATTACCATTTTTATTTATTGTCGGATGATTTTAAATGATTTAGGTTCGATTCCAAACGCATCGTAAGTGGAGCCTACGATGGAAAAATCAAAGTTTGGGATTTACAAGCGGCGCTAGACCCCAGAGCACCAGCTGGGACCCTTTGCCTTCGAACCCTCGTGGTATTATTCACTTTTAACATCTTGGTTAAATATAATCCCTTAACTATTTTACACACGAACATTTTAGGAACATACCGGTCGAGTTTTTCGACTGCAGTTTGATGAGTTCCAGATCGTAAGCTCTTCTCATGACGACACGATCCTCATTTGGGACTTTCTTCACACAGATTCGCCTTCTAGTTTAACGCCATCATCACGTACCTCACCCCAGCGCACTTACACTTACGTGTCGATGTAAAAGCCCCTCTAGGTCGTGGAAAAGAGATACAGGCATCTAACTGAAGGGGTTAGCTAAAGCTATCACTCCCGTTGTTTGATAGTCCCAAATCGAGGGAAGTCTCTCTTGCCTGTCGCTCTCTCTCTCTTCCTCTCCTTTTTTTTTAATTAAAAAAGAACGTCATTCGCTATAAGTTGTTCCATTGTACGGTCCAAATAGACGTCGTCTACCCTTGCTGGTTGGAATTGGAATGCATAATTATCTCTGGAGTTTTGGGACACATTCGGCCGCATGTCACAAGAAGCAAAAAAAAAAAAGAAAAACAACTTCGAGTTATGTCAACTTTCCAAACAGTGTTTCTCTTTGTTACTTTTTTCCTATACACTTTGTGTATTTTTTTTCTCATCATCCCCCCTACTATTGTAATGTGTGCTTTTTCATCATGGCAGGGGAGGGTCTATGTACAGTACATGTGATATTCCATCTCCAACTTAAACGTCGTTTTTTATGCACTTCTCGATTGGGTCCAACTATTTTTTAAATAATCTTCTTTTTCCAACCAAAGATTTTTACGTCAGAAGTAAAAATCTTTTTTATTGAATTAATTACAATATACGTGAAATAAGTTGCTTATTAGATAATATTAAATTCGAAAACAGGTTACTAAGTTAAACCACATAATTGTTTTATTTTTTGCTAGTATGCGATGTTCAATATGATTAGCGGTTCAATTTCTACTAGGAAGAATGCGGGGAAAACTTTCGCAATACGTCGCATAGTCTTACTCACTTTTCGATCGGTGAGTAACAGCGGTACAGGAGGTAATGTTGATAAATTATATAAGGCCACAAAGAATCAATTTTTATGATAAATTGTAACGCATTTTGCGTTTTAAATTTGTTTAACATTCCCTAATAACAAGTGCTATGCTTGATTGTTATAGTGCATACGAGTGCATGTGTCTGTAATGTGAGGTATGGTGTGGGTAACATTAATATCACAATATTAACCATTACACATTCTGACTGAAAATTCACTTATATTCTATTAACTTCACGCGCGAAAGTTACTTAAAGATAATCATTGTTGCGTAATCGTAATGCACAAAGATTTTTTTTTAGGGGAGAGGAGATGGGGAGAAACTTCGTTAAATAGATGAACAAAATATTCTTATTTGCGTTTTAACACAGTCGAGATAAAAAAATTATTTTATGCACCGGAATTTTAACTGACGAATGCAAATCTATTCATTAAAGCAATTGAACAGTTCTTCTAATGAGAAATAAAAGTGAATTCAGTTGAATGCTTTTGGAAATTTCTCTTAGTTTTACGTACGTTTTAGTACTGTTAACATTTTTGTATTGATTTAGATTTGTATACCTAGCCTTCGCCGGGCACACCTGTTAATTGTGATATCATCAAATAGACACGCCCGTATTTTATTGAGATTCGAAGAATGGCCAGTAGGTGGATGAAACCCCTTGGACACTAACGTCATCGTAGAAGTGTTTCGGGTTGTGGTCTGCTACTGTGTCTGGCAGCAGTTAGCTCGTTGTTCTTTCTGTCCAATTGTTACCCATTGTATTTACACCTGCTCTGAAAGGTGATATTTATGCAAACAAGATAGACATTTGTTTTATATTATGGATGCATATGACGTGATAGTTAACCAGCCTGTTGTTATCGATAACGTAAGTTTACACGATTTCTGAAAATTAAAATCATTATGCATGAATTCTGACATGTGCTTGGATTTTTTAGGGTTCTGGTTTGATCAAAGCAGGATTCGCTGGTGATCAAGCACCCAAAGCACATTTTCCAAATTATGTTGGAAGACCAAAACATGTTCGTGTGATGGCTGGAGCCCTGGAGGGGGACATGTTCATTGGACCAAATGCAGAGGAGCATCGTGGTCTATTGAGCTTAAAATACCCAATGGAACATGGATATGTCAATGATTGGTCTGACATGGAACGTGTTTGGCAGTATGTCTACAGTAAAGAACAGCTCAACACTTTTGCAGAAGAAGTATGCTAAAAAAAGGATTCAATTTACATAAAATTCCCTTGAGAGAATTTTTAAAAATTTTATACATGATTGCTTACTAAATTTAAATTATATGTTTGTCTTTTTCCAGCATCCAGTGCTTCTTACTGAAGCACCTCTCAATCCCAGGCACAATAGGGAGAAAGCAGCAGAGATCTTTTTTGATTCTTTTAATGTTCCAGCTCTGTTTGTATCCATGCAAGCTGTTTTGAGCTTGTAAGGAATATCATGAAATTTGGTTTTGTAATATCAGTAGCTCACAAGTATTCCATCCTAGGTATGCAACTGGTAGGACTACTGGTGTTGTTCTCGATTGTGGAGATGGTGTTACTCATGCTGTACCTATTTATGAGGGATTTGCCTTACCACATTCAATTATGAGATCTGATTTAGCAGGAAGAGATGTTACCCGATATCTTAGGTATTTTTATATATAATGTGAACTTAATCCGACGTACTGTGTGTGACACTCTTTTTTAACAATCAGGTTATTGCTACGGAAAGAAGGGTACATATTTCGCACTAGTTCTGAAATGGAAGTTGTTCGCACTCTGAAAGAACGTGCTTGTTATTTGTCTGCAAATCCACTCAAGGAGGAGAGTATTGCAGATGCCGACAAGGCTACATATGCACTGCCAGACGGATCTAGTATTGAAGTAGGTGCTGCACGTTTCCGCGCACCCGAAGTATTATTCCGTCCTGATTTGATTGGGGAAGAGTGTGAAGGTCTGCATGAAGTCTTGGTCTTCGCAATACAGCGATCAGATCTGGATTTAAGGAAAACTTTGTATCATAACATAGTTCTTTCTGGTGGATCCACTCTTTTCAAGGTACTTGGTATTTGTATTATTCTGGTTTAAAGATTGTTCAAATTTCTCCTCCCGTCTTCTAGGGCTTTGGTGATCGCCTGTTGTCTGAAGTAAAACGACTAGCTCCTCGTGACGTTAAAGTTCGAGTACGTTATTATCAAACAATAGTTATCTAGTAGTGATCTCTAATCGAGTTGTGTGTTACAGATGGCCGCTCCTCAGGAGAGGCTCTACTCTACATGGATTGGCGGTTCAATCCTTGCGTCACTTGACACTTTTCGGCAAATGTGGGTTTCCAAGCGAGAATGGGATGAAGAAGGTGCACGAGCAATTCACCGCAAAACCTTTTAATTTTTTTATTTAAAATGTATTTGGGCTTCTAATCCTTACAAGCAATCCATTGTTTACTCTGTTCCTTAATTATCCCTTTTCTTATTTTTCTGCTCTTCTCCTAAATTTAAAAGTGGAAGATGATGTAACATGAATGTGCACACATTTCCGGATTTCCCCTTATTCTACTGCAGCTGAAAATAAAATACAGTCAAGTCACCAGTTAAACTTTTCGTCATTTCCATTCAACTCGCCCAAAATTTATTTTATGAACTTGATCGGGATCGTGACTCAATGAGAAGGGTTTTATCGTGACGCAACATTTAGATAGTGGTGTTTACCCGCGGCACACACTTGGTTCAGGTAGAGGCAAATTTTGCTCACCGTATTTCGTATTTTATTTATATCTTGTCTCTTTCCATTAACAGTTCCTTTGATCGAGTACCAATCTAAAGTATCTCATACCTTAACAGGGCGGGTTTTTTTCGGAAAAAAATTGGATCGCAAAAAAAAAACAATCCCGCAGGCTACCGCCAAAATGGTACGGATGTTTTATTTCGAACGCGAAATAATACCTTCTCCGTACACCCCCCGAGACCAGGCTGAAAATAAAAGAAAAGTGATTAATGAATAAATTTTTTTTTGCTTATAAAGTTCAGAAGCGAATTGACCACCGAGCGCTGACTGTTGTCCACACCTCACAATCCGCGCGAAATCTGAAACGGTTTGGATTCGGGTCGGGAAAAAGTTCTGTTGCTGCATGCTCTTCAATATATAACTCGACCTATGTCAAGTTCAGTCTTAATAGTGCAGATGTCCGAGAAGTAATATTGTCGGGATTTCTATGTACCAACTCTTCGGTCCTTTTGATAATTCATACAAATTTGCCATTGTCTGTGGTCAGGCAGAGTGTTAGTCGGTTGAACGAGTCTTATTCATTATTATTCGTAAGTAACAATCGACTGAATTATTCTATTTTCTTTATTGGATAGAGTTTCTTTAAAGCACTGTGAAACCAGATAGAAATTGTATTAGACAAATAATTAATTATGAGCGGGAGTTTGTCAGGAAATATACTATGCTGCCTATTGCTGGGTTCTGTCTAACTTCTCTTGAGCTATCTTACTTTGAATGTCTTTATAGAGTTATATAAAGTTATATTACATGTATAAAAATTGTATATACACGTAGCCTTTCGTCTAGCATCCTCATTCAACTGGTATTATAGCTTATTAATAATCCCATTTATTTATTTTTTTTCATTTTGAAGATTCTAAATTGAAAATGGAAAAACACGCCGAGATTGGTGCAGGTAGGAAGCGCAGAACGCGAACGTTCATCAATGGATCGGCCAAGATTAAACTTGAAGATTACTTTCAAAAGGAACCGAGGCCGTCACCTGAGGCGCTCGATAAACTGGCGGACTCTGTGAAGATGAATTATAAAGTTTTGCGCATTTGGTTCTGCAACCGACGACAAAAGGAAAAGCGCATGAAACAGCCTACGGCGGTACCAGTAATAAAAACTCAGTTATCTTCACAAAATTTGGCTGATCGTGACGAATCAGCGGAAGCCGGAAAGGCCGATGAAGATGTCACCGATGATTCTCTCACCGAAGACACGGAATCGTCATTCTTTCAATCATCAACATCAGGTAATAGATTGATTTCATTTGAATTAAATATAAAAAAATGCGATAAATTGAATCTGAAAATAAAACAGCCAAATTATTTATATTTATTTTTCTTTTGAAATTTAGATGAGGAAACCGACACCGACACCAGTTCAACAAACGAGTCAGTTTTTATACCACCTGCTGAAATTGCATCTGTTAGCGATTGCGCGAATGCAATGTTGGTGTCGCCTGACAACATCCCTGGTAGTCACTGAATTTCTGGTTCATATATTTTTATTGATTTTCTTTATTCTTAATGATCATAGTTTTTTTTACTACTTTTTAGGAAGTTCAATCAGAAATGGTAGACCATGGGGTCCCCTTTCACGTCGTCGACCAGTTGAAGAAGAACTAACTGAAAATCAAAAAGCATCATTTGAATTACCAAATGAGGTTCGTTTCGCTGACAGGTTACTGAAAAGTTCGAAGAAGATTGACCAGTACCAGAACCATTTTGATGTGCATTCCGTTCCTCTCGTCAAGTCAGACGATTCACGTTCAACTTTTGAGCGATTCTCTTTCGGCAATCCCGACCAACATGCAGAGCATCGGGCATTCCTGGTATTGGGTTCCAACAGATTGAGCCAGGCCCAGTTCATCAACGGCATCGTCAATTACATTTTCAACGTTGAGCAGAACGACAAATTTCGTTTTCAACTTATCAAGGAAGAAGAAATTGGAGCTGAAATGAATTGTATCAAAGTCTACGACGTTCACCACGCCAACGGATTCCGTGTCTCATTTTCGATCACTATCGTGGCCATGCCCATTTACAACGACGACACCGATGATTCGCAAGTTTTATTCAAATTCCAAACTACAGCAAAAATGTTGCTCGAATTCTTGGAAGACGACGGAAGAATCAACAAGCTCAACATGATTTGTAATTTAGTTTCAGATAATTTATATAATCAATCGTTGTCCATATTGGGAAAAGATGTCGCTGGAAGCATCACCGACTGCTGGGAGCCGTTCAATTACTTGGATGGCACCTGCTCATGGCATCATTCTCTCACTATCCAGCGCTTCTTCGCCGCACTGACCGAGAAGAATGTTAATTCGCTGCCGCTGACCCGACAGGTATTGAAAGAAAGAATACTGTTGGAAGGGAAGCTGAACACACTGAAATCACTCATCGAAATCGGTTGTGAGAAGATGAAAGCGATAGACAAAGCAAAATCAACGATCGTCTTTTGCGATTCGCATATTGAATCGACTGAGGATGTTGAAGAAAATGACATACAAGAATTAGCGAGGAAAGTATGGCTTCCTACCGGAGAATACGCATACAATTGCGATCGCTGCTTCTTCACATGTAACAATTCGTTTGTTGTTGGGGAAGAAAAGGATTCCACTTCGAGTGCACATGATGTTTTCGAGGGAAAGACATTGTCGGGTTTCTGTTCCATCTGCCCGGAAAAGTGCAGTCTGAAAATGCATTTCAATCAGCATTTCCGCTGGGTTAAACAGGAGATGAAAAATAACTCGAGCCAAAGTAGACCTAGTGCTGAAAACAAGATGAGGTGGAGCGACATGAAATCAATCAGCAGTGATCAGATCACTATGTTGCAAAATCATCTTAAAGAAAACGGAACTACAATGCTGAAACATTTCCATGCGGCTTGGGGATGCCTCCAACATTTGAACAAGAACGCCCTGCATGGAACCTCGTTTTTTACTAAGAGAGTATTCGACATTCTCAACAATGCTGAACAGCAATTGAAAGAACTAGGCTACCAGGAAGGAATCGACAGTTTAAGAAATTAGAAGTAGGCCTACACAATGTGATGTGTGTTATGTGTGTATAATTACATTCTGAATTACATGCATCCATTAATAAACTGTAATAAACTATAGGCCTACTACCCTTAAGGCCTTAACATAAGTCGAATGTCTTCCATTGTCTCTCTCTATATATGGTTCAAATACATATAAAATTAATTAAAATTTTCGTGAAATTTTATAGACCATGCTCTCGTCTCAGGTGGGGAAAAAACAAGCTGGTGTATATTTCGAAACATGTGCGTTCCTAATGCCACAGTGGTTTTTTTGAGATACTCTTAACGGATTCCGTATTTTAGCCTTAAAACGCGTTTTAACGCAACGCTTTCAAACGCTCAAACGTTAACGCTTTCAAAGGAAATCGGGGGAAATTAAAAAATAAACATAGCTTCAATGGCTTTTTAATATTGAGATCTTGGTTAGTCCCGGTTAGTCCAGTAGACATTTTATTGATAGCAAGATATACTGCAAATTGTTTGTGTAAAAAGGAAAAAAAAATTATTTAATTAATTTGGTGCAAGGAGCTGGAGCATCACAAGACCAAGCTGTCTGGCTGCTGATGTGAAAGACAAAGTGATTGCAGATACACAGGCACGTGTCAAATGTTAGAACCCGTCTTCGCGAGACAAAGGGGTGAAAGGGTCAGACTAAACCGAAAGTCTATCCAGAATTAGTAATCTGTGGCTTTTTTTGTCTTTCATTTCTTCATTTGTTGGGGTGTTGTCTTTATCCATGCGTTAATTCTGAATTCAATTCCCCTACGCCGTACTGTATGCAGGTTTTTTTTTAGTATTGCTTTATATTACCCTACTACGTATGTGTTTTTGTGTTATGTTTAACTATTTTGTGTTCGAAGGCAAGTGCTACCGTGTTCTCAGAGAGTCGTGTTGTGCAATCCTGAGAAGTGTCTGGCGTTACAAGACTAGAAAACTAGCAATGTATTGGTTATTCACAGCGAAATATATGCAGGGATGTGTTTCAATACGTTTCCTGTGTGGAACAAGGGTTTTTCATATTTCTCCAATTGGTTGTCGTTTACTGCCCGCTACCCTTGTGCGCTATGGGTAATTTTTTTTGTTCACTTGTCGTATGTTGGTACGCTCGCATTCGTTAATTCCGTTCATTGTGTCAGCCTCACCTAGAGCAATACACAAGACTTGGAATTTCAACTGTTTCTTTTTGTTTTCATACATCACTTTGCTTATGTAGTGTATTGGAATGCAATTGCCAATTTCCCGAAAAACTCGAAAAAAGTCAAGAGACAAAATTTCAAGATTTATATTGTTAATAGATTTATTTGGTTTTGATAACCTTCATACCCCATGCTGATAAGCGGATAAATAAAACTAAGAATACAAATAGAATAATTGTGGCAGCTGTAGAAGAGCTAAACCTGTTCCGAATTTGGGAAATGTTAGTTCCTGAATAGCAGTTATCAAGTGATTGCCCTGTGTCGATGCATGGCAGTTAGTCATATACATATTATACATTGTTTGTATACTATAGGGCTCTTTCACATCTGTTTTATTTAGCCGATTTATCTGGCAACGCAGCATGGCTCAAGACTTATTTGAGGGAAGAACGGGGAGAAGAGGGAGAATGGGACGAATGGGGGAGAAGAGGAAACGTGGGTCCCCTTTTTTTCGTACGCCCTCCTCCCTCCCACTCGTCCCATTCTCCCTCTTCTCCCCGTTCTTCCCTCAAAAAAGTCTTGAGCCATGCTGCGTTGCCAGATAAATCGGCTAAATAAAACAGATGTGAAAGAGCCCTATAGAACTTTTTTCTTTTTTGTAGATTTGAGGCCAGAGCTAGCCATCATAACCACACAATATGCAAGTTTTCCTTGTGCAGGTGTTAACCTTTCGTCAGCAACAATCTCAGGATCATCGCTTGGGTAACGATTTCCTTTACTTGATTCGACCTGTGACCTCTAGATTTTTTGCTGCATTGCTACATTACCTGCATCAATGCAGTGTATTAGGGGGAGAGGGGGGCTAGTTGGCAGGGTCACTTTTTGTGAATTTATTTGAATTTTTTGACGATACGTTTTGCAAATTGAATGAATAAATCAAATTCAGATTTAAATTCTATATGAATTGATCGTATTTGTTTACAATGTTCATTTACACGAAATTGTGAAATTGAGAAAAACTGCAAAAAAAGTCTGCCAACTTGCCCCACCTACGGGGTAAGTTGGCAGCTGACGATTCTCCATTACTCCAAAATATCTAGGTCGAATTTTGAAAACTTGCAACTCAGCATTTCGTGAGAAATCTGTATGCCAACATTCCCCACAAAATTTCTGACAACTAACCCCACAGGGGACAAATAAATTGATAACTAAATAGGGTCATTCCATGACAAATTTCTTTTAAAAATAAGACAAGCATTAATTCTTTTTTTCTTGGGTTTTCTGACACTCTGAGAGTTTTATACTATGAGAAAAATGAAAAGTGCTGAGAGGCCAAAAAAAAACTTTTTGCCGTTTTTTTTCTTTTTGCCATAACTCCTATTGGGGAAGTCGTATACTTTTGAAATTTTGTATGAGCAATCTGGGTGTTGTCTTTCATATTTGGTGTAAAAGGCTTGATTTTTTTTGTCTGTAAGGGGTATAATTAGCAAAATGCCAACTTACCCCACTTGCCAACTAGCCCCCCTCTCCCCTATATGTAAACCTTTCATTAAGGTTTACCCATCTCATTCTCAACTTTTCCCGATTTGTTGTTTCTGTCAATATTTTTTCGTAACCCATTTTCTATTTTTATTTAGATAAAAAGCATACCCATAGGATTGGAATGCAATCGGATCCATTGTCAATCGAGTTACGGATTTCTCTTTTTCCCATTTCTTTAAACGCCCATGTGAATGTTTTTGTATTCACGAGAAATCCCTGTTTCCCTATCCTGTCTGTGGTGGATTCAACTCTTCAATGGATGGAGCACTTGTGGTTGGATGCCTGGCCGTATTTTCTAGGCATAAAGGTATAGGACAACATTGATCTCTATTCTTCCTTTTGATGAATTCCTGTAGATGAAGAAGCCAATTCTCATAGTATCGCATTCCATGCTGCCCAATAACTCGAGCACAAAAGCAAGAAAGATGAAACGAGTTTGATTAGCAAATTGTTGTTTGTACAGTTATAGGTGTTGTTCGTAGTGTTTCGACGTTCCCTTAAGAATAATGAGAAAACTTTTACCGTTTTCGGCAAAGTAAAAAATTGTTCCGGCATTTCGCCATTTCCGCGACAACATAAACTGCTGACCACATTTCTTGAAAATTGAAAATGAAGAGTGTCAGATTTACAAATGACAAAACAAATACAGTGACAATAAAAGAAAGAAGCATTCGATCGTTTGATTAAGAAGAAGATGTGAAAATAATAATTCAAACAAGAATTAAACAAATCAGCTTCTCAAACATGTTCAGAAATCACGCTGCATAAAGTGGAAATAACACAGAATAATTATCTGAGTGAACAGCACTCGGAAGATCAGGTGACAAAAAAAGAAAATTACCACAATATAAGGGATTGAATAACTGATTTAAGCCAGAAATCAGAGACACGAAAAGAGAGAGAACGGTCAGCGTGGAGAAGACGACTATATTTCTGAACTCGGCCACTTTTCCTTTGACTAAGAAACTACAAACTAGCCACGTCTCTTCCGTTTCTGACATTTGAATTTTAACTTCATCTACTCACGTAGAAACAAAGTATTTAAATTTTCCAATGTAAAGAAACACTGCATCATAAAAATACCTTGAACAATATTTAAACATTTGACAGCAATTTTCCCTTTTCGCATCACAGTGGAATAAGCTATTTCTGCCGTAAAAAGTGAGGTATGCAATGTTTGGACGCCAACAGTTTTGCACTTCCACAACTAGATGGACAAGAATTGGAATTTATTGACTGATTGGACTTTCCAATGCTGGAAATGTAAGGAATTTTGGCACAATTCGATACACCCTGTGTTTTTTAACAAGCTGATAGGATCCCTTAATTATCAGAAAGACTTCAATTTCCCCGTTGGTATTCCAGTCAGAGTAAAAACTTGGTACGATGAAAAGTTCCGACCTCGCCCCCCACTATTCATGTTGACCAAATAGGTAATCGCAGTTCTCTGATAACTCATTCTTGACTAAGGAACTGTAGAACGTGTTGATAACTTCAAGTTTAGTCTAAATGTGGATTAAAAAGTGTTGCAATGCCACAAAAGTCAAAGGAAAAAAATCAAGATATGTTACCGAGTATTCTTCAGCCTGAGAGGGCTTTAAATACAGTATCTTCAAAAAAATCCGAACGCAATTTTCTTTCAAAAAGCCCAGTTTAATGTTTTTTGTTTTTGTTTTTATATTTCAAGAATTTGTATTATGTGTAGAATCATGGTCTATGAGGAGGTGGTACCGTCACCTTGTAGGATTTGGCCGTAAGGCCTAGTCACTGCTTTTTGAGGGAGTGTTTCAAAGTGAAATCCCCCGGGTGGATGGAAGAGGGGGAGAGGGGGAGATGGAATGTGAGGACGGTACAGAAAACGACATCAGAGCAGCTGCGCCAACTGGCGGGCAGCTCGACAACACTGATACGGATACACAACAACTCTTCCCAAGACGTAACGTCATTGATAAAATGTGAGTAACGGCTTAACACACTTAACACAGGGGATGGTAATGAGGCGGGAAGGGTACTTGAACGAGTCGGGCATTGCAATTAGATATCAAACATGACTCTGCGCTCTGCCCCCCCCCCCCCCCGATTGCCTGCGTTTTCGGCTCCGTCGTCATTGGCTGGCGTGGTGGCGATCATTGGGCGTATGAAATGGTGGTTTCGCCATAAGACACTTGCGAATTTGACGCGGTAGGAGGGATAGCGCCCGACGCTTACAATGACTCCCGTCTTGTCCCACAGCTTGGATTTGGGGTTCCAAATTCTTACGTGGGTCCCCAAAGGAAGTGGGACAAGAGGGCGTGCGTGTTCGTCGTACCGGAACTTGACCAATGCGTCAATTTCTGCCTGGCGGTCCCTTCCTTCCATGACGGCCTTCCAGCGCGCGGCGTATGACGTCCAATGAGCCGGAATGATGGACCTCAACTGGTGGCCAAAGACCATTTCTGCTTGCAACACGCCGTTTTCCCTTGGAGTATTCCTGAATTTCAGCATCCCGGGAGAAAATTTGTCGGAAGAGAGTTCGCCGTTAGGTGAAATTTTTTTCTCGTTTTTACACCTATTCGTATCTTATAAGCCCAGGAAAGTTGTTCAATTTTAAGTATGTTATTGTCCTTTAAATTGTCTATCTTTTTGACTAATTAATACTATATTTGATTAGCTAGTAATTACTAGCTAGTTGTGGGGTTAACCCTTCAATTAAAATAAAAACCAGCTTCTTAACCCGTGGCTAAAATTCCAAGAAAATCACCGATGAGCCTCATGTTCGGCTGATTTCCCTGAATTGAATTTATTGAACTTCAGGCGAAATGTTGTTATCATATTGACAGATGTTTGTATCGGTTCACCACATTTTTTAATCGCATATTTAGGCGCAAAACCATGAGGGAATGAAAAAAGACTGCCCCGGTAGACATCCTACGAGTCGGCCATTATCGGCACTTCAAAACCTTCCTTCGAGCAACTTGAAATAAAAACACTATGGAGAGCTCAGTTGTATATTTGTATGTAATAGATTGGTTCAAGCATTGCTAACCTCCAAAAGTAAATCATAGTAATTTTTTGATGGAGAAAGCTTTGTTGTGAGCTCGTCTAAGGCTTCCGAATCGCAATCTTTAGTTGCTTCTGTGGCGAAGTCTCCTTCTTCTTTAAACTCCTCTACACCCGACCCCAATCCGTCCAATAGATCTTCTTCCTTTTCTGTAATTTCATCCATGAAATGGTCACCTTGTGCGAACGGAGATTCAGCAAGCTCCTTGGTGGAGAGGCAATCAGAAAATCTTTTAGTTGCAGTCTTGATAATCTTGTCGATTCGTGCGATTTATGTAAGAGCTTAGGAGAATATTCGTCTGCTGTTAGCATAGGCGACTGTTTTTTCTGTCTCCCAAACCAGTGCTATAATTTGAACTATTTTGAAGTGCAGTAACTCTGAATATGGTATCTTTGTGTTCAGTTGATCCCCGTCATATCGTTGGTGCTACGGCCATATCCAGTTTCTTGAAAGTTCTTTTACTAGTGCTTATCGTATTTTCGACCTGGTCTGTCACCCTGTCAATTGTCATGAGTCAGAGCGATGATGGCGTCATCTCTGGCGCAAAGAAGAAAAAAGGTCCAAAACCGGGATGTCAAAAGCTCCCGGCCATCACCAAAGCCTGTGTTTGTTGTCAGAAAATATACACCGGGAAGGCAGACTCCAAGTTTTGCGGGGTACCCTTAGAAAATAGGAATCGCTCCAGCATCAGGTTACCCAAACCAGGCACTTCATACGTGGCTGCCGCCACCACCCAGGCGACTTGCACCTCCATCAAAAGGTTACATTACTCATTGTCGGCTAACAACAGCCTCGTCGAGACTCAACCGAAGAAGTGCAAATACTCCGATATTTCGAGCATTTCAGCAGACCAAGACCAAATGAACTTAGAAGGGCTCAGCAAGGAGTGCCGCGCCGAAAAGCTTACAGCCGCCTTGGAATTCATTCAGGTTCAGTAAGACCAGATTACCATCTCCAAGCCGAAATAGTCACAATAAAACTAGCCTTCGCCAATGCAACCGCCTGTCAGTTCATCGGCAAAGAAACCCGCCTCAACCGAACAGAGAACATCACAACAGACTGTCTTACGCATAGGACACCCCGTTCCAGTCCTAGTTGAAAATTTCAACAGTGGCTCGGCACCTTCAGACAAGGTCTCCCTCACAAAAGTCTAAAGTCTCTCTAAGGAACTACTAGACTCAGCTACTGGCCCCATCGTCAGTCCGTCAAAAGAACGACACTATCTTCATGCGACTTCATAACGAAGCTGAATACGACCGGACAAAGACGATATTAGAGTCGAAGCAAAGTGCGAACAGCAAAAACATCTTATCTTCCATCACCCGCTCATCCAGATTATACCCAGAAGTCCTTGTCTTTGATTTCAATCGGCTAACCAGCATGAAGGATGAAATCATGCTTAGGAACCTGGCTCTAAGAGGAAAGTGGACTCCGTATAGCAAATTTTTGCTAGAGAAGGTACAACAAGAGGTCACGCTAAAATCTTTTTCACTTGTCGTGAGGCTAGGGATCGCGCGCTGTCTCATGGAGTGATTGATCTTTTTAACAACACAGCCCGGGTAGTCGAGGTTCTGCTTGACAGAGAAGTGCGTCAATGTTACAACTGTCAGGGCTATGGCAAAGCTCAAGCTTCCTGTCGCTCCTCCGCTCCAAAATGTGGAAAGTTCGCGGGAGATCACCAGACACGCGAGTGCCACAGCTCCGATCTGAAGTGCGCAAACTGTACCGGGAAGCACCAAGTAGGTGATTCTCTACAATTCAAATGAAAACGGTCCATCAATATCGGCTCAGCCTGGATCGTGACTAATGCACTGCAACCTACCTTTTGCCCCTCATCAGAGCCCAATCAGAGCAAACCTCCCCCCTCAAAGGTCCCTAAGATGCCTTCAAATAAATTCAAGACATTCGAAAGCAGCTGCAGCCTCTTTAGCGGAGTTCAGCCTTGAAAAGAACTTCGACAAAGTTTTTGTACAGGAACCGTAAGCATATATCAACAGTCTTTCGACATTTAGTCTATCAACATCTCCTTTCTACAGCGAACCATCAACAGTTCGCCCCCCTCCCTTGTTGACGTTCCTCCGGGGAACTTTGTTTTTCTGGGCTTTCCACGCCTTAAACCAAAATCACGCTTACGGAGCAGCGATCCTGGTCAAACTGTCTCTCGCTAAGTCGGGCAAAGCCACGTCCGTCCACTCATCATACCACATCGCAGTAGTCGACTTAACAGCCACAGGCGCAACTTTTCGTTTTATTTCAGCATATTTTCGACCATCCGTCCCCGATATTGGTGGCCTGTTCGCCAGCGGCCTCTCCCACTTGCTGACATAGCACTCAATTATTGCGATTGACTCAAACGCAAAAAAACAAATTTAGAACAGTCCACAAACCGATCCAAAGGACCACGAATTAGAGCATTAGATCCTGGTTAACAAGCTACACATTCTCAATCACTCGAAAGACGATCTCAACTTATCTCCCCCTGGCACGTATTTCTTAGACATCACATTGGATGGTGACAAAATCATTGCCCAGCGGTGGATGTTCTCGTCCATCCCATCGTTATCGGATCACCCATACATTTTCTTTGAGATTGCTCCCCCTGTCCATCAGTACTGTTTCCACGCGACAAAACATCGAGTAAAAAGGCACCGCACATCTCCCGTGTCGACACGACGCGCCTAAAAGAGTTTTTTGTTTCTAAGCTGGGCCCAAATGTGTGGCCACCTTCCACGTCTACAGCAGAAGTCAGATAAAAGCTCTTGTAAACACCATGACTGTCCCTGCATGCAGTGCTAAGTCTCCTTCTGCCAAGTACCGTACCCACCTGATGCCATGGTGAAAATCAGAACGATCTGGGCGCCCTGTGTTTTGATACCAAGCGGGCCATGGAAACGTGGTCCCGCGACAAAACGGCCGAAAATAGTAAACATTTTGTCCAGGCAAAGTCGTTGTTTCAAAGAGGATTACGCAAGTAAAAAAAGAAATCCTGACAGCAGTTTTGCGAATCAAATCTCGTGGGTCAAACCTTTTCTCTGCTCTAAAAGTCGCAAATAGCATCGCCATGCCACCATCGATCACAATTGACGGCCTAGCGGTGTCCGGCCCAACTCTTCTGGAGGAATGTGCCCGCCACTTCTTCCCAGACGACCATTCTCCGTCTCTCCCAGCTCACTTCGCAGTGATTAATAATGTTACCTTTGCTCTCTCGGGGCCTTAACTTACCGAATCAACAGTTCCAGCAGTGTCAGGCCGGGAAAAATTAGGCAGCAATCGACTTGTTCAACCAAAATGCAGCCGCCGGCAAGGACGGGCCCTCATTAAATGCTGCTTTTCGGAAGTAAAGTCCCACATGCTCTCTATTTTTAACGACTGAATCTCTCTCCACTATTTCCCAACCGAGTGAAAGGCAGTGAAAGTAGTGGTGGACAAAGCAAGTCATCAAATGTCAATCTGAGCAGCTTCCGCCAAATCAGCCTCGTCAATAATCTATCAAAAATTTTGAAAAAATCATTCTTGCGCGCCTGTCGTGGCTCTTCTACCAACACAATTGGATCTGCAATGATCAACACGGCTTCATGTCAGGCCGGTCGACTGAATCAGCTGGCCACTCTCTTGTCATTTTTATCGAGGACGCCATGGATGCAAAACAGTTTGCCGCCTGCGTCTTTCTTGACATAAAGTCGGCTTTTGATGCTGCATGACACCCTGCCATTCTTGCCGCCCTTGTCGACAGAAATTGACCACAATACCTGGTACGAATAGCCTCAAACTTTCTCGAAAACCGCACCGTAATTCTCTCAAACGAAGGAGAGACTATTTCTCATTGCATAAACCTGGGCTGTCCTAAGGGAGGTGTGCTATCACCCTTCTTATGGGTTCCTAATCAATTAAATCCTGCGCCTCATGTATCCGTTCCTCAATCTGACTCTTGGCTATGCTGACGATCTGACGGCCTTTACAAAGCACAAAGATTCGGCGATCACCACCAGCAATCTTCAGACAATGTGAAATGTGATTGCATCGATCTGTTCAGATTTAAAAATGTCCCTGTCGCATCGAAAACAATTTTCATTCTTTTTAGCAAAAAGACCGTCGCTCCGTCGAGTTTAAATCTCATAATAAATATTATTACCTCTATTTTTCGTTCCCGGAGACATCTTTTTTGGTTTCACGCTCAATTGCAGACTAAAATGGGCGCCACACTAAAAAAAAAACGGGCCACTTCAGCAAGAAAAGCACCGTACCTAGTGACAAAATTCCTCCACTCAACATGGGGTCCCAGCGGCAACAAATTCCACCATCTCTATCTCGCTGTTATTGAGCCTATTCTTATCTGTGGTTGCTCGCTATATGGGACTAGTACTCCGACCCGCATACACACGTTGAAAACGGGCTGAAAGCTCAGGTAAATCCGTACGACGGATTCAAAAACGCCTCTATCAAAACAGATTAACGTTTATTTCTCTATCCGTGGTATTCTTAATTTTTGACGGGTTAATATATGCGACTCGTTCCAGCTTTCCCGGGTAATGTTTTTTTAAGAAACAATTTTTCGCCCTCATTTTAAAAACAAACGATCAGTTACAAAGGGAGGGAAGTAGAGAAAAGACTATACGGTAACATTACTTGATGACATCGTGTGTCATAACCTCAATGTAATCGCCATTACTGAATCCTGGCTTCGTGAAGATAGTGGAGATGATATTTTACGCAAACTATGCCCGGCTGGTTATTCCTCACTTCATAAGCCGAGAATAGGCAAGCGCGGAGGGGGAGTTGCAATTATATTTCACGATACTGTGCGCGTTCACCCACTTAACTTGGACTAGGTCACTCTTTCTTTCGAGTTTCTTGCTGCATCCCTTACCACCAACTCCACGTGCTTCACGCTTCTTGTTATCTATCGACCACCCTCCCACAAACCCAATCAGTTCATTGATGAGTTTGCAAGTCTGCTTGAATTCCTGGTTCATTTTCCCGGTCTCCTGCTCATAGTTGGTGACTTCAATATCCACGTAGACGACAAATCGTGTCAACTGGGCCAGTCATTTCTCTCTCTAATTGACTCATTCGATCTTCAGCAGCATGTATCTGACTCTAGCCACGTCGGTCGCCACACTATCGATCTTCTGTTATCAAGATCGTCGGAAAACTTTCTAGTTGATTGTTCCACGTCCGACTTCATCAGTGATCATCGTGCGATCCATTGATGCGCCAAGGCACACCGCCCGTTGCGTCCAGTCAAGAAGGAAGAGTTCAGGAAGCTGAAGTCAATCGACTTTTCTTCCTTCTGCTCTGACCTGCTTAAGCTGCCACTCTTTACGTCCCCAGCTGGGGATTGTGAAAGTGTTCTGTTGCACTACAACAACGGCCTTGCATATGTTCTTGACTCACACGCTTCAATGGTCAAAAGATGCTTCACTGTTCGCCCAAATAATCCGTGGGACAATGAGGAGATCCATGCTGCTAGAAGAAAAGTGAGGAGAATGGAGAGGCGCTGGAAGCTGACAAACCTGATACAACAACAACATCAACAAGCAAATCATGCATGGCGAGCTGCGGAATCTCCACGAGATGATCAAGCTGGCTAAGAGATCCTTCCTTGAATCTCAAATCCTGGAAACCAGTGGGAAGAAGACCTCCCTCTTCAAGCTAGTTGACTCGGTGCTGCTCGTCAAGCCTGGTCTGCGGCTACCCGCTCATGATTCCTTAACAGAACTCGTTGAGCAGTTTAGCCATTTCTTTGTCTCCAAGATCAACACCATCCGAGCGAACCTTGACGCTGCTGCTGGAAACTGGGAACCGGAGACACGTCAACCCGTCGTCGCCTTCTCATCCTTCTCTCCAGTAACAGTTTGTGAAATTTCGTCTCTCATATTTCTTTCGTCTCTCCAACTATCGACCTGTGTCCCTTCTTTCATTCCTCTCTAAACTTCTTGAAACTGTCGCCCTAAACAGCTTGTGGCATATCTTGAGTCTCAGTCCCTCTTTGCCCCTGTGAAATCAGCGTACAGAGCTGCTCACTCCACTGAAACTGCCCTTCTTAAGGTACTTAACGATCTCCTCACTTCGGTTGACAACGGCGACGCTGTCATCCTGGGTCTCCTTGATCAAAGCGCGGCCTTTGACACCATCGACCATGGCATTCTCCTAGAAGGCCTCTCTGCTCGCTTTGGTTTCTCTGGACTCGCCCTCACCTGGTTCACCTCGTATCTCGACAAAAGGCAGCAGTCGGTCAGCGTCAATGGCGTATCGTCATCTCCCACCCCACTAATTTACGGTGTTCCGCAAGGCTCGGTGCTAGGCCCTATACTTTACATCCTGTACAAATCTCTGATGCACGAAATAGCTGCGTCCTTTGGGATTTCTGACCACTACTTTGCCGACGATTTCCAAGAGTATGATTCTTTTACCCCATCTCTGTCTGCAGCTGACCAACAACGAGTTTTCGACAACCTCACAGCGTCTCTCGTAGAACAAGGGAAATGGCTCGCTGTCAAAGGCCTAAAACTGGCGCCAGCATCGTTCCCTCTCCTGTGGTTCGCAATCTTGGAGTTTTACTTGACTCTCACATGCTGCAATGGAGCAACAGATCAATACATCATGCAGATCGTCGCCGCCACCCCTCGCAGCCACATGAAAAGCTTTGGCGATCGAGCCTTCTTAGTCGCCTCTCCTCGAATTTGGAATTCCTTACCCCCCGACCTTCGCTTACTAGCTCTTTTTCCTTACTCTTCTCTTTTCTCTCTCACACAGTTTCGTTGTAAGCTAAAAACATTCTTGTTTCAAACGGCATATGAAAATTGAGTTTCCCCATGTATGTTGTCGGAGCTGATAGGGCCTTTGATCATGATTTGGAAAAGGCGCTATTCAATATTAAATAAAATACATTATTATTATTATTATTACATCAAAGTAATACAGTGAGGGATGTTCATCACATACCCGCGTTTTTCTTTCTTTTAGCTATTTTGTATGGACATAACAAAATTTAAACACCTCGGGTTCTTTGGTTATAAACGCCCCATAGTAATCGACCCGCCAAGGGTTATGAAAAATTAAAATTTTGCCCTTTTTCACGGATTGTCTTAAACCTTCTCGTTCACATCCAACCCGTTTCTTCAACCCGCTAAAACCTCCTACGGGTCGGAGCACTATATGGGCCGCCTCTCTTAAAACCAAAAGCGGGTCGAAAAAAACCAGATGTTGGCAATCATCAACTCCCAATCGTTCAAAAGCGACTCTAGTAGAGACTCTCTACTAAGGCGTTGTATGTGTTGTGGAAATGTACCCCTCTTGACTTCAGAGTTGCGGAAAAATCGGCTCTAAGGTATTTATCGATGCCCCACGAATCCTTCTCCTCGGCCACATTCAAGTGTCTCTCCAATATTCTCCTGGCTTTAGCAACCGTGCCAAAAATTGATCCAGAGCGGAGTGTCTCCGGAGCTCCAGTTCCTCCTTGGGATCAGCTTTTGCCCTATCCCCCCCCCCTCCCAGCAAGAGCGAACTCTTTCAGAGCAACATCCCCAACAACCAAAATCTAAAGCTAAGACCAAAACTTTAATCAGCCAGTTGCTATGGGATCGCTGGCGGTCAGAGTGGGCTACCTCTCCAAAGGGCGCCACCACGAAACTTTTTTTCCCCTCAGCCGAACCATCTAAACCCAAAACCCAACTGTTTTAAAGCGACCTGTCACCCAAGTTTTAACAGGTCACTGCATGCTTAACTCTCATCTCCACAAACTCAAACTCAGACCATTTCCCAGCTGTGCATTCGGCGATGACGACAAAAAATACTCCCATTCTTTAAATTTTTCTGTCGGCTCTACGCGGATCAGCGCAAGTCCCTCATCTCCAAATGCATGTCGTCACACGGTCACAGTGCGGATGGCCGCCAACTCTCTCGTTCATTTTGGCCGATCCCTCGCTGTGGAACGATTTTAGGTCATTCGTCTCCGCCACCAAGCGTCTGCACCTATCCAGTCATCTATGATCCAGCACTCCACCTCCCCCCTCCCCCCCAGTTAATCCAGCCCCATTATTCCCGACCCCAATCTAGTCAAAACGCGGAGCTGGGGCCCACAAATGGCTGATGTGTTTGCCGAAAGCTAAATCTGCGGCCGCTATTGCGTGGCCTTGAAGGTCCTACCATGCCAGGCAGGATCATCCGACCGCACGGAGGCCAGGAGGTCCCAACTGCCCCCTCTCCCCCATGCTAGTCTTTTTTTTAACTACCATCTTTTGTCACCCGCATCTCGTTTATTTATTACTGTACCAATTTCTGTCAAACAACTTTTTTTTTTTCTGCTTCCGTTTAATTCTCGGTAATACATTCCGGTGTGACTCTTTTCCAGGAGTGGAGCCCAGTAAAACATTTTTTTAAATGTAAGAACTAAAACCATTTTACTTCGATTTAAAAGAGACTCCTGTAAATCCTGTACTTGAATTCCTGTAAAGAAAATACAAAGAGTATAAAAAGCTCATTTGAACCTCTTTCGTACTAGTCACGTTTTCAGTCTAGCTAGTTTCATCATTAACGTTGAAAGAATCTCTTCAAAAGTAATTTTTTGTTATGAGTTTCAATTCAAATATATTTACTACTCCTATTCTAGTGATTTTAACGCCCGAAGAAGTTGGTTTAGCAGTTTAGCTTCCCATTTAACTGGGAAAACTCAATTGGATTGTTTAATGCAAGATTACCTCTCTGAGGCTAAATCAACCAGAAGTTTTATGAGGCAAGTGGTCTGTTGACTAGAAATTATCAATATCTTGGACCAAAAATTCAATACAAGAAACGTGATTCAGTTACCTTAAACCTGTGTTGTGAGATCATACACAATCCTCTAAGTTTTAGTGCAGTAAGTGAAAAAAATTCAGACTTGTAAAATTTCTAGTTGACTACAAATTGTTTCTCTTTAGGAACATTCATTAAAGGCAGGAATGTGGGAAACAAAGAAAGGGAGATTAATAATGAAACAATCATCTATAAAAAGATTAAAATTCATCAAAGCAAACGGAAAGAAATTCAAAAAGCCAATGAACAAGAAAAGGTATTATCAAACAGTTTTAATCCTATCATTCATAACCAGGCTTGTTAATATCACCGCGATGAACGATGAAATAGTCATTGGGAATAAAATGTTTTGTTCTAGAGATTATCGAGCGATAGATTTCAAAATCAGTATCGATCGATAGTAGCGTTTTCATCGATGACGAAATATAGCGATATTTTTTTCAAACTGCAAACTGCTTTTTAAAAATCAGTCTGTTTAATGTTACTTAAAAGTAGCATTAAGTGACAGCTGAAAATGGAAAATGATCGTGTTTTTAAAATCCAATAGTGGTAGTGCATGACGCGTACCCTACCCGGTTTGCGAACGCACCTCGCAAACTGCTCACTATCGGATCGATATCGAAGTAGTTATTTTTCATTTTTAAGTGTGAAATTCAGAGAAAGTCGAAGTCTTTTATCATCTTTGTAATTTTTATTATAGCTCTGTTGATGTTTAAAACGTAACTACGTTACGGAGCTTTGAACGAGGTATTTTTGAATTTTCTAGGAACTAGTCTAATTCGAAACTAGTGGAATTCGAGGGGGCGGAATAGAGTGTGAGGGTGGCATGTCCGTAGAGGACCCATTAAGAGGACGACGTCTCCGAGAGAATCTTCCGCCATAAGAGTCGGACAACCATAAGTAATGGCTCTGCCATCAGAACGACAGAAAGCAACAGAATACAGACTTTCGTATAACACGCAACGTTGCATAAGCAAAGCAAAAGCAAAGCTTAAGCGTAAATTTGACCAACTTGATCTCGATCGTCTGGACGAACCCTACCGACTTTCATTGGTACGACGGTTAGGCGGTAGGGTTTGTCCAGACGACCCTAGGCACGGTAGCGCTCGTGGTGGCGGAGGGCTAAAACACACTGTAAATACGTCCTAGACTGCAAGCATGCCCTGAAGTGAATTTTGTGTTCCATTTGAAGTTCTTTTTTCTAGTTTTAGAATCTGTTTGATTTAGAATGTCTTAATGGCATTTGTAAGTAATCAAAATAATCATCATAATCCCGAAGAAGTGTGTGTGGGTTAAAAAAAAATGCGAATTTCAATCACGAATTTAACATATATAAAATTGCCTAATCTAGATGAATTAGGTATTTATTGATAGGGAATTCAATTAAGCTTAAATCAGATCAATTTCTGGACCCATTGATTCGTAATTTTATATATTACGAACGAAAAACCCCTATTTTTGCTATACCCCCGAGAGGCCTCCTTACCTAGCGAACCTGGCGGGGAATCTTGGGACCCTTTACTAAACACCCGCCGTTTCTTCCAAGAGACTGGGATAGCGCGAGAGTGTACACCCCTCTCCATCCATCCATCCATCTCCATCCAGGGGAAATCGGGTTAAATAAAATATTTTTTTTCCATTGTAAGAACATTTGAGGAAAAGGTTTTGATCGGGACATTGCGGAATCAGTTTTATCCTTCGAACAACCAAATTATTGATCCCAGTTATAATCTGGCTGCCGGCGAAAACATTCATGCTTCACTTCTTGTTTCTTTAAATCTAGTGAACCAATAAATGAATGTGAATTTATGTTAAATGATTTGGATTTTCTTCGTCCTCCGCACCAAATATTTGTGTACTCAATACTATGGTCGGTAAAGATCTATGAGCAGGATAAAAGGAAAGAAAAAAATAAGAGAAAATAAGATCCAGAATTCTTTTGAAATTTGTTTCAAATGCACGAATCATACTGCAGAAGTACAGTAACGATCAGGCAGTCAAGTTAACAATGCAGCCCATGTTGGCGCACTGAATTTTCCGGGGTAAATCCAATCAAATTTTACTAAAAAGTATTTTTTATCAATTAAGAAATGGATTTGACAATTAATTCTCTTGCCACAGCTCTCTCCCCAAGTTTTTTCTCCAAAACAACCCAAAGATGGTTACTATTAAAAATAAAGCGTCACAAATTGTTTGTTTTCCAAACAGAACTTTTCGGCACCTCCCACAAAATCAGAACTAACTATCGGGACGGTATTTATTCTATCAGGGACCACCACAAACGAACATTTGCTATCTAGATCAACATTGACAGCAACCTTCTCTTGACTAAACCTAAGCCATATAGAACCGGGCAACCGACACAATCTGCAAGGTAAGGACCAACGTATACATATGAAAACTAGTAAAAGCCCAACACGACTATTCCGTTGTATCCGAAAAGAGGAAGACAAGAAATGGAATCGACATCAAGATTTGAGAAACTACCCTTCACTTCACCCGAATACATCCAATCTTAACAAAATACAGATATATCGGAGAACTATTTTACAACTTAGAAGAACACGGGGGGCTCCGACTCACAACAGGAATAAATAATCTTTGTTTCCTGTGGGCTATTCTGCTGGGAAACATAAAGATAAACCCAAGCTTTTACACTCTGACAGACTGGGGAAGAAGCACCAAAAAACATAAAAACCATCAACAGAAAAATTGAATTTGAATCAGGAAATAACTAGTTAGCTTACAATCGATCAGAATTCTTAACAGTCGGATTAGAGGAAGAACCATTCTTGTATAAAAGTTCGTTTTTTAATAAAATGTTTTATAACATCACAACCTTTAATTTCTAAAGCACAACGTAGAATGGAAACACGCAAAATTTTTTTATCTAAACTAAGAAAAACTGGGTGTACGACATTTAGGTCCACCATTAAGGCCCCGACGTTCAGGCCCGAAAGCGTCATGCGATCAGGCCCACCATTCAGGCCCCCCGTTTTTAAGGGCATGAATGTCCAAATCCTTGTCCAATTTGCATATTTCAGCCAAACCACAGCTAGGGAAAGGGATCTTGGGAGGAGGAGTGGGAAGGTCCTGTTAGGAAAAGAGAAATATGAGAATTAAAATGTCACAAATAATTAGTTACTTTTGAATTCCTCTTCCAAAGCTTGTTGATGGAATTCTTTTCTACTAGGGCCTCGGCAACGTCAAGCTAGCTTACATTAAATTTACTACTTGTTGACTCTTGATATTTGAAAACATTGAAAAAATTGAAATTGCACACTGTAGAATTTTTAGAGGGCCAAGATAAGATTGAATTGAAAAGCCAAGATTTCTTGAAAATTGAAAATGAAGAGTGTCAGATTTACAAATGACAAAACAAATACAGTGGCAATAAAAGAAAGCTGCATTCGATCGTTTGATTAAGAAGAAGATGTGATAACAATTCAAACAAGAATAAAATAAATCAGTTTCTCAAACATGTTCAGAAATCACGCTGCATAAAGTGGAAATAACACAGAATAATTATCTGAGTGAACAGCACTCGGAAGATCAGGTGACAAAAAAAGAAAATGACCACAATATAAGGGATTGAATAACTGATTTAAGCCAGAAATCAGAGACACGAAAAGAGAGAGAACGGTCAGCGTGGAGAGGACGACTATCTTCTGAACTCGGCCACTTTTCCTTTGACTAAGAAACTACAAACTAGCCACGTCTCTTCCGTTTCCGACATTTGAATTTTAACTTCATCTACTCATGTAGAAACAAAGTATTTAACTTTTCCAATGTAAAGAAACACAGCATCATAAAAATACCTTGAACAATATTTAAACATTTGACAGCAATTTTCCCTTTTCGCATCACAGTGGAATAAGCTATTTCTGCCGTAAAAGGTGAGGTATGCAATGTTTGGACGCCAACAATTTTGCACTTCCACAACTAGATGGACAAGAATTGGAATTTATTGACTGATTGGACTTTCCAATGCTGGAAATGTAAGGAATTTCGGCACAATTCGATACACCCTGTGTTTTTTAACAAGCTGATAGGATCCCTTAATTATCAGAAAGACTTCAATTTCCCCGTTGGTATTCCAGTCAGAGTAAAAACTTGGTACGATGAAAAGTTCCGACCTCGCCCCCCCCCACTATTCATGTTGACCAAATAGGTAATCGCAGTTCTCTGATAACTCATTCTTGACTAAGGAACTGTAGAACGTGTTGATAACTTCAAGTTTAGTCTAAATGTGGATTAAAAAGTGTTGCAATGCCACAAAAGTCAAAGGAAAAAAAACAAAATATGTTACCGAGTATTCTTCAGCCTGAGAGGGCTTTAAATACAGTATCTTCCAAAAAATCCTAACGCAATTTTCTTTCAAAAAGCCCAGTTTAATGTTTTTTGTTTTTGTTTTTAGAAACATAACAAACATATCATTTAGTTACGTCTCTATAAACTGGAGAATCCTTCAGGCTAATGCTTTTCAAATTTTTTTGCTACAGATGAGAGAATTGCTACTAAGGAAATTTGTCGTTTGCTTGGAATCTCAAGAAGGACTCTATTTCGAGTCTTAAAAGAAATCAACATTACAGCTAGACCAAAATACACTAAAATTGGAACGAAGAACTTGGAATCATATCTTACCAACAAAATCTTCAAAAGAAACCCCAAATTTGGTAATTATTGAGATGAATAGTGTATTACATTACATCGTGAAACAATAACTAGGTAAACATATCATTTAGTTCCGTCTTTATAAACTGGAGAATCCTTCATGCTAATGCTTTTCAAATTTTTTTTGCTACAGATGAGAGAATTCCTACAGCTACTCATTCATCATCCACGGAGCCATTTACGGAAATTTTGAGGCATTTTGTCTGAAGTTTTCAACCTCTTGCGTTAACCTCTGTTTCAAGGTGTGGCTTTGGGCTCCCTTCTCGATTTTCTACAGGCATTGGTCGAGTTTAATGCACCTGGTTAGTGATGCTTTTTTCATTAGTTTAAACTGAAATCCTTTGATGGCAACAAATATTTACCACCCAGGATCTTGTCTTGGCTACCGCGATCTGTTGATGTTTATGATGAATTTGGCGTCGAAACCTGGTCTTTACAATACTGCTCATCATTCTGTCGCTCAGGCTGTTGCTTCATTGGTTGTAACTCAACAAGTTTCTGAAGCTTTTACATTGGTGCAGAATTTCCTCCAGGAGGCTCAGAGACCTCATTCTGATTGGCAACACATTTTTGCGCTCCTTTGTATTGGAGAGATCGGCAAAAGAATTGATCTTAACCAGGTTCCAGGGTTAGGACAAGCAATCAGCGATTCTTTCGGCCCACCAAATGAAGAAGTACGTCTATTACTTTCTCAACTTTCTGAATCAATCTATATCCGTTTTCTTCCTGATTCGGATAACAACCCACAACTTAACGAGTTCGTTCTGCATATTCGTTCATCACCCGATCTTCAGGTAATAAAATAACTACTGTTTCAATTTTTTCGTCTTAGAAATGAATGTGCTAACACCAATTATTTTTCAGATTCTTTTCTCCAGACATGCTCCAGACATCACGGAAATGCTGCAGGAGTATCCAGCGAATTGAACATGGATTTAAGTTAAAGTGGTATAAAACAATGTATCTATTGATGAAAGACAACCGAATACAAAGGAATGCTCTGATTTGCTTTCTTTATTTCTTGTTTAAAAAAAATACATTTATGTATTTTTCGATTATGAATATCTGAAATGACATGGGGGAAAAAATTGAAATTACGCATCAGATCTTAATTTCTCAGGAAAGATACGCAACGTGCTGGAAAGGGCATAATAGTGGAACAAAACAAAAACAATGTTTATCACATCCGTTCAAAAGAATGATTAGTAGCCTACGTGTACCCAATTTTCTTTCATCCGCCCAGACATTTTAAGAGAGAACGAAGCATACGTTTCTTTACGACAAAATCCCGATCCGATTTCTTCATTTTAGCTTAAAGCAATCCAAAGCCATTCTCATTGTTTAGAACGGCGTCAACCCACCCTTCCTCCATGTCTTCGTATTTCTCGACAATGGGGAGAGTGAGTTGAGCACATGCCGTACATGTATATGCGATCGGACGGAATCGGTTTTTAGAATCGTTAAGTTTATAATTGAGATCGTACTTCAAACCTTCAAAAGCAAGTGGGATCGTTTTTAACCCAGTATAAAATAAAAAAAAACGTCAGTTAAAGTCATTTTCCTCGTAGGTAAACTAACTTTGCCCTTCTCGACGTTGTTCAAGAATTGATTAAAGAAAGTAAAGGAGATCTTATGGCACATTTTCAGTTCTGGAGTAAGTTTTGCATCCTTGAAGTCGTAGTTCAATGATTCCAAAATGTTTTGAACCGTAATTGGAAAGTCAGCAAAAAAGGCAGAAAATTTCTTATCTTCAAACACCTATCGGAAGATAAAATTAAGCAATAAAAGATAACAAATTTGTAATCAATCATTACCTTGTCCAGATCGAAGAGCGCTAATCCTCGGTTCAACGGATGATATTTGAAGTTCCTACCATACTGCGATTTTAGATTGTTGAAAGTTTGTAGAACAAACTTAGGAAATAGTTTTTCTTGGATAATAGAAATACCTGAAAATAGAAAATGAAATTAAGATAAGAATTTAATAAATTCAGAAAATATCTGTACCCAAAAAAATTGAAAGCGCGAAATATAACTCATCGAGTTCATCCTGGTCGATTCCGACTTGATCAGGGTCAACATAGAAAACATCCTTGGCAGGATCTATCACCATCGACAGTAAATTTCTCCTTAAGCCTCCTCCATCTGCTCCATCTTCGCCAACGAAAGTCACGACCGTCGTCGAAGTCTTTTTATATTCACTCTAAAAAAATGAACGGCTGAAATTTAAGCGATAGCATAATGCGAAAGCACGATAGCACTTACATGAAAACAGGATTCTTTGAAGCCGTCATCAAATCAGTTACATACGCACCTCGAGTAATACCAATCCGATTGGATATTTCTTCAAGATTTAAGTAGGCCTCTTGATCGGAATACTCCATTATGCGTTCACGATGTTCTTCAAATTTTATCAAAGCTAAACAATTAACAGGTAACAGAAATTGTTTAGAAAAAGAAAAAAATGTGAAATAAAAAAAATATAACCTTCCGCAGGTAAAAAAGCTTGAGGTTCCCAATTATTCATATCGTTATCATAAGTACTGAAGTTGTCCCAATCATCCTCAACTTGTTTCACCGTGCATTTTTGAGCATGACTTGTCAACAACGTTAGCGGAACTAACTCTCCACATACTAAACATTCCTCATTGCACTCATCTTCTTCACCAGACGATCCAGAAGAGCTTGCTTCGTCCACATCTATGTCCTTCTGAATTGGACACAGATAAATCTTTCTAGTAGTTACGGCTTTAAGCGTTATTCCATCAACAAGAGGCCCATCTCCTATAGGGAATAAGCTTTTTCCGTTTTTGTTGCATTTCAACATTTTAAATCCGCCTTTCAACTCCGGGAATGTCCTTCAAATAGTTATTAGAATGTCGATTTAGCTAATTTGAAAAATTAACAAAAAATAATAATAATTACTGTTCAATTTTGTTTTTCACCGATAGCTTGTCATCATTTTCTAAAAACGTAGTAGTACGACCCCATAGTCCCGCTTTTTCAAGGTGTTTAGTAATAGCCGGTTTACTAACTGGATCGCTCAGACACTTTTTGCCCAGACAATGCAAATCTTTCTCAAATGAATTTGGAACTAAGCAAAATTAAATGATGTGACTAAAGGAACACTGCTAAAAACCACAAATAAAAAGTTGAACTTTATAGAACCTTTGATTTCTTTTCCGAATAACTTTTTCCGCTCTTCTTTTTTCTTTTTCTCTAAATCGTCTTCACGTTCTTTCTGTTCTTCTTTTTTTTCTTCTCCAAATCACCTTCTAGTTTCTTGGTTTGGAGCCTCTTAAGTGGATTTTTTTTCGCCGACGGACGGAAATAAGAGAAAGATGAAGACGGCTTTGGATCTATGGCAACATTTTAAAATGCATTGATTAGCACATACATTAAATTTACTTGTGTTTCCATTCTACGTTGAATTATTTTAGAAATGTTATCTTAAATGTAGGCTCAATGAAAGATTACGGAAACGAAATGCTTACCATCTACTGTGTCCTCGTCGTCACTTGCTGATGCTGCTTCTAAGGAAGCTTTAAAATCCTGAAACAATTTTTCTAGTTTCTTTCGATTCATATTTAATACAAACTGAACGAATAATAAACGAACTCTGTAAAAACAATGCGTCTAACTCGGTTCACGATTGAAGCTCAACTGATGTATTATTTGGAAAGAAAATAGCAAGACTGCAAGAGATTAAGCTTGAAGCCCCGCCTCTACGTAAACCTTTTTTCCCAACCTCTTGTTTCCCATGGTAAGGATGCTGTGATGGTCAAATTTGCAGACTGATTTCCCACCCCCAAAATTCTTCTCGCAGCAAATTTCGTCGTTTCACACAGCATCCTTACTATGGGAAACAAGAGGTTAGGAAAAAAGTTAACGTTACATTAAGAGCCATATTGGGTTGGACCAATAGATTGGGTGCACGGGTTTCTCACTATTTATGGGAATGGTCTCCTATTAGATTGACACGCAACTTAAAGATGACGCAAAAGTAAAGTAACATCACTGTTTTTTTCAATTTCTATGTAGTCTAAAATGTTTTAATATGGCTAGCTCCTTACGTTACAGAAACGAGCGACCGATTCGGGATCGATCAGAGAATTCGTTCCTCGATCAGGATGTATAGCCTGTATTAAAGTCACTGTAAGAAATTGTCGAATGACAGCAAAGAACTGGCTATTTGACCCTAACTCTATATATTATTTGACAATACAAAATAGATCTTTCGAGCATGCTCCAACACAACAGCCATTCCCCAGCAACTATTTGAGAAATATAATTATTTGAGTGATCAACACGACTGTACTGAAATTGCGCTTTTTTATTTTGTTTCCGAGATCAGAATATCAAATGTCTTGGATCCATTATTATTAAACTATAAATAAAATAAAGTAACTAAGACCGTAATAGCTGCAATCTGTGACGGCAAGCCGTACATTACAACATTTATTTCAGTCTTCGGTTGACTTACTTTTATAATCATCAAAATTTTGGAGAACAAATTGTTTAAGCTGAATGAATTTCTTTTTTACATTCCAAATTTCAATGGTGGCTGGATTAATAAGATCAATAATGCAGAGTAGTTCCTCTTCGGAAATGTTCACTCCAAATTGATCAATTACACAACGATAGAAGGTATCCTTGTAACCAGACCACTTCGAAATCGGTTTTAATTTCTGTCCCTGCAAACGGGGATACATTATTAGACTTACTACAAGTCGAATTACGAATTATTGAAATATTACCTGTATCAGCTCAGTAACTTCGCCTTCTATATGGCTCCGTTATCTTGCTGGGTTTTTAAATGCTGCAAACCATCGTGATAAAGTTGCATTGGTGAGCGATGATTTTCTGTTCGAAGTGGATGGCAGTTACATGAGTCTTTAAAGGTCTGTAAGGACCGTTGATTGAGGTTCGTGGCCACTATATGCAGACAGAAAAGATCTAGGTTGGAATCGACGTCTAGTACACCTTCGGTTTTCATTTCTCTGTAAATAGCGTAAAAATAGAAATGAATATGAAACAAGAAGAATAAGAAGAAAGGTACACTCTCAATACCCCAAAATATCCATGAAAGTTATAGTACAGCGCTCTATAACGTCTTTCCAGAGCCTCTCTACTCTCTGATTGTGTACAGACTTTCCAGTTCTAAACGCGTTTTTATCCACTCCTCTAGCGTTTATCATGAAATCCGCTACTAGTACGTTTTCCCTCCCAAATAAAACTTATGAATTCGAAATTAAAGTATCAATTGGTGAACTAACTTCATTGGTAAACTGTGTTACCTGACACTAGCTGGATAGCCCCATTCCTCATCTCCCTTTTCAAATAATCCAATAACTGTTTCGGAACAGTTATTATTTTCCAATGATATGTATACGATCAAACGGGAAAATCCGTCGATGGCTCCGTGGATGATGAATGAGTATCTGTAGAAAAAATTTTTTGTTAGCAAACAGTAACATGTTCGTTGTTTGCGCGGAAAATAATAAGTCAGTTGAAAAAAATTGGTAATCACAAAAAATTTACCGGTCTAATTTGTGGTGTCCATCAATGTGCCATAGCGAAAGCGGAGCACGAACCTTGTACACTCTCCGATGAATGCGTTGCACTAAAGGGGCATTTTGTCGTTGTCTTATTAAACGGTAGGACTTTTTAAGTCGTTTATTTGATAAAAGGACATTGTTTGCGATCGTAGCTCCCTTGAACATTTGATAGCCTTATTGAAAAAATTATCTATGTATAGACTGTGATGTAATGTAATACACTATTCATCTCAATAATTACCAAATTTGGGGTTTATTTTGAAGATTGTGTTGGTAAGATATGATTCCAAGTTCTTCGTTCCAATTTTAGTGTATTTTTGTCTAGCTGTAATGTTGATTTCTTTTAAGACTCGAAATAGAGTCCTTCTTGAGATTCCAAGCAAACGACAAATTTCCTTAGTAGGAATTCTCTCATCTGTA
Source organism: Daphnia pulicaria (assembly GCF_021234035.1). Lineage (NCBI taxonomy): Eukaryota > Metazoa > Arthropoda > Branchiopoda > Diplostraca > Daphniidae > Daphnia > Daphnia pulicaria. Next base: position 33,150,039 of record NC_060913.1, read on the forward strand.
GCAAACAAATTTGAAAAGCATTAGCCTGAAGGATTCTCCAGTTTATAGAGACGTAACTAAATTATATGTTTGCCTAGATATTGTTTCACTTTGTCTACGTCCACGTCTAATTTCTTTCTCCTTTGGACTTCAGAAACAGACCGCTCATTTAGAATTATGCTAGTGGGAAAATGAGTTTAGGATGTGAATTTATTCAATATATTATTATGATGTAAATTACCAATTGGACACATGGTTTTCCAATAGGGACAATTCTACTGAACATCCACATGTTAGACAGTCCTCAAAAATGATGTCTCGAGACATAATGAGATGGAGATATTATGACAATGAAATGACAAACTCTATGGAATAATAGAGCAAACTTTTGGTTGAAGAAGCCGTGAAATGTCAAGCAATTGAGTATGAAGTATTTGGACTTTGTGACAGACGTGACTACGTTTTCACAGACTGCGAGTGTGGCTAAACAGCACTATTCCGCACACTCTTTATGTAGAGGGCGCAACGGTCTATAGGGAGGGGAGCAAGAGACGTCGATCTCTAGGTCTGTATGGGCGTTTGCAGTAGCGGTCGCTAGATGGCAGCACCGGAGGGGCGGAATAGCTCGCGGACTCGATAGTTTTTAAGTTTAGTTTTTAGTTTAACATTTATCTTTTAACAATAGCCAATGGTTTTTACATTTCATTTTTACTTTAACATTTAGCTTTTGCTTTTTAAATTAACTTTTAAAAATAGACTTTTGATTTTACATTTAGTTTTTTCTTTTAAAATTACATTTACAAATTTAACAAAAATTTAAGAAAAATTTTACTTTTAGTTTTTACTTTACAAAATATGTTTAAAAAATTGTTTAATTTATGATGTCTAAAAAATGGCACTAAAGTATTGCAATATTAGCATACGTCGTAATGAAACCAGAGATTCTATATAACTCTGGCGTCATGCTGCTATCGATTGTTTCTGTATTCATTCCTAAAGTCGTTGCCTTAATATGACTTTTAGTAGGAGAAAGAAATGAATCCATAATGTCTCAACTTTCAAGTTTCCCAACAATTTGTTTCATATTCGTCTCAGCAGTCGCTTCATTTCACTTGTTAGATCCACTTTCTGGATGTTTTAATTTAATTGGAAAACTTTTCAATTTTTAATGTTATCCTTTTCAGTCGCATGGTGACGACGTTTCTCTTCAAGATTCAACGTCAGAAATATGATAGAACAGCATTTGAGGATGATGAGGATGATTTCCTGTGTCCTACACTCGAAGAAGATATGGATCGACAACTTGATCGATATTTACTCACCATCAATCAGAAGAGAGCCGCCACCGGTGTTATTTGCTTGGCGATCGCCCTTCAGCTGATTTATAACAGAGAAAAGTTCTCCAATCTTTCCATCCGGGCGGACTCACCTGATCAACCGCAGTTTCATCTCCCAGCTGTAGGAAATGCTCCGGAGATAACTGTCGAATTCAATGCGGCCGCAATTGAAGCTATTCCAGCAGCTTTTGGTGTAGACCAGAAGCGTTTCTATTCCTTGGTCTTACAAATCTATCCTGCCGCCTGGAAGTGGATCGTGCAGCTGACAGCTTGCTGTCAAGTTCATTTTCTGAAGGACACGGATGTGGCTAATTACTTCAACCAGTTTCCAGATTTCAAGAAGATCACTTCGTTCAACTGTAAGGATCGACTGAACTATATGTATCTGTCATGTACAGTGTCCGGAACCAGCCACGGGAGCGCACGAGCAGCCAGCGAAGTATAGCGGTGCATCTACAGTTGCGCGCGCATGCGCAACACCCGCGCATGCGCAACCCGCGCTCATACGCAGTGCACGCGCACGCGCACCATGGACGCGCGCAGTTCAAGTGCGGGTGCACGCGCTCAATTGCGGATGCACTCACGACCTTTACCAGTAACTCCGTCCACCACCGTCTACAGTTCAACGGCAACACCGGCGTGACCTAAATACCCAGACGATGACTCACGATGACTCACGCGTCTTGGGCAGTATAAAAGGCCCCGTGTTTCCCTCCAGAAGGCAGTCCGCTCCGGACTCGCCTCTGGTAATATAAGCCTCAACTATCTCTTGTGGTCTCTTGTGAACTGTATGCTTGTACTGTATGTGTAGTGTTAAAGTGTAATACATAAGCGTCATCCTCTGATGATCACTTGTGTGTTATTTAGTATAAGTAAAAGTAAGGTCTCGAATGGCCCTTACAATTGGTGAACGAGCCATTTCGAACTTTGCCATTTGAACGAGTTTTTGGACTCTGCCATTTGCGTGGATTTATTAACTCTACCATTTGAGTGAGTTTATGAACTCTGCCATTTGAGCAAGTGTTTGAACTCTGAAATTTGGGCGAAAGTTTCATAGTCTGTCTACACACACAACTACACATCATCACGTCCGCAGACCCGTCCGCAGACCAGAGGCAAACGAGAATTTTGAGAAAGAGCTGTCGAAGTGACTCTTTCCGGCAAAATTCTCCGTCAACAGAGTAACAAAGGCACTCTGTTGATCATCACGGCCATAGTTCGAGAGGCAAACGAGAATTACGAGAAAGAGTTGTCGAAGGGACTCTTTCCGGCAAAATTCTCCGTCAACAGAGTAACAAAGGCACTCTGTTGATCTACCCATACCAGAAGCGGAGCCTTCGAGAATTCTGGAAGGAGCCATCGAAGTGACTCTTCAAGACAACGGATATCAACCGTGGACTCTTCAAGACGACGGATATCAGCCGTGGACTCTAACAACGTGGGAAACTCAGCACGAAGACAAGAGCTTCAAAGTCCTACATGACCGACGAACATCAATCAAAATTGGAGGTAAATACAAAATCTGAGCCATCTCCTTCAAGACAAGAGAGTGTAGAGGAATCAGCAGGCGTGAGTGTTTGAAGATCTGAAAGATCAACCACGATAAAAAATAGATTGGAACAATTAAGCACAAAAACCTTGGAACTAAAACATAAACTCGAATATATAAGGAAAAAACCACAAACTGAAAGGAGACTAACTATCAATCGCAATCGCAAATCTAGAAAGCGAGCTCATTGCAACCGATAAGGAGTTCTTTGATACATTTGACAAGAGTGCAATACCAGACCGTGTATTCGACAAAAGCCTGACAATCGTCGAGAAAGAAAACCCATTTAAACAGACAGAAACAGACGAAAAAATGGATGAAGCTAGGGCGATACTACTAGGACCACTGGGCAACCATGGGCCACCAGGACAACAAGGCCCACCAGGTCAACAAGGCCCACCAGGCCAACAAGGGCCACCAGGCCAACAAGGACCACCGGGAACCGGGGCAGGATGGCCAGCCGGGGCAAAATGGCCAGCCGGGGCAAGATGGACAACCAGGACCACCAGGTGCTCCTGGGCAAGTTGGTCAGCAAGGACCACCGGAGGAATTGATCCGGCAGATTTTCGCACTTTTTCAGCAGCTATAACAGCTGGAATGCTAAACCTCGCAGCAGTAAATTACAGAAAAGATATTCCCGAATTCAGCGGTGACCTTGACGATAATACCACATTTGAGGAATGGCTGAAGAAAGCTAACCGAGTAGGAACGCGTAAAGGAACGCGTGATATTTTATAGAAGGAATCGTCAAGAATTGTATTGTGTTGTTTACTTGTTATGTCGATCGAATTGGGGAGTGGGGAACACATGTTGAAATAGGAAATGCCAAATGGGACAATCATATTATTGCTTGCACGTCGAGAAGGGGAACGGACTGGGCATGCAACCAGAGATGAAAATGGTTTTAGTGACCGTCGTGGTTATAATCGTCGTCAACTTCCAGGTGGTCGTCGTTTCGGTAATGAACTTTGTCGGAATCGCCAAAAGTTTCGCAAAAGTTGTATACCATCACTCTGTGACGGACGATTTTCAGAATGTGCCATTTCGAAAACGACGTCTGGTTTAGTCAGCAAAACATGCTCAGCTAAAAGGTCCACCAGCTGGATCAGAAATTATTTCTGTTTGGAAACAGTGCCGGTCCACTCGGGCAGTAAGACTCGCAGTAAGTCGATGGCTTGAAGTTGAGCCGTCAGTGAAAATGAGGTTTCTTCGCACACTGGACCACCGCCAGCTTTGATGAATTTCACTAGCAGTTGCAGCCACAAGGGTGAAAAAAATTCTTTATCGAATGCACACAAAATTTCAATGAAACAAAAATAATTGAAAACACAATTTCTATACGAACTTGTGTACGGCGGAGAATGGGCTTTTGAGTGAAACGGCCGCAATTGTACGAATGAAAGAGAGTGGATTGATGTAGAACTGGTTGAGCTGCTGATCGTCCAACTCCTCGTCCAGGGCGATGTAGACGGGGACGTCGATCCAGTACTGGCGCCGGCGTCGGAGAGTACTGGAAGGGCGAGTGTATGCACACACGGGAGTGGCTACGGGGCGCCTTCCAATTGCCAACGGTGGATTTGCGAGCGGTTGAAGTGAGGATTCCAGCTAATAAACAAAGGGTTTCAGTTGATTACCCGATAAAATACCAGAAGGCCAGGATTGGCTACTTCGTAGAGGGCCATGATTGGCTACATTCTGGTAGCCAATTGCCTACCAGAATTGGTAGCCAATTCTGGTAGCCCATATTCTGGTACCAATTGGCCAGAATTGGCTACCAATTTTGGTAGTTTTTTTTCTGGTAACAATTGGCCAGAATTGGCTACCAATTCTGGTAGCCAATATTCTGGTACCAATTTGGCCAGAATTGTCTACCAATTCTGGTAGCCAATATTCTGGTACCAATTGGCCAGAATTGGCTACCAATTTTGGTAGCCCATATTCTGGTACCAATTGTCCAGAATTCCGGCAGCCAAATCTGGTAGCCAATTCCAGTAGTCAATTCTGACTGACCCTCTCAGAGAGGAGGAGCTTCCCTATTGCTTCTGGTAGCCAATTCTGGTAGCCAATTCCGGCAGCCAAATCTGGTAGCCAATTGCAGTAGTCAATTCTGGCCCTCTCAGAGAGGAGGAGCTTCCCTATTGCTTCTGGTAGCCAATTCTGGTAGCCAATTCCGGCAGCCAAATCTGGTAGCCAATTCCAGTAGTCAATTCTGGCCCTCTCAGAGCGGAGGAGCTTCCCTATTGCTTCTGGTACCCAATTCTGGTAGCCAATTCCGGCAGCCAAATCTGGTAGCCAATTGCAGTAGTCAATTCTGGCCCTCTCAGAGAGGAGGAGCTTCCCTATTCCTTCTGGTAGCCAATTCTGGTAGCCAATTCCGGCAGCCAAATCTGGTAGCCAATTCCAGTAGTCAATTCTGGCCCTCTCAGAGAGGAGGAGCTTCTCTATTGCTTCTGGTAGCCAATTCTGGTAGCCAATTTCGGCAGCCAAATCTGGTAGCCAATTCCAGAAGTCAATTCTGGCCCTCTCAGAGAGGAGGAGCTTCCCTATTGCTTCTGGTAGCCAATTCTGGTAGCCAATTCCGGCAGCCAAATCTGGTAGCCAATTCCAGTAGTCAATTCTGGCCCTCTCAGAGAGGAGGAGCTTCTCTATTGCTTCTGGTAGCCAATTCTGGTAGCCAATTCCGGCAGCCAAATCTGGTAGCCAATTCCAGAAGTCAATTCTGGCCCTCTCAGAGAGGAGGAGCTTCCCTATTGCTTCTGGTAGCCAATTCTGGTAGCCAATTCCGGCAGCCAAATCTGGTAGCCAATTCCAGCAGTCAATTTTGGCCCTCTCAGAGAGGAGGAGCTTCCCTATTGCTTCTGGTAGCCAATCCAGAAATACCGATAGACGGGCCGGCCGTAGAAGAGGGGGGAAGTGCTCTTTTCCGATTCGTGATTCGTCTTTTCACGTTTGTTATTGAAGTGTTTACGATTTAGCGTGTTATCAGATGGGTTGAGTACGCAATAGATAAAGCGAAGCAATAACAATTTTATGGTAATACTTTTATCTTCGTTCGTCTAGTTTACTATGAATGAATTCAACTGCTTTGTTTTTTTCCGATCATCTGTTCGGTAGGTTTAGGGGGAGTAGCCTCGTCGAGACTCAACCGAAGAAGTGCAAATACTCCGATATTTCGAGCATTTCAGCAGACCAAGACCTAATGAACTTAGAAGGGCTCAGCAAGGAGTGTCGCGCCGAAAAGCTGACAGCTGCCCTAGAATTCATTCAGGTTCAGTAAGACCAGATTACCATCTCCAAGCCGAAATAGTCACAATAAAACTAGCCTTCGCCAATGCAACCGCCTGTCAGTTCATCGGCAAAGAACCCCGCCGGCCCGCCTCAACCGAACAGAGAACATCACAACAGACTGTCTTACACATAGGACACCCCGTCCCAGTCCTAGTTGAAAATTTCAACAGTGGCTCGGCACCTTCAGACAAGGTCTCCCTCACAAAAGTCTAAAGTCTCTCTAAGGAACTACTAGACTCAGCTACTGGCCCCATCGTCAGTCCGTCAAAAGAACGACACTATCTTCATGCGACTTCATAACGAAGCTGAATACGACCGGACAAAGACGATATTAGAGTCGAAGCAAAGTGCGAACAGCAAAAACATCTTATCTTCCATCACCCGCTCATCCAGATTATACCCAGAAGTCCTTGTCTTTGATTTCAATCGGCTAACCAGCATGAAGGATGAAATCATGCTTAGGAACCTGGCTCTAAGAGGAAAGTGGACTCCGTATAGCAAATTTTTGCTAGAGAAGGTACAACAAGAGGTCACGCTAAAATCTTTTTCACTTGTCGTGAGGCTAGGGATCGCGCGCTGTCTCATGGAGTGATTGATCTTTTTAACAACACAGCCCGGGTAGTCGAGGTTCTGCTTGACAGAGAAGTGCGTCAATGTTACAACTGTCAGGGCTATGGCAAAGCTCAAGCTTCCTGTCGCTCCTCCGCTCCAAAATGTGGAAAGTTCGCGGGAGATCACCAGACACGCGAGTGCCACAGCTCCGATCTGAAGTGCGCAAACTGTACCGGGAAGCACCAAGTAGGTGATTCTCTACAATTCAAATGAAAACGGTCCATCAATATCGGCTCAGCCTGGATCGTGACTAATGCACTGCAACCTACCTTTTGCCCCTCATCAGAGCCCAATCAGAGCAAACCTCCCCCCTCAAAGGTCCCTAAGATGCCTTCAAATAAATTCAAGACATTCGAAAGCAGCTGCAGCCTCTTTAGCGGAGTTCAGCCTTGAAAAGAACTTCGACAAAGTTTTTGTACAGGAACCGTAAGCATATATCAACAGTCTTTCGACATCGATATTTAGTCTATCAACATCTCCTTTCTACAGCGAACCATCAACAGTTCGCCCCCCTCCCTTGTTGACGTTCCTCCGGGGAACTTTGTTTTTCTGGGCTTTCCACGCCTTAAACCAAAATCACGCTTACGGAGCAGCGATCCTGGTCAAACTGTCTCTCGCTAAGTCGGGCAAAGCCACGTCCGTCCACTCATCATACCACATCGCAGTAGTCGACTTAACAGCCACAGGCGCAACTTTTCGTTTTATTTCAGCATATTTTCGACCATCCGTCCCCGATATTGGTGGCCTGTTCGCCAGCGGCCTCTCCCACTTGCTGACATAGCACTCAATTATTGCGATTGACTCAAACGCAAAAAAACAAATTTAGAACAGTCCACAAACCGATCCAAAGGACCACGAATTAGAGCATTAGATCCTGATTAACAAGCTACACATTCTCAATCACTCGAAAGACGATCTCAACTTATCTCCCCCTGGCACGTATTTCTTAGACATCACATTGGGTGGTGACAAAATCATTGCCCAGCGGTGGATGTTCTCGTCCATCCCATCGTTATCGGATCACCCATACATTTTCTTTGAGATTGCTCCCCCTGTCCATCAGTACTGTTTCCACGCGACAAAACATCGAGTAAAAAGGCACCGCACATCTCCCGTTTCGACACGACGCGCCTAAAAGAGTATTTTGTTTCTAAGCTGGGCCCAAATGTGTGGCCACCTTCCACGTCTACAGCAGAAGTCAGATAAAAGCTCTTGTAAACACCATGACTGTCCCTGCATGCAGTGCTAAGTCTCCTTCTGCCAAGTACCGTACCCACCTGATGCCATGGTGAAAATCAGAACGATCTGGGCGCCCTGTGTTTTGATACCAAGCGGGCCATGGAAACGTGGTCCCGCGACAAAACGGCCGAAAATAGTAAACATTTTGTCCAGGCAAAGTCGTTGTTTCAAAGAGGATTACGCAAGTAAAAAAAGAAATCCTGACAGCAGTTTTGCGAATCAAATCTCGTGGGTCAAACCTTTTCTCTGCTCTAAAAGTCGCAAATAGCATCGCCATGCCACCATCGATCACAATTGACGGCCTAGCGGTGTCCTCACTCTTCTGGAGGAATGTGCCCGCCACTTCTTCCCAGACGACCATTCGTCTCTCCCAGCTCACTTCGCAGTGATTAATAATGTCACCTTTGCTCTATTGGGGCCTTAACTTACCGAATCAACAGTTCCAGCAGTGTCAGGCCGGGAAAAATTAGGCAGCAATCGACTTGTTCAACCAAAATGCAGCCGCCGGCAAGGACGGGCTTTCGATGGCCCTCATTAAATGCTGCTTTTGGGAAGTAAAGTCCCAAATGATCTCTATTTTTAACGACTGAATCTCTCTCCAGTATTTCCCAACCGAGTGAAAGGCGGTGAAAGTAGTGGTCATGGCAAACAAAGCAAGTCATCAAATGTCAATCTGAGCAGCTTCCGCCAAATCAGCCTCGTCAATAATCTATCAAAAATTGATCCAGTGCGGAGTGTCTCCGGAGCTCCAGTTCCTCCTTGGGATCAGCTTTTGCCCTATCCCCCCCCCCTCCCAGCAAGAGCGAACTCTTTCAGAGCAACATCCCCAACAACCAAAATCTAAAGCTAAGACCAAAACTTTAATCAGCCAGTTGCTATGGGATCGCTGGCGGTCAGAGTGGGCTACCTCTCCAAAGTGCGCCACCACGAAACTTTTTTTCCCCTCAGCCGAACCATCTAAACCCAAAACCCAACTGTTTTAAAGCGCCCTGTCACCCAAGTTTTAACAGGTCACTGCATGCTTAACTCTCATCTCCACAAACTCAAACTCAGACCATTTCCCAGCTGTGCATTCGGCGATGACGACAAAAAATACTCCCATTCTTTAAATTTTTCTTCCGGCTCTACGCGAATCAGCGCAAGTCCCTCATCTCCAAATGCATGTCGTCACACGGTCACAGTGCGGATGGCCGCCAACTCTCTCGTTCATTTTGGCCGATCCCTCGCTGTGGAACAATTTGAGGTCGTTCGTCTCCGCCACCAAGCGCCTGCACCGATCCAGTCATCTATGATCCAGCACTCCACCTCCCCATCTCCCCCCCAGTTAATCCAGCCCCATTACTCTCAACCCCAATCTTGTCAAAACGCGGAGCTGGGGCCCACAAACGGCTGATGTGTTTGCCGAAAGCTAAATCTGCGGCCGCTTTTGCGTGGCCTTGAAGGTCCTACCATGCCAGGCAGGATCATCCGACCGCACGGAGGCCAGGAGGTCCCAACTGCCCCCTCTCCCCCATGCTAGTCTTTTTTTTAACTACCATCTTTTGTCAACCGCATCTCGTTTATTTCTTACTGTACCAATTTCTGTCAAACAACTTGCTTATCTTTTCTGCTTCCGTTTAATTCTCGGTAATACATTCCGGTGTGACTCCTTTCCAGGAGTGGAGCCCAGTAAAACATTTTTTTAAATGTAAGAACTAAAACCATTTTACTTCGATTTAAAAGAGACTCCTGTAAATCCTGTACTTGAATTCCTGTAAAGAAAATACAAAGAGTATAAAAAGCTCATTTGAACCTCTTTCGTACTAGTCACGTTTTCAGTTTAGCTAGTTTCACCATTAACGTTGAAAGAATCTCTTCAAAAGTAATTTTTGTTATGAGTTTCAATTCAAATATATTTACTACTCCTATTCTAGTGATTTTAACGCCCGAAGAAGTTGGTTTAGCGGTTTAGCTTCCCATTTAACTGGAAAAACTCAATTGGATCGTTTAATGCAAGATTAACTCTCTGAGGCTAAATCAACAAGAAGTTTTATGAGGCAAGTGGTCTGTTGACTAGAAATTATCAATATCTTGGACCAAAAATTCAATACAAGAAACGTGATTCAGTTACCTTAAACCTGTGTTGTGAGATCATACACAATCCTCTAAGTTTTAGTGCAGTAAGTGAAAAAAATTCAGACTTGTAAAATTTCTAGTTGACTACAAATTGTTTCTCTTTAGGAACATTCATTAAAGGCAGGAATGTGGGAAACAAAGAAAGGGAGATTAATAATGAAAAAATCATCCATAAAAAGATTAAAATTCATGAAAGCAAACGGAAAGAAATTCAAAAAGCCAATGAACAAGAAAAGGTATTATCAAACAGTTTTAATCCTATCATTCATAACCAGGCTTGTTAATATCACCGCGATGAACGATGAAATAGTCATTGGGAATAAAATGTTTTGTTCTAGAGATTATCGAGCGATAGATTTCAAAATCAGTATTGATCGATAGTAGCGTTTTCATCGCCGATGACGAAATATAGCGATATTTTTTTCAAACTGCAAACTGCTTTTTAAAAATCAGTCTGTTTAATGTTACTTAAAAGTAGCATTAAGTGACAGCTGAAAATGGAAAATGATCGTGTTTTTAAAATCCAATAGTGGTAGTGCATGACGCGTACCCTACCCGGTTTGCGAACGCACCTCGCAAACTGCCCACTATCGGATCGATATCGAAGTAGTTTTTTTCATTTTTCAGTATGAAATTCAGAGAAAGTCGAAGTCTTTTATCATCTTTGTAATTTTTATTATAGCTGTGTTGATGTTTAAAACGTAACTCAATCGCAGCGAAGTAGTCCCCAGGTAGTCCAATCCCAATTCGTTGGCAGTTGGCCATGCAGAAAAATCAGCCAGGTTTTCAATGCTGAAAAACGAGCCTTCACTGTTACGCAGGACGTAAGTACACCACCGCGAGACATAAGACATATGCGACGCGTGTGATGAAGAAGTCTAGCATTGGAAAAGAAACCCTAAAATACAGCAAGGGCACGGGTAAAATTCTGCAGTATACTTAAAGGCTTGAAGCACAGCTCAATATGGTTCAGAGAATATCGCACTGATTCTAATGAGAAAAAACTTAACTTCTGATTCAAACAGAAAAAAAATTTATTAGAGGAAACCAAACCTAAACCTTATTAATAGGCCACTGAGAAAAAGGAATTGTGACTAAATAAATAGTGAAAAAACGAAAGGAAGTGGACCACAGCCTGACCACAACATTGTCCTGATGCACAACAACACAGCATGATGACCAGAACATCAAAAGAACTATTATAGCCATAGCCTGTACAGCTCAAACAGTTAATCATATTCTAGCTTTATGCGGGTCATATACTCTGATACACGAAAATAAATGATATTGATATTTGATATTTGAAATGGTTGTATTGAATTTCGAAGAAAAAGGCAAAAAAAATGTCTCCGTTAAAGTAAACTGCACGGCTTCGTTAGTTCGGCGAAGATGGTCCTCATCAGAGCTCAAATCATCAAATCCATATATGACTGGCGGGCTACGTTTTAGCAAAATAGGCTCTTGCCTCTTTATCTGTTAATATTAATCCAGGAGACATATTCACCCATACATCCATGTCGGTATCGACCCATAATTCTTCTTCCTTGTCATAAAATAACTGCTCAACTGCCGAACCAAACCGCTTGGACATTTTAGTTACCCAATAGTGCCAACAAGTATGAACAACTAGATTTGACATTTTGGTAGTTGTAAACCTTAGAGAAAAACTACCTTGGGGGGGGGGGGGGGTCCCTTACATATAGCCTTCCATCGCCGATTCACACTCGCAACAGCCGTTTCTGGTCAGTTATTCGAATTTATTTTAAAATTGTAGAATGTTATGTCATTAAACTTTAGTTATTCTGAAACATTATTATATTACAAATGCGTTTAAAAAAAGAAATCAAGTTTTTAATTAAGAGTGATCGAAATATATTCGAAAATATAATTCCATCTAATTCAATAACGTTCCGCCATATCTGCCGATCCCCTTTTGCGTAATAGATCCCCATGTATTGTGTATTGGAACATTTTGTTGATCAATTCAATGAAATAGGTATAGGTATCTTAGGCTAATTCTAATTAAAGATAATTTGGAAAGCAGAAATGAACTGCGTAATTTAAAAAAAACGCCCATTTTCTAGGATTAATTTTTTTTTCATACTCAATTTCAAAACTTCTTGAGAATGAAGTAAGAGGGCATAAAGGAGCAAGTAATTTTGCTATCTGCAGTTGCCAGCCACAGCCAGCATCTATCGATTTCCATTTCTATAATGGGTTTTTTAATTATTTCTGTAATTTTATTTCATTGTCACTTGCTTGAAATATGTGTGTAATGTCATAAGGTTTAAGAAAAAGTAAAATTGTATTTCATAACGTTTGATTTGAATTTTGGAAAATCAAAATTCCATGCAAAATGACTGCTGCGAAGCGCGAAAGCCGAATCGGCCTAGGCTTTATAAAGGTCACCGCTGCCCTCTACATTATTCGAAAATTGATCTGCAATTTAACAAACTCACAAAATGTGTTTTGCAGCACTGATCTCGATGGTTTCTTCGTGGTTGATTACGAACCCGATACACAAGACCCCGCAACCAGACAACTCACTGTCTCAACCACCACTGTCATGCCAATACCAGACTGTGAAATTGAAACCGACACCTGTTAAGGAACGTGTCTACTATGGGAATTTCAGTACCATACTTCTTTCGTCTTCTGGATTAATTCCGCCATCTGGAGTACTATCGAACGCCGAACAAGGTTTTATTCCTTTTCCACCACAAAGGGACCCAGTTGTGATGCGGCAACCAGTGGAGTTGACGGATGTATGGACCGAAATCATACTCAACCTATCTACTCCCGTTAACGTAATGGAACCGAAACCCGAATGCAAGCCACTTGCATAAACTGAAATAAAAAAGGAAGTGACAAATCCTTATAGGATCGCCCCTGGGAAAGTCGCTGAGGGACAATCAGGAAAACCTCAAATCATTCACTCCACTGAAGGAATTCAACCTGGTTGGCCCTAGATGTTGAAAACAGAGACCAACGTGGTGTCTTTATTGAAATCGGAATCTTCGATTATTTTGGAATTAACAGAAATCGAAGAATTAATCGACCAGAATAAGGAGCTGCAAAATCCACAGCTGCCGGCTGACGGTTCAAGTTATGTGTCACAGCCTCTGTTCGTGGATATTGTAGAGAATAGACAAGGGTTTAACTAGTGTTTATTCTGTATTGAATAAACAGAGGCTTCTGTATGTACCGTACAGGCAAAGTACATCTCATCAATGCATGTCGAAATGTGTACATAGAATATGCAATACATGAGACATAATTACAGAGATAATTACCTGAGTCAGATTAACTCGGATGAACAAAAAGAATAACTCAAGAGTCTCGATACAATGAGGTTTGGAACACAGATAGAATAACTTTAGGCCAGATTTCTTGATACAAAAACGGGGAGACAAGTTAACGCATGACCGCGCGTTTTAGCAGACGGAGAGAAAGAGAAAGAGACAAAGGAGAGCACTGCACAGTCAAGGTAGAAGGCCGAGAGAACTCCCGCTTGTGCTGCCACCACTCCCGTTTGTGCTGCCACCTATTGTGTGTTTGCTTACGCATTCCAACAGATATTACTCTTGAACAAGTCCCGGACCCCGGTGAATTCCAGGCGGAAATTCATCCGCCGACACTGAAATGTCGATAAACAAAATCACTCGCATTGAAATTCTCATCTGATTTACGCAGTATTGATTAAATAAACATAATTTTCAAAAGATTTAGTCTGTTTCCCAATTATTTTTCTTTACAAACTAGCGCGTAACTAACGCGTAGATACACGACGAAGACTTGCAACTTGCAAGCATTTGTAATCCTTAGTGTAATCCTTAGAGTTAGACTAACTATTATTAAACACTAACCAAAGTATTTTGTACATATGCATTGCCCAATATTTTATATTTTCACGTCAAAAACAAAAGCAAACCATTTATACACATTTTGCGTTTTGAGGTCTTGATTGTTTTGAGGGGTTTCTATAAACTGCATCTGACATTGCCAGTTAACTATACTAAAATGGTTCATAACAAAGCCACTAAGAGGGCATCATAGATTCATAGTAAAGCATTACAAGTGCATAATTTGCCGTTGAGGGGAAGATCAACACGAATCTCGGAAGTCTGCAGCGGTTGAAGTCCTTGGTCTTGACAATTTTGTAGACGGGCTTGCCCTGGCAAACGGCGTCCCAAGAGCCCATTTTGTAGGCCTCCATTGTGTAGACCTGAGCCCAGGGAAGGCGTTCAATGTCGTAGATAGTGCTGCAGTCACCACTCAAGGAGTCCTATAAACGACATTGATTTAAGCAAAATTTCTACACGATATAGTCTAAATGGGTTTAGTAGAATACCTCAGAGACGGTGAAAGTTGCGCTTTGACCTTCCCAAATAGCATCCCAGTTAACAGAAGGGCCTTCATGACGGACACCTGTGATATCCAATTGCCACTGGCTGGCGATGCCTTTCTCGATGTTGACGATCCACAAAGGCTCATTCTTCACCCATTTGAATTCTAGTGATCTATAGACGAGTACATTTTTAATTAATAATGCTTAATTATTTCGATTCTTAACGAAGTTAACTAACCGATCCTTTATTGTGAGTGATCACAAAAGGAGCGCTGAGGATTTCTGGGCTGGGGATTTTGTCCTCTTCTCCATCAATCATTTCAGGACCTCCTCCACCAATCAGCAATCTTGAAAGCATTTCCAAGGTAGTTTCCATGGCGCCATAAGCTATTTTCAGTCATCTGAATACTAAATTCAAGTCATAATGTCAGTTCAAGCAAATTAAACTAAATTCCCCTCCACCGATAGCTTGGCGACTCTATGGTGTCGTGAAATTCACGCCTCCCCCCAAACTCCAAACTCCAATCGTGTGCGAGGGTAACGACTTGATTCAATGCCACGGCACGTTACGACATTACAGAAAAGAAAGCAGCATTACACACACACACACACCCCAATAAAATTTGATTTTTTCCTCTCTCCACCCTTTAGAACTTTCAGAGAGAGACATGTATAACATAAAAATGGAAAGTGCTACGAATAAATATTAGAACGCCATTCATCAACAAACAACTAACAATAGTCGGGGGTCCAGCAGACTTTTATTGACTTTGAGCCAACGAGCTCATTCATTCATGAACGACAAATCTTTTTCTTTCTTTTTCTTTTTTCCCCCGTCTCTCGTTCCACCCGAAAAGAAATAAAAAATTTTAACAAATAAAATGTGAAACCCAATCTCTTTTGATTTTACACACAACAATCGAAGCCTTGGCCCTTTTCTTTTGTTTTTTAACTATCGATACTAAATTATTCCGCCATTGTTGTTGTTGTTGCGGTTTGCTGCCCTACCGGAAACGTGTGTGTGTTCTGGAGGGAATCTGAATGACAACTGCAATAAAGCTCCTAGGAGCTTCAGGAGGGGTGGTGTTGTGTAGTACGAAGGAACGGTATGAACGCAGCAGCAGCAGAGTGGGGGAAGCAAACAGAAGAAGAAGAACGAGCGCGGGAGGGCTCTGGCAACACACGGACGGATACACACAGAAGAAGGAGGAGAAGGAGGAGAAGCGAAAAAGAAACAAACATCAACCACACCCATTCAATCAGTGAATCCATTTACTATACTACACCACCACTACTACTACTACTCCAACCAACCAACACACCTCCAGAAAGTAGAAAATACGATTACGCAACAATTAAGACGAAAGAGGGGAATTTGCGGTCTCTCCCCTTGAGGTTTTGAAATAACTTTGTCAGTCGGAGAAAAAATAAGAAGAAAAAAGCTTTTGACTAATGTTAATTTAAATACGTCTAACGGGTGACATTCATTACCGGTATCTTGTGGAGGGGAAAGGGGGACAACTTTTCACCTGGTGCGGTCAGCCGCTGCTACCACCCGTGTTTAGGTGGTGGTAGGAGCAGCAGCTACCACTACAACAACAACAAGAGGAGCTACCACCTTCCGAGGCAGTTTAGAGTGACAGCCTCAACATTTTAACGTGTGTTTTTATATTCCCTAGCTATAGGAATAGGTGGAAAGCTTTAGGCCCTCCAATTTCCCTGAACCGGAAACAAGGTTTGTGTGTGTTAAATTGGCAACGTCGCTGCTTGTAACGATCAAACATTAAGGGAAAACCTGATTTTCACATCACGATATAATGACAGATGTCCGTGTCGATCGACTCTCCCGCCGTTCCCGTTTAAGTTGGGAAAAACGCAGTAAGCACATAAACAGACTGCAGCAGCAGCACACAAGTCTTTAGCACTTATTCGTAAGGTCATTGGTCGACTGGGGTAAAAGTTGCGTACAAGATGATGAATCCCAATCTCGTCTAGACTCGATGAATCATTCTCGTCCGATCCTATTTGTTTCTTTCTCCATCTTCTTCTTCTTCTAACTCTCAACACCGGGCACTGTAGTAGATTACACTCGATCGTGCACATCTGACCCTTTATATGGCTCCTGACTTCTTTTTTCTCCTTTTATACAAGACCCTGTTTACACATTCACAGTCTGTGCTGCAGCTGTTTTTATTTGGTCGTCATCCCCCCGCTTAAATGACGTCAACATTCCCGAGAAAAACGGATCGTGATAATAGGCTTTTCAAACCATTCCAATTGTAACAATAAAATAAGAAAAAATATGAAATGAGAATGAAAATGTGTGTCCGGATGTGCCAGAGGGGATGACGCCCACGCACGGGTCTCATTACCCGCCAATTTCCCGTAATTTCAATTTAAAAAACAGAAAAACCCCAACTCTTCCACCCCTGCTGCACTGTATCAACATGCACTTGAACCCTCCTCCCTTGCCTGTCAGGATCCGATTTCCCAGCAGCAGCAAACAAACAATTGAATTTTTGCTCACTCCACCAGAAAATAAGCTGGAAGAATATACACACACGACAGCAGCAGTAGTAGTGGTCACAGTGTTCGTCAGGGTGGGTCAATAATCCCAGCAATTTAAGGCAGAAAGCTGCTTGGTCACTGCCTCTCAGGGACTTCCGCCCTCCAAGCGCCTAATGACTCAATACACTACTTGCAATTCTGTTTTACACGTAAACTAGGAGTCAAATTAGGACTTACCAGTTTTGTATCTCCCCAATGTAACGTACTTACTAATTACGTGTATTGCTGAGAATCGTATTGCGTGGGTACTGAACACGTTATAATATTCACCACTATTTCCTGTGACGTGAATCTGTTCATCGGGTTGTAATAGATACCTAATAAGATCCCTGGAACGAGGAAGGTTTGGGGAAAACGGAAAAGAGGAAGTTGGCAATCACTATGCTGGTTACAACGTTGGTTGCCAAAGCAGTGGACAAAACGACACTTGAAAAACGGGATGTTGCCAGCACAGCAATAATATCCTTACAGATTTTTACGTCCAAAAATTAAACAATTGTCCTTATTGTTCTCTCCTCTTTCTTCATGAACTTTGCCATTCAGAAACCCAAGAATAATGTGATCATTGCTGCGGGTGAAGACGTAAAAACTAGCCCTTCAATCGCTGTCAGAAAATGAAAAGGGCTCCCGTGCCTTCAGAGGCAAAAACATGGCGAAAAAAAAGATGAAAACTTTTAGACACATTATTTCTGAATTATGGGTCGAGCGAGACCATTCTTTCATGGTATGCTCATCTAGAATAGCTGGTATAAGCCCGTTGCTCTTAGTATATCTATTGGGTTAAAGTTTATTTTACCCGACCAACTTCTTACTTTACTTTACTTATCTAATTCACTTTACTTTACTTAATCTAGTTAAATAAGTGTAAAACCCCCTAGCAGGTGTATACCAGTACAATAGAGCAGAAATAATCCTTGAAATAGAATCATCGTAAAAAATTCGTCCAATAGAAGATATCTTCCCCTGAAAAAATTTTAATTGAGAATTTTCGCATTCTTTTACTTCTCTGCAATTGAATCACTTCTTCAATGTGGGGATTTTAATACTTTTTTATTTTAATGTAATCTTCATGTGTTGCTCTAAGAAAATCTGTCACTCGAACTTGTAAAATAAACTTACTCCGTCAGTAACTATCGTTCAAACACAAAAGTGTTGAACCGAAAAAATCATCCAAAAAACATTGTTAAAAAAAAATGTTGCAGCGATATACTTTTTTATTTTTCTTGTCTTCCCGGCCGCCTTTTTTAAATAAATATTTTTTTTTTAAATTTCACTTCGTAGCGTCTTCTAATTCATTAAGACAACAAGAAGAACAACCATTGACAGACATTTTTTTTTCGAATGATGCAGAATTTTGAAAATTTACTAATAAAAAGGAGAGTTAATCTTCCATTTTGCTTCACCGACTCCTTTGTCATCGCATAATTCACCTTCCTGTTCAACATCTAGTTAATTCTCAGACTAACGGTCACAGTGTAAGGTTACACGATGATTTTAAGTATTAATTGTCAAAAAATTTAATATCATTTCAGGAAAACCAGAAGATGAAATTTTAAACTGATTTATTTGGACAGGAAATTTTCTTTCCACCGAGTTCGGTAAAAAAACAAGAACATAAAAAAAAGACAAAATTACAAGCAAGGGAGACAAGAATAAGGAGTCCATGGCAGAAGAAGATCTTAGTATGTAACTTTATTTTGATTAATATGTTGTTTTCTACATTACAACTATTATTTGCATTTTCGTTCACGTTGAATAGAAATGGCCTGTTTGATATTGCAGTGAGAAAAGAAATTGAGCAAACTACGTGAAAATCTGAAAGAATTGAAAAAGACCAACAAATTTATGAAAAATATCAACAAATAAGGAAACTCCAAGAAGAAATTGAAGCTATTCATGAAAGGCACGTTTCCGCCATTCATACCACAATGGAAAACCACACATCGAAAAAAGCACACAAGAAATAAATTTTGAATTGTTATAGCTATAAAAAAAATTGGCTTTCCTGCAAAAAGAGAATGAAATTTAAAAAAGGAAGATGGATAACCAAGCAGAAACAATAGATAGTAAACAAAAAGAAATCGAAACGAAAATCTTAAATAAAGACATACGTCCACAATATGCATCATGATACGTATTCATGCTGCAGAGACGTCGGAAAACAAGTTTGATGTTCCAATTGTTGTGGATTAGAATTTATTATTGCTGTCTCCGTGTGTTATATTGTGATGTGAAATGCCAAAAAGAACACTGAATTAAAGGACATGAAAAATTGTTCAAAAGACATGAAAATCTGAAAGAATTGAAAAAAAGACAAACAAATTTATCAAAAAGATCAACAAATAAGGAAACTACAAGAAGAAATTGAAGCTATTCATGAAAGGCACGCTTCCGCCATTCATACTGCAATGAAAAACCACGCAGCAAAAAAAGCACACAAGAAATTCTACGGGGATAAGCGTATGAACTTTCCACCCTCACCTGGCTGTAGTTTCACTTATACCACGAAGCAAGATTCGTCGTCTTCCGTTGCGTCCTGGTATGGAGTTATGTCCTGTGGGGAATTTCTGAGAATGAGATGGACGGCTTCTTAACGAATGGAAAAGAAAAAACGCACAAATTCATGAAAAAGATCAATAATTAAGGAAACTGCAAGTATAAATTGATGCGATTCATCATGATGCAATGGATGCTGTAAAGAAAAACACGAGACGTTTCTGTGTTCATTATATGGATTAGCAATTATTTGTCTTTGTGATAATTGCTGAGCCATCGACTTTTCGATTGATCCAACATCAACACTCGCGGGTGCAACAGTAACTTAGTCATTTAAAAACAAATTGGCACACCTCTACAACTAGTGGACTACGATATATATAGGATCTCTTGACAAGATAATCAAATTGATATGAATTTGTGGATTAAGATCCTTTGGGCTAAGCGCTGGAATTCAAAATTTGAATCGACTTCATAAAGAACCAAGCTAATTTAGATAAACTCAATTGTGCAGTGAAGGAGTTGAAACCAAAACTATTGGATGAAGCGGATCGTTGTCTTCTTAAAGAGTATGTTGCAATTGACCAATTTGCCAAATATTTGGATGTCTTGCAGTTGGACGCAAATACTACCTGGATGTGTAATATCTTACACACAAAAAATCGGAGGTGATGGAAGAAGTAAACTCAGAACCTTGCCATGAATGGTAACGGAGTCAATATTCACTGAGAGCTCCTCGCCTTTACTGATAAAAGGTATATCAAATTGAAATTTTTATATCTTTTTATGTTTAAAAGAATTCACAAATAATTTATTTAGATTAAATTATAATTGGCCAATTCACGCTTCAAACTTAACAATAAATGAAAGTTTAGCTCTTTACTTCGGAAATCTTTAACTTACTTCGGAGTATGTATGCTTAAATAAAAAATTTTACGCTAATTTCTCAAAATCTAATTTAGTTTTTGAAGAGATTAAACGGTAACAGCCGAAACAGCTGTTGATGGACAATCAAGTTGTGTAGTTGCTGACCAACCATTCGTTTACATCCAAAAGCTATCCGTGGGCTACCGCTCACTGAATGTCACTGACTGTCACTTTTTTGCATCCGAAGGAAACCTGAAATGAGTGACATCACCTAGCCAGCTGACGGTATGGTTATTGTTGTTTTTTTTTGTTCCCTTTTTTCTCCCAAAATAACAAAAACTCCTCAAAACTTGAGGTCCAACAAATTCCCAAAATCTCAAAGACTCCTCAAAACCTGAGGTCCAAAAAATTTACAAAATCTCAAAGACTCCTCAAAACGTGAGGTCCAAAAAATTCCCAAAATCTCAAACACTCCTCAAAACGTGAGGTCCAAACAATTCTTAATGTTACACTAATCATAATTTGTATTTTGTTTTACTTTGTGTTTTATTGCATTTCACTATTTTGATTTCAGGGTCGACCAGATTTAATTATTAGAAGTAGAGATGCCTTTTTTTCTCTCTCTTTTGCTCCAGGGGCTGGTTGAAAAGATAAGCTTTTGATCTTTCCAACAGCATCCTAGTGCAATTGGGTACTCTGGTACAACGTATATCGCAAACCGTTCAGCAAAGCATTCCTCATCTACGGAACTTGCCCACGGCTTTGATTTTGATACTCTTCTGGATTTGCCTGAGTTTCAGTCCGTAATGAAAATTGGCCAAGACAATGCTGTAAAACCAGTTGGAATATTTACTGGTAAATGTTACTGTGTGTATTTTTTTTTCCGCGATAAAATGTCTCTAAATAATATTTTTCCATATAAATTTCAGTTGACGGTGGAGCAGATGAAAATCCGAGATATCAAAAGGTTATCGATGTCGCAGTTCATAATTTTCTGAAACACAACTTGGACGCTCTCCACTTAATCACCAAGGTTCCTGGACGTAGTGCGTTCAATCGAGTTGAAAAAAAATGGCTCCACTTAGCCGCAAGCTGGCTGGATTAATTCTGGATCATACCCACTTCGGATCCCATTTAGATTTGTTCGGAAAAACTACTGATAATGAACAAGAAAAATAAACTTTGGCCATGCAGGAAATCTATAAGCTGAAATCTGGTCAAATGTTGTAGTAGATAACTAGCCCACTATTGCTCAGTATATAAATCCTGATGAACAATCCTTTCTAACAATTGATGAAGATGCCAAGCCAAATTTGGTTTGCCAATCATGTTCGGACTAGTCAATATTTCACTCAGATTGTGAAATGCTTGGATGCCAACTGCTGTTCCCCTGCCCAGAGCTCATACTTTTCCTTCCTGGGCGCTTTCTACCACCACCAATTCCATTATTCTATTTTCCGGATGGTTTAAAAGCACCAGAGCGATCTGACTTCCAAAACCACAAGTTTCCATCGCTGTTTCTTTCTCTGAATCCTGAAACCTTCAATCAATTTCCCTCTTCCTCGGTCAACTTGATCTTTCAAAATACTGCCCTATGACTTATACAACCCCAGTGTTCAGTCTCAATTGTTAGATAGGATTTGCAAAAAATGCTCAATCTATTTTGCTTCCAAGGTAATGTTGAAAACTCACGTGACCCCTGTGCACTCGAATGATCGTTTGCCTACCATCAACACAAAAGTGCAACCAATCCGTATTGCTGCAAGGAGACAACGTGAGCTCATGGCAATTCTCGCTCAAGATGAATTGGGCATCAAAGAGGCCTAGTGAGCAGAAGAAGAAGACGTTGATGTACCGGAAGGATTCAATGAGAACGTTACTTTACAAGAAACCCCTGTTACTATTGTTTCATTAGAAGAACCTTTTTCAAGCCCTTGGGAGACGAATGAATAATTATCTTCTTTTGTTATATAATTATTAAATTTGCATCAGTTTTGTATTCGATTTTCAAATAAAGATAAACATTTGAAAGAATTCTTTAAATTTTGCTTAGAAAATATTGCATTTAAATTTAAAAGGGGGGGGGGGGGTTTAGAAAATTGTTACGTATTTTTAGGGGGGGGGGGGGTTCTTACTTTTGTTACACTTTTTTACGTAGGGGAGGGGGCGGGGTTGCAAAAATGGCCAAAAATACCGCTACGTAATTTATGGACGGCCCAGCGGTTGCCCCGGTGAAGGGAGAGCGTGGGTGAAAAAATTAGTAGTATTTCGGTATTTCATTGTGATTCGATTTTGTGCAAGATTTTTCTTCAGTGGAGTGACAATTTTCTGGGCTCTGGATTGCTTTATTTTGATTGTTGGATACGGCTTTTGTTATAGGTGAGGTGTACATGCGTGTACATGGAATTCATGTGCGGTGTGTTTGGTAGACTGTGGCTGGGGAGTGAGGTACACAACACATTTTCTTCGATTTTTTTTCAAATTTTTGGGTTTACTGTCGAGGGATTTGTTTATTCACAACTCAATTTGATTCAAAGGGGTTACCGTATCATGTCCATACAAATATCGCTAGTAAAAAATTAGCTTCCCGTCGAATCCCCTTATGGGAAATTTAACATGGTCATTGGCAACCATCTCTCCATGCCCATGGGCCATGACCGCGGGTTTCGTTCTAGGGTGAAATTTTATTACAAAAATTTATGTTGCAATGTTGCAAACCACCCCCCCCCCCCCTCTTTTTTTACAACCCGATCTCAACCCTAAATTAGACACCCACCTTTTCTTTGTTCTAGAAACGGCAGAACACGTTCTCGTTCTCACATCGACAGATCGCTGTCTTTCGATCTTTGCCTTAATTTCCTGATTTATAAAGGGGGAAACAAAAATAAAATGGACGTACAGGGCAAGGAAGACAATGACAATGAATTTAAGGAAAGTTACCTTTAAATCTTTGACGAAATTTCTGCCACTTTCATCTTCACATATTTTTAACTCCCCCGTAGTTGAGTCCGTTAAATTATATATTCTATCGTTGTGTATTTGGAGGAATGAAACCTTTAATTTATAATTCCGACCTTTTCATTTTAAGATATTTGTCTGGTGTAAAATGTATATCATACTACGTGGAATGAGTCCAGCAGATTCAGAGCCAATGGGGCTACCTGTATAGAAAGAGAAAATATATGAATTTTGACATTTATTTAAAAAAACATTTTTGGGTTGTTCAATTTACCTTCCATTGTAAAAGTCTTACCAGACCCAGTTTGACGATAGCAAAATATTAAAGTACTGAACCCGTAAACTGCTGCGTGAACCAGAGTTTGGACCTCATAAAAATTTTTAATCTCATAAAAATCACCCTTTTTGTCCTTTGTGGACCTCAATGTTTTTTTTTTGGTCGAGTCCAACACGTTTTTAATGTCCGCCTTTTTTATACCCACGTTACCAAGTGGATTCCTCTTTTCTTCTTCCACAGGATGTTCTTTGGATTTCGCTTCCGTAGGATGGTTACGTTATGGAAGAAATAGGAAGAAGGCGATTCTGACATATTGTAGATTGTTGAAGTTTTATAAGTTTATTCAACTCATCGATTTTCTTTTCTTGGAGAACCATGTTTTTTCTCGTAGGTAGCAATTGAGATTGTATCGACGTAATGGAGGACAAGGTTAAATTTATCATATCAATGGCGGAAAACCGTTTTGAGGAAACCCCTACTGATCAATCAAATTTTAATGTAAAAATATCTAAATAATTGTATTTTTCTTCCTTCCCTCTCCCCCACCATCAAACCATTAAATAACTTCCGTACCCTGACATTAAAAAAAATTATCTTAACGCCAGCCCAGAAAGAGGTGGGAACGCGACTTTGCCCCCCCCCCCTCCGAAAGAGTATAACACCGTAAGAATATAACACTTACCATGCGTTTTTAGGGAAGCATAACTCATTTTATTGAGATTCAAGAATACGTCTTAATAAGTTTTTATAATTTTTCATAAGGTACAGCAAAATAAAGGGAAAGGAACTATTTATCATCATTCCAGAACAAGAGGGGGGGGGGGTACGATTTTGCGTACAACGATCAGCCGGAATTGGCACCAAAGGGAACACGAATGCAAAAACTGGCCTAGTGGCGGTTGGCACCGCCTCCACCACGATCTCCGCCTACGCCTCCAACGGCTCCTTCGCCAACGCTTCCAACGGCACCTTCGCCAACGCCACCTCCTCCAGCGACTCTAGCAGCATCTCCATTCGGACCATAGACATTTGCGTCGTGGGCTGTAGTTCAAAAAGCTATCCATGCCGACACCTTAAGGTTTTCCCCGTTAAGGACCAGGTAAAGATGGTTATCCCGGCCAAGCGATAAAATAATTTAATGTAGATAATAATATGTTAGATAAGCGCGAAAGGCAACGTATAATTTCGAATGAAGATGTCCTTTTTGAAGGTGGTTTCGTTGGCATACTCGTACAGAACGTAGGTTTCATTGTATTTAGTAGCCCAGTACCTGTCTCCGTCAAACGTGGTGCGTGGCAAAGAGTCACGCATCTAGTTGCCATGAAAAGTATTCGTGAAGCGATGGTACACGAGCTTCCCGATAGCCGATAGCCGATAGCTGTAGCAATCTAATTACAATGTAGAAAATTGGGACTTTTGTAGACGGGTGCGTTGTAAAAGCTAAATGCGCAAAGTCTTACAGCTGGTAAAGTAACAAAATTAACAGAACTAATAATAATTTTGAGTTTGCATGTAGGAAACCAATTCTTGTTCATAAAAGCTGCAATCGACTTATAATACTAAAGTGCTGTAAATCGAGAAAAGGGTTTTACTTCTACCTGATGACAGAACAATGTCCAAGACAATGTATTGTAAGAGCGACAGTACAAAAGGGAGACCAACGAAAAAAATAGAAACGAAAGTACACTCAACCAATCGGAAATTCCCGATATCAAATCACAATCAAACATGGATCATTCGAAATCATCGTCATCACTGATGTATTCCGCGTGCGCCCAAGAGTTACCAAAGAGTTTGGCGTGTTTAGAAAGTGACAAAGCGAAGATTTCGTCGATAATACCATCGCCCAAAGAAGAGCCTAAAAACGGGAAACAAAAAAAGTTTACGACTAGTTCGTTTTAACTTTGCTTCTTGACAACAGACAGTTGAGAACATTTTTAATCGATGTGACCAATAATCAAATCAAAATTAGGAAACCAAATGAAACTACAAAATGTAGGCCAACTTACCTTCGTTATATTTGTAAAACTCCCTTTTGGCACGTCGAATATAAAGAGACTGCTTTGCCAGCTTCAATTTTGGCCACGAGTGGTACGAATGAGCGATGAAATCTGGATAGTTCACCCTCCATGAAAAGTCACCGTCTTTGAAGACGATTCGATGTTCGTCACAATAGTACCTAATCATTCAACAGATTTCAACATTTCAACAACAACAAAATCTTGTTACATTTGACAAAAACAATCATAAATATTCGTGTATATTCGCACTGAATATTCATGAATCGGGAATCGAGTGTTCAGGTAAATTTCCAAGCATAAATGCAACAATCTTACCAAAAGACTGGATTCATGGCCAACTTGTCTTTAAATTCTTTGTCAGCTTCACGAAGTTGTTCAATAATGCGGTAGCCCCTGTAGTTTCTATTTCCAGGTCGGAGTTTAACAATTGCCGCATCTATTTCTTGTTTTTTTTGTTGTACGATCAAGTTTAACTTTTCGGCATACGTTCTGTAACCGCTCTTGTCTTCATCGTTCATCACCTGCGTTGTGATATAGCCCACGAAAAAAAAAAAAAAATTAACGTATAAACAAGCCTAGTTATTGACATTGGTTAACTAACAAGAGATTTTTGAAAATTACCCAGCCAAATGGTTTTTGGGTAATTTTCCTTCAGACATGTTTAGAAAATTCGGTTCAATAGCCACCAAAAAGCGGAATAATGTTGTTTTACCTCACAGCGCTTTAATCAACTAAATTTCATTAAGGGTTTGGGGGTTCTTAACGCTTAAGATTTATACTTTCAAACTAAACACAAAACCATGACTGACACATTCCTTAGACTGGAGAATCATTTAAGCAAAAAAAAAACGAGCAACACAGTC
This sequence comes from Daphnia pulicaria, assembly GCF_021234035.1. Taxonomy (NCBI): domain Eukaryota; kingdom Metazoa; phylum Arthropoda; class Branchiopoda; order Diplostraca; family Daphniidae; genus Daphnia; species Daphnia pulicaria. The sequence goes on from NC_060913.1 coordinate 33,176,556, forward strand.
GTAACCATAATTCACCCACCCTTCACTTCTTTTCAACGGTAGACACGCTATAGTCCATAATTCTGCAATTCGGCGTTTCACGGGCGTAGTCGTCATTCATGCATTCCAGAAATGCGCCGAATGGTGTGGTGAGCATCAATTCCATCCTGCTACGCAAAAGTTGACCAATTGTACGTGTGTCAACAGGCACAGCCTACGGGTTGGTTTCAGCCGCAGACGCCAAAGTTACAATAGTAAAGAAGTATTCCGCAACAAATCTGAAATTGCAACAACAAGATACATGACAATCGACAACCAGAGTAGAAACACATTTAGAATTATCACAGAGACGTAGATGATAAACAACATTTTCTTTGCAATGAGACCAACTATCCAAATCAACGAAAAATTGAGTTGCCAGATAAAATATCCATCCTTTCTTAACGATATGAAACAACCAAAAAATTAATAAATGTGATGTGCTGAATTCTGCTTTTAAGTAGCATTAAACCGTTGAAGGCAAATCAATTTATTGCCAAGTGTGAAAATTGCTACTTGCCGAAAAACTCTCTTAACCACACAAAAAAACGAGTCACACAGTCAAACTTATAACTAACAAACAATTTCAAGTGTTCTTACTTATGGCAAAAGTTTGTTTACGTGGTAAGGTGGGAAGAATACGTAACACTCAATGTATTGGTTATTTCAATCCACCAGTAACACAAAGTCTCGCAGTAGTCAACTACAGAGTCACTACAGTGTATTAATCACAATTTGAGCAGACTAAACATTTCTAGATATCCGTTACATCAATGTAACTCACTCACATTTCTGTCAGTAGATGGCGAATATAGCGCTTAGGGAAATTGATTGCATAACTGTCAGTCTTAAAGGTTGAGTTGAGAGGTTTCTAACACTCATCCCTTTTTGGTTATTTCTCCCTTTTTGCATTACATTTATAAACTATTACACAGTTCGACAGAAAAACAATCAAATACAAATTTACGAAAAGTAAATAAAGGACCGGGAAACACCGTCATATTTCTATTTTTAAAATTTTGACTGAAAAAATATGGCTGCGTAAAAAATCATGTCTTGCATGGCCACGGTCGTCCATTACGGTAACTGCAATATAGTTTTCCCTTTGTGAAGAAATAAATTATTTTCTAGCTTACGTTCGAACACCCAAACAACATGATGTACGAGATATAAAATTGTAGCCGAACCTTCGAGAATAACGAAGGCAATAATTAGCGCGCATGTACAAAAATGAAGCTACGTCCCTTGTGTCTTCGACAACGCCGTGAAACTAAGAAAATGAATGCGTGAATCTATTCAAGAAGCCGGCGACGACTAAGGCTCAGACGATTGTTTAATACACGAGCAGTCGACGGCCGAGGCGGGGGCATTTCAAAGGACGAAGATGATGATGACGATAGGCGCCCTCTTTCGGCTGGCGGGTGACTGTTTGACGAGGCTAGAGACTCCGGCGGCGAGTCAACTTCTACGTCCGAAACTTTGGCCTGACTTTCATTGCGGCCAACACTGTGGCCATTGTCCGAAAGGGAGATTGAGCTCAATTTCGACACCGCTACAGTTTCCCCGTCATCGGAATCTGTCTCCGAACCAGAAGCGTGTTGATGTTCAGGTGACGTTATCAAAGGCGTGACGCACCTGGCGTCCAATCCAGCACGTAGATACGCGACAAACTTCGATGCCGCAGGATGGCAAAATTTTTCAACCTCGATACTCTTGGCCACCATGGTGATCTGTTCACGCTCAAGGTTTGCCACAGATATCACGCGTTGAAATTCTTCCCAGTTGCCATCCCGTGAGCACGCGTACAGACAGTGCACATCCAGTTGACTGCACTTGCCGGAAAGTGGGCAAGAAATTCGACGAGCGTGGCCCAATCGTCTTGATCCTGCGCTGCAAAGAGCAGATAAATAAACAGATTAATTATACACCTAATAGGGGCACGCTGCCGATAAAGGCAAGGTCTACTAAACCCAATGGATTTACACTCAGCTTTTGGGCTGTGCGAACATTGACGTATTTGCCGTAATTTTTGCGTATAAGTAATTGATTTAACATAGACTTATAAAATGAGTTCTCGTTTGGCAGAATGCACACGACCGCATTTGTAATTCTCTCCTGCTGCTTAGCACCATTCTAATAAACTGGTTTGATATAGCTACGTAGAAACATAAGACAGCGGCGCGACCTAACCACGACAAGTTCTTTAGGGCATTGCGTAACCCGAGCATATCCATATCTGGTTACATAGCAACAGCTTCATTTGCGCGCAATAATACTTTTGCACCTGTATAAAACTAAACGGGCGATCCGGGGCGATCCGGATGATTCACCCGATGTATCCTTATTCCGCTTTGTTCAAAACTCCTTTTGATTTTGTTAGATGTCTCTATGGTTTATAGACTATATATCTATATTTTCAGACAGGCCTGCAGCTATATGGCTATCCTAATATGCTGTGCTTATATAATCCTCCGTTAAAGAACATGTTTCAATCAAGAGCCGGTAGACCCAGCAATCTGCACTTTCTATATACAAATCATAAGACGGAATATAATATAGTGTAAACTGGATTTCTTTTGGTTTCTACTAAAAGAGTACACATCAGAGAAATTCGGAGTGCTGCATTATATACAATCATTTTTTTTTTCCTTTCAGATTTCCCTTATAATTTCTTTATATAAACATAGACTACACTTCGCGCATATTATTTCTTGGAACCCAAACGCAACAGCAATAACGAGCAGCAACAGCAACAGCAATAACCCCAATGAAAATAGAGACAGTTTTGGGGCAATTTCTGTGTTCTACATTTAAATAAACTCTGGTAATCATGGAAAGTCTTACCTAAGTGGCAGATGTCCAGGTAGATGCTACTGTCGTCATGAAACATACAGTACTCTACAGCCAACGCCAACTGCTCATGTCGAATATAGTATTTGCCCAGGACGGCCGGAATTGCGCAATCAGCGCACACCCACTCCATGTAGCTCGAGTCAACATCATCCGCGGTGGCTGCCGTCAACTGTACGCAGCTGCCGTGAAACCAACAACCACAGGGACCACAACGAACAGCAAAGTCAGATCCAATAACTCCCCGGCAATCAGGGAATTTGCAAACTAACACGGCGGCCTGCGTAACTTCATCAAACTAGAAAAAAAGAAAAAATATCATTATTTTCGACCAACCGCTATGTCCCGCATGTTTCTCCTGTACAGTCACATACCTTCCGCAACGTCTGTGAAGCATTAGGTCCAGCAGCTTCCTTTCTCTTCTTTCCATCCATCTTAGTGTTACGTCTTTTCAACGGTTGGTTAACACGCTGAAAAACACCTGTTCTCCAACAATAAAACATGAGCGAATGTCATCTTGTACTCTTCTATTTGACCGAGTTGTTGTGGCAACTGACCTGCTTTTGCGGCATGTAGGTAGGCCGAGGCAGCTGGTCTAACGCCGTAGCGAGGAATCTCGTCGAGTATTGCGTTACGCAATCCGGCAGCCGATAGTGTAGTTTCGTTGGGAAGTGTTGCGCCATGCAAAGACTTCAACCCACGGCAATAAAAATAGCACGCTTCCGGCGGGATTCCACGCTCAAAGAGCTCACGGATGAACATTTCCTTTGTAAAGTGCGATAATTATATTACAAGTTTGATGGGCTTTTCCCAAAAAAACATTGATATTAGATTAAGATAATAAAGATATACTGAAAGCTCCAAGTTAAAATATCTAGAGCAAGAAAACTCATTATGCTCATGCACCTTTAAAGCATAATCTAATAACTTTGAAAATGTGATATAAGAGCCTAGTTTACAAAAATTAGCATATTTCTCTATTTAAAAAATAGTTACGTGACAAAATTATATGGTTTTTTTCTTTTTTTATCTTTAATTTATAAATATATTCAAATATAATATAAGAAATGCTTTTTTAAAAATTTAGAATATACAAAACTTTCTGTTTCTTTCTTTATAATCTGACAAAATTGATCAGTCAAATAAACCAAATGTTTCAGATAATAAAGTAACCAACAACTTACTATTATTAATTAACCCTACTTCAACTAGCTTTGTTAATTTATCATCAAATAAAAAGTTTTGTTCAAGCAAAACAACTTCTGCTTTTCTTATTGTAAGCCGAAGCATGATCAAGGCATATAGAGTCTAGTTTTGTCGATTTCTTCTAAAATTTTGGTATTCAAGATACTATAAATTTGATTGATGAAAAAAATAAGGCATTTGTCCACAATTTTTCCATTTTTTTCCATCTAAATAAAGATAGGGAAAAAGTAAACTGCTTTTCCATGGGTTTTTTAAATGCCCAAAGGGAAACGCATTCGGAAACCTGCTTTCGTCAAACATCTCGCACCGCCGGCAACCCCTACCAAACGAAACCCAAAATAAATATCCACCCAAAAATATTATCAGATCTTGATGTCCTATACAGAAGCTTGCAGGCTGGCTCATGGCAATTAGAATGACGTCACCCGGCCGGTAGGCGTTGATGATGTACTCGGTTAACATGTTTAGAGTTGCCACGTCTGCTTCCTGCTGATGAGTTGGAAGGCTCATCGTTGACAAAGGCGCACGAGCTCCGGCCGCGCTCGCGAATTTCCCCACTAGCTGTAGCTCGAGTGGGTAGCCCGGTAGCCTGGACAATTACGTCCGCCGTAAATGCCGCTATTGCTAACCAAAGAAAAAAAAAATAACACACAGTTGAGCAACGCAAAACAAACACATAGACAACATGAATTTAAATTTGAATTGGATTTAAATTTGAACGTTATAAAATTTTGGTGAATTATGAGAAGAACAGTAACCATCCCTTCAGGTTCACGACGACGCTTTGCCGTCCATTTCGAATAGGATTTATTTATTGAGGTAGGGATTTGGGTTGGCGGGGGACGTGGTTGCAATCGGGAGAAAGCGGAGAGATGTAGGCCCTATAACGCCAGGTGCGTGGTACGTCGTATTATAAAAATCGAATCACTGAACCGGAGCGCCAACCAAAAAAAAATTGACTATATAGCATTGGTTGTAACTCTTTTATGAACCCAAAAAAAATCAACCGGTAGGTCAAGAGCAAGCTAAAGATGAACCAACCAATTGGAAACCTAAAAGTTAGCCTGGGAACGGAGCCAACGGACACATTCAGCCGCAAAACGGACAACGTAGGTCAAAATCTTGAATCCACGCAGAGCGCGCAGCTAAAGTAAGCTATTACAACATGTAGTTTAATCTACGCATTTCTTACTGCTGCATGTGTCGCTCGTCTATTAGCACATTCTTTTGTCCATCTATATGGATGAAGACACACAAAAAATTGAAATAACTAACCTTCTAGGGGCTTCTACTCTGTTTCACGTCGTCCCAAATTGTGTCAAAAACACCTTCGGGAAGTTTCTCCGACTCGCCTGACATTCGCGCACACATGAATACTAGCGTTTTGGCGGGCCTAGTCGCTTTGTCCTCGGGTGGGGCGTAGCAGCGCACGTTGTGTTCGGTGATAATGCGATATTTGGTTACGATGCGTTTCTCGCAGCCGTAACATGTAGCTGGTTCGGACTGCATCAATTTGTACACCCGTTGGTATGGGATTTACCAATCCCGCCATCCGCAAAGCACATCGGGGATTGTTTCTCCAGTTTTCTGGCCGACGAAGCGATTACGGGCTGGAAATGTCCCCGATGTGTCCCTTCGAATGCCACGATGACGAAAGGTGTAGGAGCGCAATTTCCTCGTTAAATCCGCTTGTTGGTTCCGTATCATTAGTTAATTAAATTTTTTTTTGCTGTTTGCGGTCATTTTCTTCAGAGTGCTGTGTATTAGCCTGAAAAGGTTTGCAAACGGCGCTAAAATAAGAACAAATATCGCGTTTCCGGAGTATTGGCACCCCTTTGCGGATGAAGGAAGCACTGGTCCCAGATACGTGCTACAAGCACACATCACCCACTTTGGGGACAGTTTGAAGTTCGGTAATGTAGTCTTATTCAACATCAATGTCTGTCAGCAAATAACATTTTCTTCCTCTTTTTTACTAGGACACTACATCTGCCAGAGTAGACGAAGTGATGGAATTATTCGAGTGTTTGATGACGAGCGAGTTGCAACTCTTCCTTCCTGGAACGAAGACACTGCTGCGGCCTACATAATTTTTTTCGTTCTAAACGAATCATTGTCGTCCAACCTGGAAAGCTCCTAAATAAAGCCCGAAGTAAGTGAAGTCCAAGTATCCATCAATGCAACAATTCTTTTTTTTTTTATTATTTCATGCCATACCGTCGCTCTCATTTTATTTTACTTTATTGCGTTTTGGTTTCACGTTTTTTTTTTATCAAGAAGGGATTTTGGTAGTATGTGGAAGAACTTGATTTAATTAGTCGTCTGGTTGTCATCAAGTCCTTTTTTATTTTTATTGTAGTTCTTCTTTTTTAAAATTAAATATTGAAACCCCTTTCAATAAATGCCAGCGAAAAAATGTCTTTCCCTGGAATTGATGTGGAAATTTTGTTTTTGGTTCTTTTTGTTACGCAGCCATCGAAGGTTCGAGTCAATTTCGCGGCGACGGCTATTTGATATTCACGTCAGACGCCAAGCCCATTGTTTTGCCGTGGTCGGCCAGCTTCGCTTTTCGCACGAGACAGACGGATTCGTTTCTGACGAAGATGGAAATTGATCCCGGTCATTCCGTTTTAGTCGAGGTAAGGAAAAAGAAAAATTTGAAATTCACCGCGTTATCACCATGACGATATACACAGCAATGGAAAGATATAACGATCGCTTATAGATCCCCGGGACCATCGGGGAGTACTGGAAGTGTTTCGGTCCGAAAACCGGAAAACCGGGATATCCAATCTTTCCAGGGGCTCCATTGAGTCCATCCCGACCAGGTTCTCCTTTCTCACCTTTGCTGCCATCGTCGCCACTTTCTCCTTTTTCTCCCGTGTCGCCCTTTTCACCTTTCTCTCCAGGTGCACCATGATTGCCATGTTTGCCTTTTTATCCGGTTGCGCCAGGATGACCAGGAGCTCCAGTAACAAAAAAGGCTCTACTGATCAGTGTTTCACGACTTCGTTCTACACTCTAAGGATTAGTGTCTCATGTCCAGCATGTCAGTCATGCCGAACATACCCGGCATAATATAATAATTCCAGAGATAAATATTGAAATAGAGAAACGGAAATTAAAAATGGAAATTACAGAAATTTTGGGTGTTTATTTTAACTTGTTCTGTAATTGTTAATATTAGTTAATAATTCTTCTCATACGATCTAATATAACGTTAATTGAATTAATTCAAAGATGCACGGAACTGCCACACAATGGCAATTGAACACTTCAAATCCCCATCCCAACTCTGCTTGGAGGATTTTATGGATATATAAGAAACAAAAAAAAAACTTTAGCCATTGATGAAGAAATGCAGAAACTTATTCACATAGAATCTTGAAAAAATTATTCAAAAATTATCCATAAATTATTATTATAGGCATATTTACATTTCCGAGGATAAAACTAAAACTTCTTTGAGATTTGAAAGGTAATGCTGATAAATTTCATGCATACGTGATTGGGAAAAAATTTTAAAGAAGAAATTTGTTTTCTGGAAACGATTTTTGATCTAAAATCTATCAAAATGTGTTATGTAAACAAATAATGCATCCAAATCAAATGTTCCCGTTCCCAACTGGATCAAAAAATATCCAGCATCCTAGGGCCTAAGATGCTCCCCTATGAAACTAATTCTTCTCTGGCTTTACCTGTGGTGAACTACATGACATACCATTCTACAAGTGTGGCACCAACACTTGGTTTTGAACTGCTGCATCCGGTGATGAAGCGTTTTCTAGAGAATCGACAATGGCATCTTATGCTTTTTTCCAAAGGGGCCTTCGCTAGGCCATCACATCTCACATTACCACCTCTCTATCTAGCGCTCGCATCAAGGTAGAATAGCTCAAGGTATGATGTTGGACTCTACTATAGAAATGGCAAGACTATCCTCTTGCAGAACATCTCTCTTCTTTGAGGAAGGAAAATTTATCTGTTAGAGTAATCTGGGCATCCCCCCTCTCCTTGGCGCCCAATGAATATCTCCAATCGACCGCTGGTTTCTTTCAAAAGTGCAAAATGCCTGAGCCAAGACAAGATGGAAGACCCCCATACACTGGGTTGCACTTTGATGGGACTAACTTCAATTCATGGCAGTTTGGTATCAAACTGGCTATCCAAAGTGAAAAACTCTGGGGCATCGTGAGTCCTACTGAACCCAAGCCTAAACTACTAGCGGTAGGTTTAATTAACCTTTTGAATTTAGTAATATGCTTTTATCTGCTGAACGCCTCCGTATATTGGAACACACATTCACCGGTAGTGTTGTGTGTAAATAGAGGCTTACCACACTGACAGTGTGAGAACAGAGGATTTATTTCCACACTGAGAGTGTGAGATGAGGACAATGATATTGTACACTGGTAGTGTGATTACAGCCATACTCAAGAAATTCTTTGTTCTTCCACAGGAAAACGCAAACGCTGCGGACATCAGTGCGTGGGAAACAAGAAATACCCTGGAAATGTGAATAGTCTTTTCGTCCATCAAGGAGGAGAAGTCAAGACTGTTGATGTCCTGCACCTCAGGTCAAGAAATGTGGACGAAAATGGAGACAGCTTACTCTGAATCTGCCGCCGATAGTTCCCTTCTACTATGGAGCCAGTTCTATGGGTGCAAGTTCTTACCTGGATAGACAGTTGTGGAGTTCATTACTGAAATCGAACAGGTCGTATCTCGCCTGAGAGCAATCAACAGGATCATCCTCCTAGATGACCAAATCATTTTCAAGGATACCATGTCGCTGGCACCGAGCTTGAAGCTTATCTTCAAGGCAGAATTGGAGAGCACGGTCGCTGCTGAGAGGACGCTGATGAATTTTAATACTTGCCTCGTCCAGATGGAAAAATCAATTAATGAGAGCGAGAAAGAATCCGACGCCCTTCTCAGTAAAAGAGTCCACCCTACGAACCGTTCCGAGCCCAATGTCCAACCCTTTGAACTCCGAAATGAAAAAGATGAGAAGGGCAGAGCCACCCGGGCATGCTGGGAGTGTGACGACACAAGTAACATAAGATCCAACTGTAGAGACTACAAACGGAAGTTAAAAAGACAAAGGGAGGAAGAAGATGATGACCGTAGCAGAAAGAGACGAAGGTGGAAGACAAAAAGAGGACTTGGAGCCGAAGCGACAACAACCGAAGGAGGGAGGAGCGTGATCGTGAATTCGTGACCGTAAAGGTGGCCGTGACTAATGCAAAAAAAATCGTTACCAAGAAGGCCGGGAACATCATAACGGCAACGACAATAATAGTCGAGCACAGCGCGAAAAGAAAAATCCTAGGAGAGAGGAACACGGAAGACTTAGGGGATATAGCTATTCTACTGCTACATCAGAGAGAATTAACAATCCCACTGAGGGGTTCGCTGACTCAGGGGCAACGCAACATATTACAGGCAACCGGGACCTCCTTGTCAATTTTGTTCCGGCTGAACCAGAACGCTAGATGGTGTTTGGAATTCGAGAAGCAAAACTTGCGGTTTCAGGACAAGGAGATGTGTCTTTGAAAGTCACGTTCAATGGTATTACCCTTGAGGGTAATGTGACTGAATCCTTTATATAAAGAACGTGTCCGTAATAAGTGATAATTTTTTTCAAAGGAATCATGAGAGGATTGCTCCTTGTCCCCGGCCAAGGCATCAACCTCTACTCGATTTGGTCAGCCACTGATGCTGGTGTAGAATTTCAGTTTGCTTTCCACACTGTCATCTTCTCCCGCAATAAAGAAATTATCATGGAGGGAAGGTGATTTGGAAAGGAAGCCGTATATTACCTTAACATCAAAGCATCCGAGGGCTACCGACAATTAACCCAAAGTCACTTTGAATCGCCTGCAAAACAATGTGTGCACACACGCGAAGCCGATTATTATTTGACAGATAATATAAGTTCTGCCATGAATCACGACCGGAGAGAGTGAGCTCAATAATCCCAACCTTTATGTTGGTTTGCAGGTCTCGATAGTATTTATTTGATAAAAGAAAGAAATCTGTTGTATACTAGAATTTTTTTTAAAATGATTTCACTCGATCATCGTTTGAATAAAATAAAATAAATAAAATGTATAATTGCGTCATTATAATGCCTTCTCTATTTTGTAGATTGAAGTTTTAAATGGCTTTGCCGGACGTAAAAAAAACTTCAAAGTCGTATTATTTCTTTTTTGTTTTTATTATCAGGCTTTTTTCGAAGGGCGGAAGTGTTTTAGACTGGAAGAGGAGAAAAAGGAAACGTTTGGTTTTTGTGGGATTTTTTTTTTAAAGAAAAAAATTGCACCCCTAAATATAGACACCGTGTCTTGAGCAATATAAAGTATTAGTGTGTGTGTGTTATTTTCACGCTCTCCAATAAGAATGTGTGTACTATAATTTCTTTTTGGGCTTATTTTAATATTGCTCAGATCTTTTTTTCATCATTTTTGAGGGGGGATTTAAAAAAATTTGAGCCGAAGGAAGATTAATTACAGAAATGAATAACTTCGAATTTGTGTATTAAGTACTTGGCCGCTTTCTGAAGAAAAAATACTCTCGCATCACCTTAGCGTTGTCAGAAAAAAAAGCTTCGACTCTTTTTATATGTTTCTTTCCCAGATTGCGGTCAACAACTGACCAGATTGACTGTTTTGTTTTCATATGCAACCATACAACCCTAGATGGCAGCACCCTAGATGGTAGCACTCGTGATGCGGGAGATAGCTCGGCCTTCTCTTATCTACTGTGTAGGCCTTTCCGCTTCACACTTCCACTTGTTTGCTGGCACCTCTCTGACAAACAGCTCTCTCGTAGTGTTAGAGATATTTATTATATTTAAGATATTCGATTTGGTATCATGATATATCTATGTATCTGTATCACGAAAAGACAATAATTCGCGTTAAACAAAATAACGGGTTAAAGGCATCACAACATCCTTAGCTATGTGGATTTGGAGCTATTTGGATAGCAAGGCTTAGTGTCTGGGCAAAACACAACTGTTTCAACTTTAAAATATCTTTTATGGCACTGAGTATGTTTGCAGCATTGTCCGTAACAACTGAGACTATCTTGGACATAGGGATCATAAATGTCGCACATATACCTTTTTAATAAAAAGAATTTGTATTGATTGGGAAAACATGGATCACCTACTATAGTTAGCATACTTTGTCACTAATTTATGCCCATATGGGCTGACTTAAAAATACAAAAAAAAAATTAATCCATCCAAGGCGAATCTTGGCGAAAATTTGAATAACAAGTGGACGCACGTCCGCTTCATCACAAATACCCCGATGAAAAAAAAGAACAAAAGAAATAAAAAGTTAAAACCAAAAGTTCTTTCTTGATAGACTTTGATGACATTTTAAAATCAAATAAAATACTCAAGGAAATTCAAAATGTCAAAACGACATCCGTCGTTTAATTCTGATTTTGTTGTTGTTGATTTAATTCTGATAAGAGTACATTTATTTATTCCCCCAAAACTGATACCCTCGTCGTGAATAAGAAAATAAATAAAGAACAGACAAAAGAAATGAATGAAATTTTTTCTTGGTTGAGAGTTTTTTATGATATTAATTGCCAATCCTGTTTGAAACTTTATAAGCAACTATTTCAGCCTTTGCAGCATCATTTTTCATGTAAATGGTAGTGAAATAAGACATCACCATCACACAAATAGTATTGTTAATTCAAAAGCCTTTAGCCCACATCTTTACGAAAGGTTCAGCAACAGATCGTTTTACGCCAAGCTCCACAAAAATAGTTGTTTTCCCTCTTTGGTTACTTCACTTTGAATGTGATTCACAGGAGCGCATTGCGAGCAGAAGCCAGCTAACTGGAAAAACTTGACCTTTTTACTTACACTGTAGAATCGTAAGACGCAAGTCGGCGTTGGTAAATTTGCGACATTTCCGTTTTGACGTGAAGAAACAACAACAGACTGCGTTGCATTGGAGGAGAGATTTCGATTTTTTGCCTTTGACGATGACGTAGACGGCAACGATTCGCACGCGACATCATGGGAAATCACATTTACGAGCGGAAGTCGGAAGGTCGTTTGCCAATACGCTGGATGGCACCCGAAAGCCTCTACGACAACGTTTTCTCATCCAAGACAGATGTTTTGAGTTTTGGTAAAAAACATTTTATTTTCTTCATTTGAATTTCTTCATTATGCCGAGACACACTATTATTTTTTAAAATATCCATATTTCCTCGACAGGCGTCCTTCTCTGGGAAATCGTCACATTGGGATCAACTCCTTACCCGGGCATGGCAGCTGGAGAAGTAAAAAAAACAAATTATTTTAATACGTTTTCTTAATTGTTATTCTTCAATCAAATTTTCTAATCATTTCTAGGTTATGCGAAAGGTTCGCGAAGGATACCGACTAGAGAAGCCGGAACACTGCAAGAGGGAGTTGTACAACGTCATGTTTTACTGTTGGGAAAAGGACGCTGCTCAACGACCAGCTTTTAGCGAACTGGTGCAGCTACTTGAACAATTGCTCATGTCCGAAACGGACTACATCGAGCTGGAGAGGTTCCCGGACCATTCGTACTATAACATGGTTCCGCCGACGGACGAAAAAGTTTGAGAAAGGGAAACATATTTTCCCATCTACTATAAGGAATGGTTGTTGATGTTTTGTTTTTTGGTTTTTTACTCCAGTGGTTGATTTTTCCCGCAATAATGTTCAACTCCCGCAAGCTGCAACAATACTTATAATTATTAGAACAGAAATGGTGCCTTTAAACGGTTAAACATTGTAAATGTGAGATGAACGGATATAGGTACATGTACAGTTTCGATTAAAATTTCGGCGAAATTATTCAGTCAATAGGAAACCCATATTGATATTATGAATAATGAAAATAATTAGCATACCCAATAGAATTTCACGTCGCGAATCAATAGGCGTATCGTGGCGTATCGTGGCAATAGACAATTTTCTCTTTATTGCCATGAAAGATGTCGTGGCAATAGATAGTTTCGACCGTCGCGCCACGACATGATGTCATGGCAATAGATCTAACAAAAAAAAAACACTAAACGAATAAAGTGCGAACCCTTAACGCAGGAGAGAAATGAAAAGGCAAGATTGACCAACTGCACCATGTTAGATTATAGTCACGGCTCGAGCGCGCGACACCTAGCGGTCACGAGAAAAAGGGCATACTGACATAACACTGTTGATTTGATCCAAATTAACATCATCAAAGTCCCCTGAATCGCTATAATCAAGGAGCAAGTTTTGTTTTAAATTTTGTTTTCTCCTATATTTTCACAAAAGTTTAGGTTTACACTGAAGGTTGTGCATCATCAGGAAAAACTTGCAGACTTAAAAGTAACAGCTTGAAAAATGGGAATCACTGGCGCAAAAGTGTTTTGATAGGGCATTGTTACGCACACAGAAACTTTTCCAGGACATTTCTTGTGTTTTTTTTGAATGGCGAGAATGATATTATGTCATTTTTCCAACGACCCAACAAAAGTTCCATTGACCAAGAGGATGTCAGATTCTGCAAACTGGTGTTCAAACGAGTTCTTTTTGAAAAATACGGAACTGCAAATAATGAGACAACTTACTCGATTGTATCGGAGACTTGTTCGAGCTTCAGTTGGAACAAGACGGTCGTTGAATTAAAAGCTAGATCTACGTCCAACAAAGGGCGGCGGGGAGTCAAAGGGCGGCGGGGAGTCAAATGTCGGCTTTGGTGGGTCAAAGGAGTTTCCGTTGGAGTGTGGAAGTTGTCCATTTCGACCACATTTTCTTTCCCGCAAAAACGTCCACTAAGATATCAGGTAACTTTTTTGTATTCTTGGCAAACATTGTATACTCTTGGCAAACATTGTATTTTCGTTTTTTTTTAATGTTTGATAAGAGAGGTGAACACCAAAAGGCCATCACCTCGTCTTCTAGAACGACAAGAAGAGGAGCGAGCAAGTCACTCATACCCTAAAAACAAATGCTCGGCAAATGAACCAAAACAAGGCTCTTGAATTGGTAACATCCTATACCATTGCTGATTCATGAGGTGATATTCACCGCCTTTGAGGGCGCGCAACTCTTTTCTTTGGGCCGCAGTTGATTCACAGGAGAAAAACTCAAGCAGAAACGGCCACACAGATGCTCGGATTGATGGATCGATACCCTAGAATTAGGCAAATAATAGGTAATACAAAAAAGTAAAATAATGATGTGATTTTATTTTACTTACCCCACGGAATATTTTCCGCAGGATATCTCTGTGGTTATTGATCTTTCCGAGCTCGTCGAAAGAATCTAACCAGTCGGTTTCAGTGAGCGGTAGCCCACGGACGGATTTAGAAATTATAATAATTTGTTGGCATGGAACGAGTGGTTAGGCTGGAACAGCCGGTTGGGCTGAAACAGCAGTTTCGGCTGCTGGCGATGGTATCTCATCATACACTATTAAGCATTTTAAAAAATTAGAAATAAGCGTACAAATTTTACACTAAGTATATTATTCTTATTACACAAATCAGTGATAATTCTGTGAATTCCAGCGAACCGACCCAATAATCCACCTGGAACGGTGACTTTCTTCGGTGGTGACTGGAAACACAATGAGTAAAGCGGGATTATTACTTAGCTTTTAATGACGATGTCATTAGATTGCTGTCTTTTCTCTTTTAAGTTCGAGTCCACCTCCCGCCGCTATCGGTTCACAGCGGAACGAAATATCGTGATAAAAAATTTTCACTCAAAAACATGACACTGACAAACAATAATGAATCAATCGAAAAATTAAAGTACTAAAATAAATGGTAATGGTGAAGTGGTTATGGTGCAATCGTAACAATAGAAATTGTTAAGGTTCAAATTCATGAACAGATAAAGCTTTTTTTAAGAATAAAATATTGTTTTAATGTTTTCGACGAATATTTTTGGTAGTTTTGATTCAAAGAGTTGGCCTGGGCCGTGTAACAGCCCCCTGGTTATCCGGAAGTCCTGGACGTCAGGTGCTGATATTAGTCTGTCGAATTCGGCTCTCTCAGGCGGCGTCGGGAAGTATCGTCTTGGAGGAGGGTCAGCTGCGGTAAATCGATCGAAGACCTGACGGAAGTTGATTTTACGCTGCTCAGGTGATGGACCTATGATGACTGGGCCAATTGACGGGACTGCGCACGGGACGATTGGCCGGTTACGATATTCTTCACGCCGACCTTCCCTGGTGTTTTTTAGAGTGGCTCTCGGATTGGGCCTGTCCATGGAGCAACTTCTCCGCGGAGGCCGGCCAAATTCCGCTTTTTCTTTTGCTCGGGCCGAATTATGCTAGTTAAAGGAGCCCGACTTGGAGCTCCACTGGAGTGGAGCGTGTGGAAGAGAAAAGAAAAGTTTAAATTGTGGAAATGAGATGCGGGAATGAGCAAAAAAAAATTAATGCAAGAAGAGCTTGGAGGAATTAATTATCTACTTTCTGATTTTATTACTTAGTTTAGATCAGGGAGAGAGAGAGAAGGGAAGAATGTTCAATTGATTTTACTTTTAAGAAAAATAAAAAAAAAGTGAGAATGTTTTTACAGTCGAGTGTGTGTGTGTGTTTGTGTGTGAGGCGCTCAGATTTTCTGATGCCTCAGGCCGCCATGCGGTTTCCCAAAAGAATGGCGATGACGGCTAGAAGATTTGTCGAAAAGCACACACACAAATACACTTAACTAAATTGTTTGGAAGTTTTGCTATTCAAGAAGAGTTTTAAGTTGATAGAGTCAGTGGGTCTTTTTTTTTTTCAAAGAGACCCGAACGCTTTGCCGAAGGGCGTTTTCGTTTCAATCAGATTCACAAAATATACCGGTTCAAAAGAAGGTTTCGAAGGACCATTTCTTTTGAGAACAATTGAGATTGAATTGACGTAATGGAGGACGAGGTTAAATTCATCAAAGCGGAAATCTTTGATCACTACTGTACAGTGTTTTTAATTATAGGGATTTCAAGGTGATGGATTTGATGTAGATGCAACGTTCATTTCGCCGTCGTCACTCAAAAAATTGTTTTTCACCCTCGTCACCCAGAGATTCTACTACATGGTAATCAGAAAATTCCATTGCATACCTCATCAAATCCAAAGCCCGCGTCTCCTGACGTTCAAGAAATTTTTCAATGGCTTCTGTCCATAATGTATCTTCAAGTTAGGTTTTATCGTTCTAATCGACGTCGTCATCTTGGCGTAGCAGACAAAAAATAGGAGTGTAGAAAGACACAGAGTTTTAAAAACAATTCAATCCAAGGGTAAGGAAAGGTCCCGGCTTAAGCTAGACGCCAGTCTTACGTCTAGTTTAAGAGGAAGTAAAAAAGGTCGAGCCGACCTCAACCTTCATCTAATTCAAACGTTGGTACGATGTTCGCTCTCTTAAAAAGATAAGAAGAGAGCCCATCTTCAGAGAGTCGTATTTTGCTCCTCTTCCGGAGAGCCACTCTGGCTAAACTTTTAGAGCATGTCTTCGTGTGATCTTATTCTTATTGTTGAACCTAACCATTCGTGTTGTGTTTAATTTTTTGATTGGTTCTTCTCCCTTTAGGCCCGTGGGTGAACAGGTGCGGCATGTAAGTGCTCACCCACGGGACTGGTACTCGGAGTTTGACTTATTTAACTAACTAAGCAACCTTCGAGCCTCAGTACTGTTGGTGACCATTTCATCTGGTTGGAGTAAGAAGACCGTTCAGCAGGGCCATCGTTCCTGTTCTCTTTATTCCCATCGCCCTGTCCTGCCAAGTTTTTATAGAGTTAATATGTTTTTTCGCATGTGTTTTTGTTTTTTAAATTTTTTCGATGTCGTTTATTATTCAAAATGTACTACTTGTAGGGTTTTTTTAATCTGAAATTGTTTTAAAAATGTTACGTAAATGTTTAGTAACATATTAACAGAGTACAAAACCCATAAAGTTCATTTAGAAAGCACAGCATCACACATACCTTCAGTTTTTGTGGGTTTTATTTTTGTCTCCTTTGTCGGACCTCCATTGTCGATGATGCCTTCTGGTAAAGATGCCACGTAATTCTTTTCCTTCTACGCGCACCAGAGGACTCACGATGGAAATATCGTTCACTCTGATGTTTGTGGTCCTATCCATATATGCTCACCCAGCAGAGCACGATTCTTTGGGACCTTCAAGGATGATTTCTTGAGTTTTTGTAAAATCCACGACCTAGTACAGTACCCTACAAAAAAATCCGGACAGCAATTTCTTTTTTTCAAAAAAGCCCCCTTTGTATGTTGCGGGGAACTGTGTTTGTCTTTTAGCCAAAATTTTAAAACACAAAATTTTTGAAAAATCTGAGAGATCGTGGTGGTTACGATTAGTTTAATGCGCTTGGAATGACCCAACGTCGTTAAGAACGTGGCCAGAAAGAATGGGATGAGTGAACTACACCACAGACTGCTGGTGGTGGTAAATAGCTGCATTGATACATGCGTATTCATGAGTTTTTGGTAGGGGGTAAGAGGGTTTGTGGGGAGACATTCATTCCGCTCCTTTTGATATTTTGTATAGATACAAAATTGAGTGGCAATAAACTACTGATCACACTATAGGCCTATATGTACGGAGCTTCATAAATGATAATGTGTATCCATCTCTTTCTCTCTCGTTTGCTGCTGTACACCGCTTTACCATCGACGCGCTATGGAGACTGTATTAGAGAATATACAACAGGGTTACATTTATATGTGAATGAGCCGGTGGCACAGCATATATCTTTTGGACGTCTCTGAATTAGAAACCTGAGAGTTCCATCCGCCGTTTCATTGATTCGATTCCCTTCATTGGAAGATCAACAAGGTCGTTACCGACAACTGCTGTGGTTTTGTATGTATCTTATAAAAATTCAGTCATTGATGTGGATGGTATGTTCATTCTATACCACAAAAGATTGAAAGAACAACCCAACAATATATTTTTTTGGTTTCCCTTTTTTTATAAGGGCCCTGATCTTAATTGCTAGCCACTAACTTTCTCCACTTCCCTAAGATTGATGGGAGATGACGATGATGATCCAGGCGGAGATACCTCCGTCTGGGGCCATACTTCCCTTGCTCTCAGTATCAACACCCCGTCTCAAAGTCAAACTATCTCTTGCAAATCTTGCGCTCTTCCGTTTGCCCCGATTGATTCGAGATACAAATATTGCGTGGATTGTAAAGCCGCAATGTTGTTAAGACCGAAAGCGGCCGGGACAAAGAGGGATAGCTCTGCAGCTCAGTTTTCCCTCCAAGAGACAAATTTGTCCAAACAGCAGAAAGATGATAAGGATGATAATTTTCCTTTCCTATTTGATAAAGCGTTCGGAATGGATGTCGATTCATTCCTAGATCTCGACTCAGCAGAGCAGACGCTCAAATTGAAATCCTTGTTTGCCAAATTGGAAGAAGAATCAGTCTGTGTCAAAGCAGAAAAGTCTCTAATGACAAAAAAAATCGAGAAGCTGGAGAAAGCAATCGAAAATAGAGCCACCCTCCAAAGCGAACTTAACCTAGCAAAAAAAGATCTTTTAACTGCCAAACTATCTCTAGCTGACGAAGACATCCGGCTTTTTGAGCTGCAATCGTCTGTCAAATCAGCTAGGACTCCGTCTTTGATCACACCCCATCCAGCTTCAAACCCTCCAACTAGTAATCCCTCGGCTCCGAAAAATACCCGCCTGTATGCGGAGGTATCTAAAAAACCAGTTTTGATCGCTCATGTAGGAGGTAGCAACCGTCTGCCGATGAGTGAGATTTCAAACGACAAAATCGACAAGTTATTTGATCTTGATGGTGACGGTCCTGTTGTCCAAAACATAAAGAAAATCGATGGACGAGTAATTTTGTCTTTTTTAGACGTGGCCTCGCGCGACAAAGCCGAAGATCTTTTCAATAATAACTCAGCCCAAAACGTGTTTCGTTCTGTTTCGGTACCTCAAAAACTGTTTCCTGCTCTGGTAAGGTTTCGAGAGCTACAGGGAATTTCCCATCTAAAAGGCGCTGAAAATAAGGCTACTCGAGTTGCGCAAGAGAATGCTCTTAAATGTAGGCTTGTTGATCAAAATCCTGGCCTAAGGGGCCACTTACAGTCAGTGCGAGTTCTCCACCAACGCCCAAACAGCAACTCTTTCCTTGTCCGAATTGCTTTCTCCTCCAAGCCCTTCTGTGAGCATCTGATAAAAAATGGCAGAATCCTCCTGGATGGCATTACTCATGCGGTTGTCGAGTCTGACCCAAGAAAAGAGGTTCGGCACTGCTCAAAGTGCCAAAAGTATGGACATATCCATCATTTTTGTAATTCCCCTATCTTAGTCTGTGGGAAATGCTCGCAGAACCATGCGACTCATTCCTGTACATCATTCCCTAAAGACTTCAAATGTGCTAACTGTCAGCAAAACCACCAAGTTGGCTCTATCGCTTGTCCTGCTCTGTCCAAAGCCGTAGCTCAATACCTCGCCTACATTTCCACCGAGTGAATATGCCAGTCGCCCATCACAACACCAGTAAAGCGTCTGCCCCACTCAAGTGCCTTCAGATCAACCTCAGGCACTCTCGTTGCGCTGCGCTTAATCTTTCGCAATTGATACTGGATCTTGATATTGATGTGATTTTAATTCAAGAGCCTTATGCAGCTATGTCCCCCCAGTCTTCTTCGTTTGAGCCTAAATTCGTTCCCCCTGGCTACTCTTCTTTCCACAGTCTCTCTTCCGAGCATGCTTTCGGCTCCGTGATTATTGCTAGGAGCTCTCTAAACGCCTCACTCTGCAATTATTGCCCATCAAACAATTGTTGTGGCGTCAAGCTGTCAAACGATGTCTTCCTCTTTTCTATTTATTGCAGACCGTCTCTGGTATCAATCCCTTTACACCTTGAGTCAATTTTTAACTCTATTCCACCGGCCGTAAAAAAACACGCCATCTTCGGCATTGACTGCAACGCCAAAAGTCCGGCCTGGAATAGTTTGAGAGCAGACAAAAACGGCACCGATCTTGAGTTCTGTTTCTTGAATAACGCTCTCTCCATCTCAAACGTAAACCTCAACCTACTTTCTCACAAGCCATCCAACACGTCCTTTGTCGACGTCACACTGTCTGGGGACTCCGTTTCTCTCGGTGGCTGGCAGTACCCAGCCTATCCGTCGCTCTCCGACCACCCCTTTATCTCTTTTTCTGTGATCAATGGTCGAGGTACTTTTCCGCCTGCTCACCCGTCTGTCCGTCTACCGTCCCCCCTCCTCTGCGATCTGCCTCTCTTTCTTACCAATCTTGAGGCCGCACTTGACATAATTGACTGCCCACAGACTATTCAAGCTTTCAGCTCCCCTACGGATATCGACACTTTCATTGTCTCCTTAACGGAGGCAATCAAGTCGGCGGCGTTAAAAAGCAAACTCCCCTTTCATCCCTCCAGAGCTCCCTCTAAGATGCCTTGGTGGTCCGTTAATCTTTGGTCCCTTCGTAAGAAACTGAAAGACTCCTACAAGCTCAGTCGCGAAAACCCCTCTCAATCTAATAGGGACTCTTACACTCGTCTCAAAGCGGAATACCAACGGTCGCTGAGATCTGCCAAAAAAGAGAGTTGGAAATCCTTTTGCACCAGAAATCTAAACGAAGATATCTTTGGCGAACTAAAGAAGTTAACCATCTCCACTCCGTCAAATGCACACCCCACCGAACTAATTATCGATGGAGTTTCTCTCACCGACCAAAAGGACATCCTTGCTGCCTTTAGTTCGCATTTCTTCCCGTCCAATCCTCCTGATGATGCAATTCACAAAGCCGCATTGAACTCCTCTCTTTCATTCTGCGTTGCACCTCTCTCCCCTGAAGAAAACCTTGTCACATTATCCGATGTGAAGCAGGCTTTCGACAGCGTACGTCTCTCTAAGTCCGCAGGTTCTGACTGCATTTCATCCGTCTGGCTTAGCCACTGCTTCGAAACTATTAAATACCATCTGGTGGCCCTTTTTTCCTCCTGTCTTAGACTTAGCCATTTTCCAACGTGCTGGAAAACGGCTTCTATCGTCATCCTAAAAAAGAGCAACAAACCAAACTACCTCCATCCAAACTGCTTCCGCCCCATCAGTATTCTAAATAGTCTCTCCAAGATCCTCGAAAAAGTCATTCTCGCTAAATTAAAGTGTTTGGCCGCTGCGCAAAACTGGTTCAGCCCATGTCAACATGGCTTTAGGGCAGGCCTGTCTACTGAATCAGCATCTCTCTCTCTCGTCAAACTAATTGAAGATAACAAAAAAAAGAAACTGATCACTTGTTGCGCATTCTTAGACATAAAATCAGCCTTTGACGCAGCCTGGCACCCGGCAATTCTAAACAGCCTAATAAAAAAAGGCTGCCCCCGTTTTTTAGTAAAGATTTTGGGCGACTTCCTCAGCTCTCGCTCTAGTACTCTGACAAATGCTTCGTCCTCCTTCACTGCTAATACTGAGCTTGGCTGTCCACAAGGCAGTGTGCTATCGCCTTTTCTATGGAACATTCTTATAGAGGAGCTGTTAAGTCTTAGTTTCCCCTTTCCCTTCTTTATTTTAGCGTACGCCGACGATATTGTTCTCTGTGCTATGGACAAAAACTTTGAAACTGCTCTGGCCAACCTTCAATCAATGTGTGATTCTGCTGTTGCATGGGGTCGTTCGGTCAAGCTAACTTTCAACGGCCTAAAATCAGTTTTCATGGTCTTCTCCTCAAAAAAAAACTTGCCGTCTTTGCACTTGAAAGTAGACAACGTATGCGTGTCTCGCTCACACTCGTGCCTATACCTTGGTCTTACCATTGACGACAAGCTCAGTTGGAACATCCATATAGTAAACAAATGCTCTCCGGAAAAAAAACTCTTATTCCTTATTCTAAAATGTTGTCGGCTGTCTTGGGGACTCTCGCGCAATGCAATCTCTCTTCTTTACAAAACAACGGTGATCCCAACAATACTTTACAACTGTTCTGTTTGGGCTTCGGCCATCCGCAGGAAACGTGTTGTTGCAGCCCTGAAATCCGCCCAACGCCCCTTTGCGTTATCAATTGGCCGACTGTTCAAGTCCACGTCCACTGACGCGGCTCTCATCCTCGCCAACATCTTCCCTCTGCACCTCAAAATAATTGAAACGGTTCTAAAGAGATCCTTCTCTGCCCTTGCTGCTCTTCTTCCTCCCTCGTCATTACAAATTGCCGGCGAAACTTCGGCCAAAATTCTGAAGTCTGAAACCCCAGCAGGCATACCTGTTGGTCTGCACAGGAAAAGAGTGTTGCGCTCAGAAATGCTTTCCTTTTGGAACTCAGCCTGGCAAAACGCTAGTACGGGTGCCCAGACCCGCTTGTTTTTTCCCTCAGTGGAATCAGCCTTGATTTTGTCTTCTTCGGAATTACCGTTCTTTCTCTGCAGCTTTCTCTCGGGCCACTGCGGCCTAAACAATTTTCTCTTTAAAATCAAAAAGTCTCCGTCACCGCTCTGTCCCTGCCTGTCAGGGGAAGTGGAAGATGTGGCTCATACTTTGTTTGTCTGTACCAGCCACGCCGTACACAGAGTCAGCCTTATTAATTCTGCGGCTGAGTTAAAGCTGTCGTGGCCAGTCCCATTAGACGCTTTCTCCCAATCCAAAACTCTTTGGTCAGCGCTTGTTAAATACCTATGTTCTATCAAAAGACTTTAACCACCACCACCTTTTCCCAGTTCTTTATATTTTATTTCTTCTCTTAGTTGCGTTTTGGTACTCTGTACATTTTTGCATGGGTCCCTCGTGCCCTAATTTCTGGCGCTTTTAACCCTGCTTTCATCCTCAGGCTCTAGCGGGCGCCTTAACCGGACCGTGGCCGTAAGAGTCGTCCGTTGCTTCGCGGTGCTGGTGACATCCAAATCAGCATCTCGTCGCTCCGGACTATCTGGGGGGTCGGCAGCGGCGTCTTTTTTATTCTTTTTAGTCTTCTTATCCTTTTTACTCGTGCTCTTAGGTGCTTTTTGGCCGCTCTTTTGTTTCGCATGAGTCTCTCGTGCCCTAATTTCTGGCGCTTTTAACCCTGCTTTCATCCTCAGGCTCTAGCGGGCGCCTTAACCGGACCGTGGCCGAAAGAGTCGTCCGTTGCTTCGCGGTGCTGGTGACATCCAAATCAGCATCTCGTCGCTCCGGACTATCTGGGGGGTCGGCAGCGGCGTCTTTTTTATTCTTTTTAGTCTTCTTATTCTTTTTACTCGTGCTCTTAGGTGCTTTTTGGCCGCTCTTTTGTTTCGCATGAGTCTCTCGTGCCCTAATTTCTGGCGCTTTTAACCCTGCTTTCATCCTCAGGCTCTAGCGGGCGCCTTAACCGGACCGTGGCCGTAAGAGTCGTCCGTTGCTTCGCGGTGCTGGTGACATCCAAATCAGCATCTCGTCGCACCGGACTATCTGGGGGGTCGGCAGCGGCGTCTTTTTATTCTTTTTAGTCTTCTTATTCTTTTTACTCAGTTTTTCATTCGCGTGCCGCTCCGCTTCACTTTCCAGAATTCCAGTTCTACTTTCGATCTTCTGCCTAATCTTTCTTCTCGGTTCCCTCTCTCTTCTCCCATCCTCCTCTCTTATCCTTATTTTATCTCTTCTTCATAATAATGCGACTCTTGTATTTTACCATGCCTATGACAATAAATTGGTAACATTCGCCTTCGGCGAATACACACCTCATTAAAAAAAAAAAAAAAAAAAAAAAAACAACAATATGTAGAACTTCATGTCTCAAACTGTGAGTTATCGGTGTTGCTGTACCACGCCTTCCGCCTCAGACTGAAGATGCCTCTCGTCCTGAAGAAGTATATAAAACGTTTTATTTTTTTTATTAAAAAAAGGAGAGTAAGCCATTAGAGTAAATCATTAAAGAATACATGGTTTGATAACCGTCGTGATATCTATTATTATTAATATTTCATTTCTATTATTAATTTATTTTATTATTATTTATTATTTCTATTTCTATTATGACTAACGTTTACGTTAATGGTTTCATGTTTGTGTAGTTTAATGTAAACTAGTTATTTGGATTCATGACTACCAGACTCATGGACTACCAGGGAGAAATCAAACTTGTGGTGGTTCACCAACAATAACATATAGGGGACATATAAGGGGATTATATATGACCTGAGAAAAAGAAAAAAAAGATTTGTGTGTACACGACATATAGGGTATTGTTCGCGACTTAACGTTTTGTTGTGGGAAAAATGAAAAAGGGGAACTTCTTACGTTGTTGATCTAGGTCATAACTAACTGTTGTATAGTACGCGACAGAACTTTTTTATCTTCAGTATTTGAAAGAGATTTTTAGAAGGTCTCAAGTTTCTCGTACCCGTCTAATAAGTGTCATTGAAATTTAGAGCTTTCCTTTTCACGGAATTTTGAAACAATCTCGTTCCAGCATCTATAGTATAGTATTTGTTTTTAGTCATAAAATGAAATTGTTTCAAATTTTAAAAAATACCTTTAAGTATTCCGCACAAATAACCGTCTAGGGTTGACTCTTGGGATTGGGAAATGCCCTCATCGCCAATTGAGAGGATATATGAAATCTTCTGTAGAAGCACATCTCCCCAGTAAACATGATGAAGTTTGGAATAACACCAAATCCATGATGGATATGTACTCCAGAGGACATTATAAAAACAACGGCTGACCGATCAATTACTCCTCTTTGAAGGTGCCTCAAAATATCTATCTAAAATTAAAATTATTAAAAATTCTTCAACAAAAATACATTCCTTAATGCTTCTATTAAAGAGTGGTGTAATGCTTACGTGGTAAGAAAACTTTCCTGTAAGTTTGCCGGGTGAAGTGGACATTATGATAATGTCCACTTATAATACGTCCGTAATACGTCCAAAATATAATACTGTCATTCCAACTAGCGCTCCAGTAGAGCGTCTTTTTAGCTTAGCAGCATTAATTTTAACAATAAGAAGAAATAAGTTGTCCGATTCAATGTTGGAAATGTTAATATTTCTAAAAATTGCTTTAAACTTGTAAAAACCACCTGTCAAATAGCGTAAAAATACATGACTTATTTTGTGACTTAAGTCATGACGGTGACGTAATTTTTTTTGGCAGTTACGTTGACTTTTGTTTTTTGACTTTTGACGTTAGGTTTTCAAATGACGTATGACGTGCAAATTTTTTCTAAGTCACTGAAAACTCCGTGACGTTCCGAACACTGTCATTATCAAACCATTGAATGTTGAGTTGAATAGAAAAAAAAAGATCAGCGATTTGTTAGGCTGGAACATGAAGTCCTTCTCCTTCCCCTGCTCTGGCATTTAAAAAAAAGCCATCGCACGCACCCTCTATCACGGATATCCCCTGCTGGACATGGTCAGTCGATCCCATCCAGGCGCTGAGGAGCGAAATTTAAAACAAAAAATGTTTTTACACGCAATTTTTTTATTAGATTTCAAATTTTAATTCAATTAGGGCATCCGGTAAACGGAGGAACTGATTAAAAATCGACGCCTCGCGTTGGGTAGTCCGTGCACAGCCCACAAGAAGGAGAGCCTCCACATCTCTCAGGTCTTCTGCAACTTTATCGAACAATTAGACAGCGTAATTTTTTTTAATTAACTAAATTCCTTAATTGTAATGAAATAACAATTTTTTTGACAGTTGCATTCGTGGCTGTCGGAGGTGATTGGAGGATTCCTGAGGACTCACATTGATATGCGGGTACTTTCCGGAAGCCAGGGATGTGTTTGACTTGCACATTCAACTCTACAACGACTTGAACTTAAATCAATTCAAATCAATTCAAAGTTTAATTTACTTAATTTGATTTATTAAAAAATATTAGATGAGGAGAAAAGAAATCGAATCTCTGTTGAGGTCCGTCCCGACATACGCTGTATGTATTTCGTAATTTTAAGACAAATTGTACATATTAAAATTGCCCTGTACATTTTAGCCCCGTGTCCCACATAGCCCCGGTCTCCCCTAATGTAAGTTAAAGGTAAAATCGGAATCATATCTCTTTTACCGAAAAAGCCAAATGGATACGTCATTTAAGTGAATGGGGTACTACCAGAAACTGAATTCCAAAAGGAATCCCATGTAGTATGGTGTCAAAAAGATGATGGTCATTTGGGGTCATTTTCGAATGTGGACACGCATCAATTATTAATTTGTCTACTATGCAAGAAATCTGGACCACCGATCAAAAATGCCTCTACAATATATTCGGTCTTCCGCCAACTCTTTTGTGGTTTTTATGGTGACACGATCTTTCAATGGTAGTGCGGTACCGCCCTATTTATTTGAAAATTTGCGCAACATATTGATAATTTTTTGTAGAAAATTATCATTTCCTTTCTTATCCCAAAAACTAAGTAATGTAAATTTTTAATTTTGAGAAAATTCAAAAATTTCTTTAAGACACAGTCGGATTGGATTATGAACGAGATCCACATTGTGCAAGAAGCAGCTGCACATCATGGATCAATCCTCAGTATGAGGTCAAATATGACCATGATATATCAGGCGAAGAAACTAACAAACTTCATCTTCCATTGTCTTACGTAGCTGATCTCTACAAATATCACTACATGCCAAATTTGAAAGTTGGATGTATGGGTAATTTCACCGGGGATCTCAATGGGAAAATTTCCAATTTTGTAAGGATCAAAAAAAAATTAAATTATTTTTTTCAATTAAATTATTTTTATTAAAATTTCCATTCCTGTATATACCACCTGCGGACGTAATTTACATGTCATATGGCGTTGACATTTGCGGAAGCTCTTACGACTTCGCCTACGGTTTAATTTTTTATTTCACTATATTTAATGGCGAAGTGTTGCTAAACAAAATTGTGGAATTAAGTTCCCCTGACAGTACTGGTATACCAAACTTTAAGGAAATATCGGTTGCTGTTTTTTTTCGGCAGCTGGAAAACATAATTATTAGTTTTTTATTTCAAAATAAAACTGCTCAATTACAGACACAGACGGATTAACACACATTGTCGTCTTGTAGAAAATGGAAAAGGTCTACAGAAAGGAACGGGTGCGTAGCAGAATTAAGTATTGTCGCTTTTAAAAAATTCAAAATGTTTTTGAATTTCAGGTTTTTTAAAGCTTAAATAATACACTTTTTAGTGGGTAGCCAATAGAAATTAGGAACTAATAAATTTTTGCATACGAACTGTAAGTTCCTTTGTATTCCTTGATGAGTCGTGAATTCAACAAGGCCTTGGTGTTGTCTTCTTCGTAGGATTATTTCTCCTTCCTTTATTTGTCCTGTAAGAAAAGTAGTAATGTAGCAATTTAAACAATATCAGAATTAATGAAATACTTTCACTACCAGGTACAGGTAGTAAACAGGATAAAACAACTATCCCAAACATTTTGTTTGGGCTGCAACAGTCTCCAAGTTCTTTGATATCCATTTTCTGCACTCACTTCATCAGGATTATGATGAATTTATGATTATTTTGATTACACTTGTCATGATATCATTCTAAATCAATCAGATTAAAACTAGAAAACAGAATTTCAAATTTTGGAACAAAATCCACTTCAGGACTACACGTATTTACAGTGTGTTGTAGCCCACCGCCACGACGAGCGCTACCGTGCCTAGCGTCGTCCACCTAGTCACGTGCTGATTCCAGCCAATCAGGGAGTGGTATATGGCCTTCGGCTAACGATGGCATGTTCAAGATGTATTGAACGTTCATCGGAGGCCAAGTTGAACTGGTAATAGAGTAGTCTAACGTCCGAAGTTGCCAGTTCGCTGAAATTGTGAAAAATCGATTGTACACGAACCAGTTACAGTTCTGGCATGGCGGCTTATGGAGTTTCGCCCGTTTTAGTTTTAGTTTTTAATTTTCCCATTTCAATCGTCTTCAGTTGCTATTCTTAATTAGATAACTACATTCCTTAGTTATCAGGTAATCTTTTAAGATTTATTCCCCTCGTCGTTTGTTAGTCGGCATTAAAAAACACCAGTATCGCTATCGCAATCGGAAATACTTTTTTTCGATACTAAGAAGCCTGGATGTAATGCAAATTGTTTGTGTAAAAAGGAAAAATATAATTTAATAGTATACTAAAGTCTCCTATGAAACAAAAACACATTTAATTGAAACCTTCAACCCTTTTCTCTTTTGCGGCCACGAAGACACAAGATTATCAACTACACCGGTCTAACTGGTTTCCTACAAGAATCGTAAGACGTAACTGTGACGAAGAGTTTATGACCTCTTTTAATTTTGGTTTTAAAATTTGAGAAGATCTTTCTTAACATCAACGAGTAACAGCGGCAAGGTTCGCTAAATCGCTAGTAAGTTCATAAGTAGAGAATGGCGATTATATATTTTATTTCATTCAAAGAGACAAACAACGTCGGAATCGAGATATTTTTAATATACACACAACTCTATGTTCGTAGAAAACTTTTATTAAAACCGGTTCGACAATCGACATCATTGTGATCATTACATTAAGTTAGTAAACTGCTTTTTTGTACAGGCAAAAACCATTCAATCTTAAGGCCACAGCATCTTCATAGTCGACTTGCGTTTACGCTTGCGACGTTAAAGACCTAACGGGATTATGTAATGGCACTAAATAGAGTGTGCGACAAACCTTGGAGGCTATTTGGTAAACAGGAGAGGCTTTAGAACAAACGATACGAACCGGTAATATTGGGTGCCGGTTTAAAAGATCTATCATTTTCATGATTAATGTATGCCTTTCAGAAACTATTTGGATGCGGTAAGTTGGCACGCGGACGGGACAAGAGAAAAGAAAACGAACATGAAAAATTGAGAACAAATATTTCCTAAGCAATCTTCCGAACCGTAATGGCAACTGGACCTCTTGTCTTTCTTAAAATATCGATAACGTAATCTTTAGAGCAGCCTTCAAGTTTTTCGCCGTTGACCTATAGAAATAAAATGAGTAACATTTATGAAATGGTCTCGGTGGCCTTAAAAAAAAAGAAATTCAAACATACCCGTAAGACATGATCTCCAACCTTCAATCGACCATCTTTAGCTGCAACGCTTTCGTCATAGATAGCGCTAATTACCAGTTGCCCATCACAGTCAAGGCCCACACTAAATCCCAATCGACTATTCCATCCTTTGTTAAGTTCAATCGTCTGAATCTGAAAAATAGGAGAAAATGGTTAATTTCAGCGTTTAATTTGGTATAATAACTAAACTATTTTACCAATCCCAGGTGAGCTTCTTCAACATATTCTTCGTCAGGAGTTAGAACGATGCCCTTCCATTTAACTAGGCCGTCCTTTCCACGGTTGGCGCCAGAGTTGTCGCATAGCGAGAAACGGTTACTGAGATCGTGGTCAGACAACCCCTGTGGTGCGTAACGTTCCATAGTCGAGTTCGATTGAAAAGAAACAAATTCTTCATCCATTGTCTCCTCCAACGTATTGCCGAGAGCAGAGTGATCAACTACATCCTCTCCTCGAATACAAAAGGATCCGCTGAAACTTTTTCTGGAACAATCCTCACGGATAGAGTCGCCCATTCGATTGGGCGTGAGGTACTCTGATATCTCCAGTTCCTGGTCGACAACGGGTGGCTCAGGTTGTCCGTCACCCGCTTGGCGCTCTTCGAATCCCGACGGTGGATGATCGTTAGGTGGGGTAAACATGAATCGTTGCTTTTTCACCAGCGAGTTGCTGAGGTCGAGAAAATCGGGTCGAGAAACCCTAGTCGTTCCAGACGGGGTATGGAACGATGCAGTATTACAATCTAAAGGCGTCATCAGACCATGGTATCAATACATTGATTGCAATAAAATGAAAAACGAGCTCTCTCATTACCTGTGAGATCTAGACTATTGGCCATTGCATCGCGTTCCATATCAATTTCAGGGAGAGGGCTCATCGGTGGCGACGTTGTGAAATTTGGAGGGAGACTACAACAACTGTCTTTATGAGAAGACGGCGATCCAAATCCTGTTAAATCAGTAGAAACCTTAGAAAAACCAGCTCTCTCAAACAGATCAAATAATTGCACCACTTACGATCTTTGGCTACAGTTGCTAAATCAGGGCTCGGTGTTTTGGTCAAACGGCGTCGACGGGGTGAACAAGGAGATCCAGAAAGCGCTGGAGCTGGAGAGGCACCTCTTGAACCACCTTGCTTGCGAACGGCTAGATCGTGAAGCAGGTCTTGAGCTTCTTGTCTGCAAAGAAAATTTACCACCGCAAATTGCACATAAACTTTCAAAAAACCGATTGGATACCACACACACACACACACACCTTAGGAGTGGGCGAGGCCGGTTCAATCCCGATTCTGGCTCCGTCGGCGATAATGGTGAAAGCGGAGTAACTGCCGAGTCACGGAAAAGGCGTATCGTGACGGAGTCCGGGCAACGACGTAGAAAAGCAACAGCTTCAGCGTGGCTCATTTCCGACATGTTTACTCCGTTAACCTGTATTTTATTGAATTAATTCATTAATTTTCACTCGCGGCAATAAAAAGTAAATGATAGGATCTATGACTCAGCGGTCAGTAAACTTACGCTGATAATTTTATCTCCGGGATGGATACGGCCGTCGGAAATAGCCGGTTCTTTGACCAATGACCGAACATAATGGCTCAAAATGCTCTCGTCCTCTTTTCGCAATGTAAAACCCAAACTGCCGTTGACTTTCGTCATGTTAATTTCAAATTCCTGTAAGAGAGATAACAGGTCATTGAGTCGTTAAATGAGATAAGGGGGAGTCTACTCATAACTTACGCCTAGAGTGCTGAGAGTCAAAACAGGTGAGAGCCAATTGGAGTGACTAGAATTAGCTGATGTGGGCGACTCGGGTGGGTGAATGCCCATCTTCTCGGCTATTTCTGACGGGATGCGACACACCAAGAGATTAGTTTCACGCGGAGAGCAGCGCAACACTTCCAATGCTTCCTGTAATGAGAAAAAAGATACAAATTTGTAACTTGTAATTTAAATTCCGCGCGATTCAAAATGATAAAACCCCCCCAAAAAAACGTATACATGACGGAAAGGTGATCCATCATGATTTTCTTTTTTCAGCGTGTTGCTTAGATGCAAACTTATTCAAGCAACTGCCCTCTTAAGGAAAAATGGCCTAACGACCGTTCAGTGCCCTCCCGTGAATGATTTATCGCCCAGCATATGCTGCCCAGGGCTTTTGGGGTCGATCTGATATTCCTCCCAAAATGCGTCAGCATGAAAGGGGTTTCGCTGGAGGAGGAAAATATAAAAACAAAAAGGAACAATGCGAACACACCGGATTCATCACGACCCTCAGGCAGGGGTGCTGCACAGTTGCTGCCTTATAGTCTCTTTGATGACGGATCGCCTCGAGCTGAAGGCGTATCCGGTCGCCACGAAATAGTACACGGCATTTGTTTTCCGTCCTCACAGAGCAGACGTGACCTTCACCGTCTCGGCCGTGGGATCAAAATGCGCCCTCATTATAAAGGCAAAGGTACGACACTCTTGGCGCCCATTAACCGCCTATTATTCAGTTCGATCCTCATTAGTTTAAAACAAAAACAAAAAAAACGTGGGACCGGAATTCTTTGAAAAACAACTTTCAACGAAAAGGGAAAATGTTTTTAGAGAGAATTCTGCGGAAAAAGTTGCATTGTTGTTATCTGGACCCCCCTCATTTCTAAAACAGAAAAAGCGCAAGACCTGTCGAATGAGATTAAACGACGTGATTCCCAGAACAATAGACCACCATGAGATCAATTTCCATACTGACCATTCTAGAATGCACTCGCTTTCGACCTTCAAACAAGATAACAATCCATAATTCATTGAGTAAAAAGGTTAAAAATTAAAAGCATTTCAGGTCTTTCTTCGAACTAATTTCTAATGCCATCTGGATAATAAGATTTAAAAAAAAAGGAGAAGAAGCCAAACACTATTCCGTGACTTACATAATTTGTGCAGCCGGTGAGGGGTTGTCCATTGGCGGCCAGGAGAACATCACCGACTAC
The DNA here is from genome assembly GCF_021234035.1 of Daphnia pulicaria. Classification (NCBI taxonomy): domain Eukaryota; kingdom Metazoa; phylum Arthropoda; class Branchiopoda; order Diplostraca; family Daphniidae; genus Daphnia; species Daphnia pulicaria. The sequence continues at coordinate 33,208,609 of NC_060913.1, forward strand.
CAGCTGACCCGTCTGCCAGGCGGCTCCATGGGGGAAAATTTTCTTAATGCGGATCAAACCAGGCCAGGAACATGCCACGAAAGCGGCGTCGAGCGTTGACGGCGACGAAAATCCTGCCATGCTGCTACCACCAGTAGTTCCACCACCTATAGTTGAGGTTGCAACGCCTCCGGTCACGCTCAGACCTAGGCCTTGGACCGTCTTGAGAACCGTCACCTTTCTCAAATTTTCTGCAAATAAAAGGAAATAACCGGAAAAATGTTGATGATGATGAAGAAAATCACACACACACTTGTTATGCAAGTACACATTATGTGTGGCCTTAGTACTATCTCGTGTTCTATTGTTTTCTCTACATCTTCCGCTCTTTTGTTGTCGGAACTGATGTCACGACGGGAAATCCGTCTGCTAAGAGAGCGAAATTCATTGGAAAAACCACAGAACAAGGCCCAAGAAAAGTAAAACGTCACGAGAGAGGGGGAAATAGATGCACACGTCATGTGAACCACATTGAAATCTCGTCACGAAGTCAAAGAAAAGACGTGACGTGATTCAAAAGGAAACGCAAAAAAAAAACAGGTAGACACATACCATTGGAAACGAATTTGAAGAAATCGTCAAGGAGATCGTCTTCTTTCAAGTGGTGACGGGCAATGTCGGCCGAACTGCCGTCATCCGGCGACTTGTCCGCACTATAGGCAACATCCGGGTAAGTGCCCATGACGTCTCGATCTTGTTGTTGATGTGACTCTGTAACCTTTTCCTCTTGGTTGACGACCACTTGACTGTAATGATCCGGTTCGTCCAGAGCTTGAGGATAGTCAAACACAACGTAATTAGTGTCTCTGTCACAGACTGAGTGAGAAGGCGAAGGCGAAGATGAGTCGGCGGTGGCGGCGTCGGCTAGTCCGGCTGCAGCGGCGCCATCCACAAATTCCGAGGAGCCATGGTTGATGGCGACGGTGGATCCTTGAGACTGTGGTTTGAGGTCGGGGTTATCCACCACTGATACACGAACAGACGGGTGAAAGGGACGAGGCGAAGCGAAAGCGGAGGAGGTTGTTGCTGTTGAGATGCGGGCCGGTTTGGAATGGTTCGTGTTCCGTGCGCTTGTCACTTTCTTGCTGGCGTTGTTGGAAGGTAGAGAACTGAGAGTCGAAGGACGCGAGAGCACGTTGTTGGTAGACTCCACTCGACTGGCAGGCTGGGCGGCAACTGAACCAGGCAAGGGCCCGTCGGCGATACTACTACTACTACAACTTCTGGTTGGACGGGCGCCCGATAAGCCAGGAAGCTGCGGATTGGCCGACGGTTTGTTTTGGTTTGATCCAGCAGCAGAGGAAGAGGTGATGCCACTTGTCATTTCCGCTTTACGGGATTGAAGTGGTGGAACGCTCTTCTCATTCCGGCGTCGATTCACTTTCTCAATTCCTGTCAAAACAATTCACACACAAAATCAACAAAAGCCGCTGAATGAGTTTGCCAAATTTCTTTTACAATCGAAATAATATTTGTTTTTCTTTCAAAAGTCAAAACAGACGTGACTACTAGAATATTGCAAACAGTTAAAATGTTGAATCATCCATGGCAACAATATATACAGCGCCACTCTCTTTCCCTACAATAAAGTTATTCCGATTTATACGTCCCCTTCAAAGCCTGACAGTTCCAGGTTGTCGCCAGACTGATCTTGTGAGCAGCAACACAACTTTCACTTCTTTTCTGGGAGGGCTCAAAATAGAAACGAACTAACCTAGAAAGAGACAAAATATCTCTTTCTCTTTCTCTCTCTCTCTCTCTCTCTCGCTCTCTGGTTCACATACTCTTACGTAGCTGCTTGATTTATCGTCCGGGGTATACTATACGATTGACGAGCTGTAACGGTTGCTGATAGGCTCACAGGCCTTTTGTTTAGTAAACAGGCTCGGGGCCAATTAAAACCAAACAAAAATAATACTTGTTGATGCATGAAGCGATTGAGACATAACGGGGTATTGGCGGTCGACCACCGACCGAGGGGTGTCGGCCTCATCAGCTGAAATGTCGAGATGGAAACTGACGTTAATCCCGTCGCATCATTGAACCTGGCATTGCACAATCGTCGAATCTATCTGGCTGAAACCACTTGCCAGTTGGCAATCTCTTGCCGACAGATTCTTGTGAAATCAGCATCCTTGAATGTGAACTAACAATGGCAAAACTAATTTCATCCTGTGGCAAGATCAGACACATGTCCTCTTTAATTACCAATGCAGATGTTGTAAAAGTAGAAAGTAAAAGGAAAACCTTGATATCAACACGTTGAAATTAAAAAAGCGGCGTGAGGAGCATATTTCCCGGTGCGAAATGAGGGCTAACTGGATTCTTTCAACTTTTTTTGTCTACCTACTACTACTACGAACATACAGCACAACAATTCAAAAACTTGCAGGCCTTAAAAACTCTTCCTGAGTACCACAAAAACACAACCTCCCACTAGTTCCTATAGCCCGAAGCAGTAATCGTATTGTTTTGTAGTACTGCACAGGATATCTAGAAAACAACAAAATTCTTTTGTTGTTCGGCCTAGGACCAACCCCAACGCCATCTTGCGGTCAATATTAAAGACTAGCGGACAAAATCTAAATAACACACAATGACTCACACACGACGACGCACATAAAGGTGGACAGAAAAAAACTTGGAAAAATATGGCTGATGATGCAAGTCAACGAAAATTCCAAAGCGTGACTGTGAAAACATTCACACCCCTCCCCCCCGTTCGTTCGTTTTCTCATCTTGTTGAATGTTGTTGCTGTCGGCCGTCGGCACTGTACACGCCCCTCTTTCTTTCCACCTACGTTTGGAAAGCAAGAACAACATTTCGACGAAGATGCTGACTGGTTTTTCTCTCTCTCTCTAAAGTAATACCAAAGAGTCGAAAAGAATATGGCGCGGGCCGAAAGAAGAATAATTCCCTTTTTTTAAGAAGTGCACACAATTAACTCACTTGATTAGGAGGAAGCAGTAGCGGAAATCCAATAATTGTGGTACGCACGACGGTCACAACTAAAAAGAGGAGCCCCCACTTGTGGATTTCCGGGGAGGGCTGAAATTAAAAGGTGTACAGTACGAAACTCAGTCAACCGCACACGTCCGATGCGTGGGTGAATCGAAGCGAATAAAATGGCGTGCTTGAAGAGTAAAAAAATAATGCCACAAGCCGACAAAAGCATTAAGAGACACCGCCAGACCACAACTGAAACGATCAATTTCCCCCGACTGAAGATGAGAGAGCAACTGGAGTGGGCCGCTTTTTCTGTATCAAAAACGACGACGACACATTCCACCCGAAATACCCGACCTTGGTTTGTTGTCATGGTTAACCCCAAGGGGGTTGGAATTGGAAGAAAAAATTCCCTTTTTTCCCCCCCGACGAATTCCTTCCTACCTCCGTGACATTGCCCTCGGGGTTACCTAAGGCCATCTAGCGGCAGTCGAGATTGAATAAAAAATAGAATAAAAACCTTGAGATTTTTACCTTTATTATTTTTCGACGGCGATGCAACAGGCTGCTGCTGCTGCTGCTGCTGGGGGACCTTGGTAGCAGCGGAACGCGGAACGGTCATTTTGGGACGTTTGGCTCCAGCAGGACTGCCGTTGTTGTTGCCGACACGAGCAGTTGATGAAATGGTCGATTTCAGATGAATGGCCCTGGCCTGCTGAGTGGCGACAGGAATCTGACTACCGGAAGAAAAATTGGGGACGGATGAGCGAGGAACTTGAAGGTTCTCGTTGTTGTTGTTGTTTCTCGGCTGAGATTTGACTGGGACTGGAGGATTGACGACAGGAGGATTGACGACAGGAGGAGCGCGGAATTGTTCCTTGCGAACCAATTGATTCTGATCGGAATAGACACAAAGGACAGGTAACACGGATGGATTAGTTGGACGAAGCTTCAAGCCTCTTTGTTGTTGACTGCTGCTGCTGCTGGATGCGGTCGAGCTGCTGGTAGACGCGAGGCTCGACTTCCGCACTGGAGGAGGCGCCGCCGACGCCGACGACGACGCGCCAGTCGCCAGTCGCGACGACGTTGACGTCAACTTGGTCTGAATCTTTCCAGAAGATTGCGACGTGACAATAGTCGACGACGGACGACCCGACTTGTTGGCTAAAACCTTTCCGGTCGGTGCCAGCCCGCCAGAACTCGCTTTATTACCACCAGTGGCCATCACGTTTTTGTATTATATTATTTCGGGAAAACACACACACAATAGCCAGATGAAATTTCACTTGATGATCGGGTTCCCCTTTACGTAAATGTTGTCATTCAAACACTAAAATCAAGGGAAAAACAAGTTACGAGAAAAGACTCTCATGATGGATCACACACACACAGCCCGATGAAGTTCGTGAGTAATCAAAAATCCATCGACTATTAATGACTCGTCCACTGACCCAAACCAAAAGGTAAAAATGCAACAAAATACGAGACGAAAAGAAAAATGGTGGCAGATGGATTTTTCTACCAGGTTCGAAAGCTGCAGCTGCTGCGTTACAAATTTAGAACACACACACACACACGAGTCACACTGTTTGTGTTCGACTAAAAATTTTTGGTTTCTCGAAAAACACACACGCGAGTCACATTCGAACCGGATTCGTTTTGGCTCGAAACAAACAACAAAAAAAAGAAAAATTCTTTCGACTTCACTACGACGACGACATTTTTAACAATTTTCAACAATGTGTGCAATACTCGAAAAAGAAATGGACGTTCTTGCAGTGCAGCCGGCGTGAACCGTTGCGTACAACGTCAGGCTCTTGTCTGACTGTTTGTTGCCCCGACCTCTGAAAACACTTTTAGGGCTCCAGGGGCTGCTGCTGCTGCATGGAGAGAGGTGGGGAATACCGCACGCAACAACTCGGCTCTACCCAGCGACCATTTTTCGTGCCATTTCAAAACTTGCCTCCTGGTAACAAAAAACGACTTTGTGTGTCGAGGAAGAAAACTCAACCATGTGTGAAAAAGAATAAGACCAGCAGCAAGCAGCAGAGGGATCAACTAATTGTCATGGCTGGCACTTTTTATTTTCTACCCCCACACAGCAGACGCCATGATGATTTCATAGGGAAGAAGGAGGGGGGATGTAAATGCGGGGAGTGGGGGTTACCAAAAAGAAAAGCAGCTGTTAGATAAACTATCGATTTCCGTATGTCGTCGTCTGTTGATCGTATTATTATTATTTTATTATTTTTGGGATAATATAATAATTTGAGGAAACATCACGGCGGATGACCCGGTTATATGTCGAGTCGGCCTTGTATCTCTTTTGAAGAAAAGAGAGAGAGAACTATACAAAAGCTCTTAGACCTTTTTGGAATCTGGAAATCTGGCTGCAATGGGCACAAATGAACGAACGAACGAACGAAAAAAAAGGAGGGAAATGAAGTATATTGCCTGTGGCATTTCTTGGGTTTCGATTCCGTCATCATTGCACACACACAAGGATTGGGCGTATATAACCGCGGTATATTTTTCGCCTTCGCTCTAGGCAATTGGCGTCGTTCCAAGCGGCGGCGTTGTGAACTAACAACAACAGTTCCGCCTACCCACCAGTTCATTGGATTTTTAATAAATGTATTGCACACGAATAATGTAAACAAACTGACTTTATGTACTCACTGAAAACAAAAAAGAAAATGGCGTTCAAAATAGTTTCTTTTTTCCTTGTTGTTTGCAAAACGTTTTTGAAGGAGGGAGAAAATATAGCGCACGGCAACAACGAAAACAATTCGTCTGGCCCGCCGCTGTTTAGACTTGCTAATACCACGACGAATTGCTTCTGGCCATAACAATCGTGAGATATTTACGACTTTGACTTCATCAGCGAACGTGAATGGTAAAAACGATTTACTAAAAAAAAGGAAAAAGGAAAACTCGAATAACAAGAGAGACGATCGTTCAAACGGATGACGCCCTCGTCGTCGTCTACTTGCACCGGGACCAAACCTCTTGGCGTGTTGCTCAACCAACGCAAACACGTTCGGGACCAACATCAAAGTTGATTCGGGCGCGGGCAACGCCAATAAGTAAATAATCAAGTCAACTTATTTGATCGGAACGGGCTAGTAGTGGAACGGCCAAAAAGGAAAAGAAAACAACTCCGAGCGTGACTAGAAATAAAAACACGAAAGAAGCTCGTTCCGTTAGGTCGTCCCGCCAGCGTAATAGTGGTGGCGTCGCGGCGTCATGACGATTGAATGTTTATGGGCAATTTAAATTGGAAACCGGTCATCCACGAAAAGTGATCGATGCGTCCAGCTTACGGTCGTGATTCCTGTGGAATGTTGGTTGCCATCATTCCATAGTAGGACAAATTCATCGCCGTCGGGCCGGTAACCTGCTGTTACTGTTTTGTCGCACTCACGAATATATATTACGTCTCCGGCGAGCGACGTCGTTGGGCTGGCTGGGTTTTCTATTCTGCGGTTGTTGCTGCTGCTGCTGCTGCTGGTGGTCACCAGTTAGTTAGCTATTCTTTTGTTCAGACTTCACTTGTTGCAAAACAGACGTGGCCGCACAGCACACACAGCACACGCGCCCGACTTTTCACACGTTGCTAACGTGAGAATATTGTTTTGGCTGCTGCTGGATCTGCTCCAGCTGTCAAAGATTCCCTTTTTTCTTTTCTCTTGTAAGTAAAAAAGACTTTTGGCTTAATGTTTCGTTGTTGACGCCAGCGGAACTTGTTTCTAGTGAAACGTATACACACAACGTGTGCAGCACAGGCAATCGATGTTTGATTATGGTCATCGGTTTGGGCCGTTTGCCAACCGTTCTCGTTTAAATTCGAAAAAAAATAAGGGTGTTGCTCGCCCATCAATAAACTAGAGCAAAACAACCAATGCGTCTATAGCAACAACACAGCCATATTAATGGGCGGGATACCGTCGAAAAAGATTTATTTGCAAAACATGTACACATCAACGAAACAATAGCATCGAAACTTGAGGTGGGGTGGAGGACCAAACAGGTTAAATAAAATAGTTTTTGTTTTTCCATTCTTTTTTACATCAAAAAGAAAACATTTCACAAATATTCAAGAAATCAGAATAAGGTTTGCTCACTGTTTGGACGTGATTGTCATGGGTTATTGATGAACAAACGAATGTGGATTGTGTGTGTGTGTGTGTGTGTGCTGGCTCTTTCCAAGGACTTTTAGTAGTTCCGTACATGGGGCGGAGAAATCGCGCTGGATATCTGATTGTCGCCGTGCAGAAGAAGAAGAAGAAGAAGAGGTAGACAAATGAGCCATTTTGGGTTTTTTTTCAAATCCGGAAAGATTCCAAGGCTGTAAGAGTTGCAGATGAGTTTTTGGGTGAGGCTGCTCACTTCGCTGCATCGGGTCGATGGAGGACGAACAGTTCAACGTCGCGAGGTATACGGCGGATTTGATCAATCACCTGATCGTAGTCCAATTCGTCACAGTCGAGCCCGTTGACGGATAAGATACGATCACCTACAGAATACATTTCAGATAAAAACTCATCAATCATTCATGTGAATTGAAAATTTAATCAAAAGATTTATTTAAAAAATAAAACACCACCCGAGTCCCGAAAGTCCCAAAAAAGAAGCAAATGAAATGGGACGCCAGCGCCTAGACTTAACATATTGGGCGCGCATTGCACGACCGATTTATTTTAGAAAGAAACATTGCAGCGGTCGTAGCCCCCACCTTCAACCGTCAAGTTAATTCCATTGTTCATGGAACGCTTTCAAGAATTTTCCAGGGTGCGCTACATAAAAAGTACAAGTGAAGGAAAATGTCGACTATCAAATCCTATCAAAAACCTTCCCCGAATTCTATTTCCATCTCGTTTGTTCCAGAGCCTCACACAGCTAAAAGGAAAACGAAATGGAACAACGCCCATCGGTTGGAAATGGAGAAAACAAATTATTCATGCTACTTTTTCTTTTTTCTTTCTCGTCGTTTATTTCGTTGAAGAGATTTTGCAAAAATTGATTGGAGAATAGATAGGTAGGAGGAGGTAAAGGACAAAAAGGCTGGGCGAGAAAATGTTGACGAAAATGAGTATGCGCTGCCATCTTGCGGCGGCCAACTAGACTTGTTCGTAATAATTAAAACGCGTTTGCGAGTTGACAGCGGGGATTTTCACAGGAATAAGCATTCTAGAAAAACGGGAATCTTTCTGATCGATTAATTGCGAATTAGTCTCGGGTCTCGATTGGACTCGAGTTCTCAATTTATTGCCGGCCACTTTGGCAGCTTCGGCTTTTTGACGAGTCAAATCGACATCGTCCTCGGTGAGAGTGATTTTGATCTGCTCAGGATTGTCCGACGAGTACATGGTTTGAACAGCGCTGGGCGAGAACAAATTGGGAGCCGCTTCTTCGGTGATGACGGGATGGAAGCCCGTTTCGTCAGCTGTGTAACTATACAGAAAGAGATGTGAGAGAGTCGTACACGTCGCCTCTAATCTTTTGGAGATGGAGAATAAATGATGTTCTTTACGTGACAGTGACAAGAACGCCGTCGGGCCGGCTGTAGCGATAGAAGCCCCTGACAATTCCGTTGCGCTGAACCTCACTGCGTGAATGAGTCATGCCGACGAAACCATCTTGAATGTCGTAGTTGAAAGCGTAATCCCTCTAAGGAGACGACAAAACAGAAATGTTCTCGTGCCCGTCCGTACAGGGGGAAATTTATGGTAATTATGATTTACGGCTAGTTCGACCGGTTCCTCCTTAGCAACGACGGCTCGTTCCTTGGAAACGCGCGGCAAAGTGCCAGCCGGCAGAGCCAGAGCTCCGCACAGCACGGCCAGCAGCATTACAATAACCTACGTTTATACAGAATACATTTTTTGTTGTGACGGACTCAATTTAATTGTAATTCAATTTCTGTTACCTTTAAAGAAACCATTTCTTTTTCTCTCTCGAAGTAAACTGAAAATCTGAACTTGCACTTTGGTCGGAAGCAAGAAGAGATCTGACTAACCTAACGAATGAGTTCGTCTTTATATAGCGGACAGACGGAACGCAGGTGAGAGGTTCTTTTCTCAATTTTCTTGCTAACAAACAAGTGAGTTTTGTTGGTGAAAGCAAGGTCGCATCTTTTTTCCCCTCTTTTTAAAAGTCTGGATAATCCCCGTCGTGTAGCGTAGACTCATCTCCAAAGCGGACGCGATCGCATTCAACGAGTATAAACAATTTAAAGATTTTCCGAGTTCCCTCTTCGTTTCGACAATACGATCTTTCTCTTTGGCACAAGATTATAAAAGACAAGACAGGGGGAAGAAAAAATAAAAACTTTGATGACCTCGATAACTGGAAGGCCGCAAAAGAGGAGAGAGAAAGTGGAAAGCTGTCAATCACCCACGTGATAATCACAAGATCACCATCTGCTCCTTTGTTCCCTTTTGACAGATTAGTCCAAATAGAGGCTCATAATTTCGCGCTTACCTGGCTTGAGTGAGGTCTGCCGATGAGCAGCGCCATTGGGCGTCAGTCCCATCAGGTAGATACCGCCACGGACGCCGCGAGCAATCAAAATGCCCAGCGAACCATCAGGATCTTTGGAAAATCTAAAGTAGAACCAACAAAAATTAATTGTTTTTCAAATGAATAGAAATTAAAAATAATAAAAACGAATGATTTTACCTGACAGTGACTCCGTGTTGTCGAGTTGGTGATGGAAGACGTGGTAGGCGGTTGAACCGTTCTGTCAACGACTGCGACATGCTCTCCTGGGCGTCGAAAACCAGCGATTCATCCTCCGATTTGACGCTGGTATCTAAATGGAAAAAAGATAAAAGAACGTCAATCAAGTCTTGTATACAACTCAGAAAAGAGGAATCGAATCAAATTTACCGACGACGTAGGCGCCGGAAGGATCTCCAGATACGACGCGTTCGCTGAAGCTGACTTCTTGGAGACGCATTTTCTCGCGAATGAGAGCGTCGGACGATACTTTCGTTCCCATTCGGACCAGAGTGCTTTTACGAGGGCTAGTAGGAACGGTGGATTCGGAGAGGGAACTCAGCGTAGAGTATTGGGAGGATTCTGCTGACGTCACTGGAACAAGTTCCGGCATAGGAATATTAGATTTGACGTCAATCACCCGAGTCGTAATATCATTCGTGTCGGGTCGCTTCTGTACACCTCCGAAAGGCACGTAGATTCTGACAGCGTTGGACGGACGTGGGAGGGTGGCGCTGGACAATGATTTGACGGGCTCCACGGGAGTCTTGACCGGTTCGATAAAACTCGCCGGTCTATTGTGACGCAGTTTCGGCAAAGTGGCAGACTCGGATCGTATTAGCAGTTTGCGCTTTTTCAGTTCCAGCGCCATCTTTTGGTGGGAAATCAACAAATCGAACGTGTTTCGAATTCGCGAGGTTCCAACGCAAAGTCGCCGCTTGCGGATGGAATTTCCTATTCCGGACGTCAGCACGATGTGGTGTTTAGAGTGAGTGAGACTCTTGATGTCTTCCCAGTACAAGCTGACGTGTTTGAGGGAAGTGCCAAACGAAGTCGTGGTGGCGTGAGGGACCAATTTGAGTCCTTCAAGTCCCACCAGCAAATTGAGCGGAGTCGTCCTTAATCCGTCGTCCTGCAAATGTCGACGTTAAATGGGGAGACTCGAGTCATTCAAGATAGGAAATAAGTAACCAACCTCGATAACGTGTACGTGATGATATCCATAGGATTGAGTTTGCATGATCCGTTTGACGAAATTGCATTCGACTACGCGTCTTTCCACCAGCGTCGGAATGCGACCGTGCAGACGCTGTAGGGCCTGGGCAGCTAGTTCGCCGCCTTTGACACTCTGTTGCGTTCCAGCACTCAGGTAATGATCGACGTGGAAGTACGACCCACCCACTCCATGAATCTAATCATTTAATAGTGAATAATTGAGTACGAATCCAATGATTTAATAATGTGAACATCAATTAACCTTTGGGTTATAAGTTCCGAATTCTATCGTCAGGGCCAGGGCGGCCAGTCCCATTTCCTCCATTGGATCCATAACCCAGCGTTGTTCCAGCAAGTCTTTTCTTAATTGGAGATAGAGTAGATGTTCGCTTTCCAAACTGCTGCAAGTTTCAAAAGAAAGAAAAAAGAGATATACAAATTGATCTTGACTTTTTAAAAAGTTGCCATCCGGCGACGACGACTTACTGCAAAGTGAAAACAGAGTGAACATAAAACCGGAATCGGAAGTAAACGTTGAAGCTGGGATAGGGCAATTGTTTATAGTTGTCGGGGGCCAAACAGCTGACTTTTTCGTCAAGTCTAGGAAATACGAAATGGCCGCCTTTGATACAAGACAAACCGAAAAATATGGCGTCACTGGCCGCGATTCCAAAGTGATCCATCACCATCTGAAATCAAATATGAAATTCTTCTTAGAAATTAAAAAAATATGTAGCCGGAAAAAAAGGTAGGTCACCTGCATGAGTTGATTAATTCTTGTTTTGCCCGGGTCACACTCGACGTGTAAACGACGCCCATCCAAGTGCAAAATGTTCACAGATTTTTTCTATGTAACAAAGTACAGTATAAATAAGGTGTTTTTTGCTGCTGCTGCTGCTTTTTGCATGAACGACACATGTTTTACGGTAAACGAGTTACAGTTCACTTCAGCATAATTCAACGAGAACCCGAATTGAAAACTTGTTTTTTTTTCCCCCGAACTTTCAAATGCCAAAGCGGATTCGAAACAACGTCATTGGCAATCTAAAATTCAAAGTTGCATTTCGTTCCCAGTTTGCAGTCAGATTCAAATGTCTACCTTTTTCGGTTGATGTGGTAAAATGACCACGTAGGGAGGTAAGCTACTCTTGACGATGAATTCCGGACCGCAGCAAGTAACGGGACAGATGGCCGGCTCATCTTCTCGCTCGATGGACACCTTCAGATCGCGGAATGACTGACTCTTGCGCGGATGAAACGCTGCCGCCGACGACGACAAGGAAGGAGTCGAGGATGGCTGGTCATGGAGTCGATAGAGGCGAGACGGAGCCCGCTGAATAGCTGCATTAGCTGCCCAGGCTAAATTCTTGAGCGCTCCAGTAGGTCCGCCGTCTCCGACGCTACTTCGAGCTCGAGCCAAGCGGATAGGCCGCCTTCTCCGAAAGACTCCATAATGCTCTGGCGGCGTACTATGTCCGGTAGTATCTGCCAAGTCAAACGGAAAATGAGGATTATTTAAACCGGGGTTTCCTTTGATGCTTGCTGCTGCTGTTACCGTTGGGAAATTCTTTTCATCAACGATTTCAAACCTTATTCACGAATAAAGACTTAAAACCTCACTGAGCAAGCGTTTAATCGACTGCTGTTTTATTGTTTGGTGGGCCAGCAATTATGGAGCCCCCAAAAAAACCACAAGCCGTAAATCGTGCACAATAGACCCATAAACTCTGCGGCAGTTGACTCAAGCGTATATATTCCAAGAACCATTAGAAATGAGAATAGATAATATACCCGATTGGTTGGCCATGCTGGTGAAACGATTGAGACTGTCGGTAGACGGATGCCGTGATAAATGGTCAGAAGAAATGGCCGAGTCTTCCGTTGACGAACAATCTTCTCCGCGACTATGACCGACCCTGCCCTTGGCCGTCAGCTGTAAGGATTCCCCATCGTTCAAAAGTAGAAAAGCAAAATGTAAAGATATATATAATCGATCGATGAGAGAGAGAGAGAGAGAGAAGCTCCGTGATGAGGACGTACCTTGGCGGACTCTCTGGCCAGCACTTCACCATACAAAGCCGCAACGTAACGGGCTGCAATGGCCGGCTGAATTCTTAACTTGAGAATCTGTCGAATCAGAATAATAGATTATACATATTTACATGGTTAGTGTGTGCAACTGGGGGTGGGCCAGTGCTCATTGTTTTCGTCGAATACGGAAATCAGGATCCGGGGGGATGGAGTGGGGGTCTGGGATCCAGTGATGGATAGATATGACCACATTGCACTGAATATGCATACGCCAGTGAGCGTTCGTGAATCATCAAATTGTTTTGCTGGGGCACCAACCGGTTAAATCTATCGACCGCGCGCTCAGCAGCAGAGCTCTCTCTCAGCTGGCGGCCTCGGCTAAGATGGGATCACTCCATCACGCTACGCCCGGATGGCAACTGACATGTGACCGATACTTGGCCGGAGTTTGCGACAACCCCCAAAAAAGAAACAAAAAACCCCAAAACAACTGGAACAATACAGGAAAAAAATACTATTCGAGCTCCAATCACCGGGAAAACCGTGCCAGTTGGAGCGGATAATCGAAATGGTTATCGGATATAAACCAGACACACGTGCAAACGCACAATCCAGCTCGTGCAACGTGAATCTCATTAGAAAAATGGCTCGCGATCCGGTGATGGTAAGAGCTTTTGATTTGTGTGCCAGCCGAAAAGTTCGTGGATAGATAAACGTTCCCGGTTCTTTCAATATTTCGTGACTGACGTCACCCAACAACGGAAAAAAAAACAATAGAGAAATTGTAACCCCTTTCTCTTCAATTAGGACTTGGAACATGTATCATATATAATCCTCTCTCACGATCTCCAGGTCGCTCGTCGTTACATAAGTAGCAGCCGTTTTTCTCCAGGAATTTTCCACTTTTTGAGAAACAAACCGCATCATCTTATTTTGACAAACCCCCCGACGAAACAACGTCAAGTCAACCGAGGTCAACTCCCAGCCCAAAGAGCTGCTGCTGTTATATGTTTCCGGGAAATGTACGGTACACACCCGGTTGGTGTTGACTTCGTGAGAAATGAAAACATCTCCCATTTCACCCGAAACTCGTTCACTCGATTTGGGTGTCTGCTTTCTACAGAAAACGTCGCACCACAAGAATTAAATACTTGGGGAGTCGTCGAGGCACAATCGCCGGTCGCCATTGGTCCAAAAACCGGATGAAACTCGTTTACCAATAGGCGATGGACCGTCTAATTTCTCACCGTCGAGTTACAAGAAAATACTACGGAGTAGAGGAAATAGCAAAACGAGTTAAACAAAGGCAACATCATTTTCGACGAGGCTGGTGCGTCTATAGAATGATTCCCTTAAGGCGATTGGAGACGTCGTGAATGACATATTCCCGCGAGCTTGTCGCAGAAAGAGCGAGGCGCCCTGCTATCTATTTAATGATCTCGTCAATCAAGCAACATTGGCGACGGATTCAATCGATTCGCAGTCCAATCCCCCCCTACTCCTTCGCCTCCATTAAGAGTAGACTTTGATTAACATCGATCGGTAGGCTTGAGTGCCATTCGCTGCGAGCCTTGGCCCCACTCCACTTTGCTCCTCTTGACGACATACCAAGAACACCTCGCCTCTTTCAATCGTATTATTAACTTTAGAGGTTGAACATCGATCCTGCGGGGCTGACAAACAAACGGCTTTTTTCTCGGAACAGCCTTTTGTCTTCCAACAACAACAACAAAGGGCCGGGAATGATTTTGAAATGGACGCCAGAGTAGTAGTAGTAGTAGTGCAACATCAGGTTTTCCGGGCCATCATGACTTTGTCAACTTGAAAGCAGTTAAAAGTTTTTTGATGTCATAAAGCGATGGGTTATTATTGTATAGGAGAATCAATGTAGTGGAATGTCGCCTGGATATTCCAGTTTATTGCTCCATTTTGTTTAGACGGTTGAAAACTTTATCTTCTAGTTGTTTGACTTTGATAACTTGGGAAAAGTTGTGTTACTATGGGGAATTCGTAAAACTCGTTGCGCGACCCTTTTCTTCTTTCTTTCTCTTTTCCAACCGACGACCTTTCAAGGAGAATTGCCTTTGTCAATTTCGGAGAAACATTTAATGCGACAACGGGACTTGTACAAATGTCGTTCTCTCTTTGATTTTTGGGGCCCCGGGGGGACGAACGTGGAAGCTAGCGCGTGACTCAAATGAAAACAAATACTTTACTTGAATGGCACGATCCACTGGAACGGAGCGGACGGACGGATCGGCGAAATTTTGCAGCAACGTCCGAGCGCCGATTGCGAATCCACCGCTGGCGCCGGCCAACACTCGAGCCAGTTGGCTAACGCTCCATCGTGTCTGAAACAAAACACCAGACACCAAGAAATTATAAATTCAGTTTTTACACACACACAGCACACAGCACACACAGACACCATAGTCTATAATAATTCCCAAACAGGATTCGATAACCATCAGTCGACGTATCACGCCTTAACAAGAGGATCGGAAATGGCTCGTCAAGGCCATGTTAATATTCAACGCGGTTGCTTGTCGACGACACGCCAACAATTCTCTTACATAGACGTTAATCCCCGCCCTGTGTGTATACATTTTGTTGTTTTTGGTTTTGAATTTTTTAAATAAAAAAGCAGCTTTCAAAATATATCGACGGGCTATCCAGAAGACAAGGCAATCAAGCAGGCGCAGCAAGGATTCTGTATTTTTAAATGTTTATTTTTTTATATTTATTTATTCCGTTAGTTTTGGGTTTTTATCGCCGGCCCACCAGAACGCGCGCGTACGCAACAAGGAAACAAGCCAGCTTATCGGAGAAACAGCAACTCACGCTCTCCCCTTTTCTCTCCCCTTCTTCTTCTTCTTCATGTTGTTGATGTTTTAAGTTGGCCCATGCCAGTAGAGAGCATCATGTTTTCCATTGGCTACGTGTTTGCGTACCATATAGTAAGAAAGATGGCCGCGTCTCCTGACAGACGCGCAAAAACGAGTCAATTTCCTTTTGAAAGGAACGACTGGATAATAACCAAGTTGGGTTTTTTCTTTCCCCCCATAACAAAGTGCTCTGCATTAGTTTTGATATAGCAATAGTTTGAACTGGTAGAGCGAGACTTTTGGTGGTGATCCATGACGACGATACCATCGTCGACCCACGACCCTTTTTTGTTCTTCTTCTTGTCTTCGCCCAAGCTCTCCACTCCCATCTTGATCCTTTGATATTCAAATGCAGTTTCTGAAGCGTCTCGAACATTTTTTGGTTATTTTTTATTTTTCCATTTTAGCCACAATCGCTAATGAATTTCCAGTTTTGGCTTCAACGATTCTTGACTAAGGCAGATCGTGAGAGAAAAAAAAGGCCCATCTTCATGAATTATTCAAAGATTCCATGTCGGACACAATAGCGAGAAATGAGTAGCAGCGTAGATAAATCAGATCGATAGCATGGGTCATGAATATCGATCCGGTTTGGCTCACGACAAAGAAGAGAGAGAGGGAGAGAGCCTCTAGACTTCTCACAGAAAATTTTAATGCTGAATTGAGAGGGAACTGCGCAAACACACAAAATATGACTCACTTGGGCTACGTCTCTGTGCAGTTGAACTTGTCCGGAAGCTTCTAGCAGAATGTGTTTAAGGCGCAGTTCAGTCTCTGATGCCGGACGGCAATCTGCTGTTAACAGTCATCAAGTTAAAAGGGAAGCCCAAGGCGAATTTAAGAAGCAGGAAATCAGTTGAAGGGACAAAAAAAAAGAAAAGAAAAAGCCGTACCTTTATTATGCTGATGTAGAGATAATTGTCGCAGCAACTGCAATAAGATGGCTTCAGTTTCGGTTACGTGGAGAAGCGAACCTCTGACGTCCAACACCTCCTCCGCAGACACCAACATTATCTCCTCCACCTTTCACGGGATCAAAAAGAAACAAAACAAAAAATGAAGCACTTAAAACATCCGCTACCCAATTAGAATGAGAGTTGCCACCACCACCACCAGTACTATATCCCACATTTTTCAGAGCCTCTAAACCAGCCTCGTAACGAGCCAAGTCAACCATCCCATTATTATTTTAGAGTCCCCATTCTCTCAAGTATTCAGATCATTCCCATCTGATAATCGGCCAAACAAGAAGAAATGAATAAATTGAGGAAACAAAACAGAGAAATAAGAGAGAGAAAAACCGGTTGGTTACGATATTAGTTATTCCGTGTTATTTTTCTTCGTCATCTATATACATTGGTACACGATGGCGCACACATAAATAGTTACTCTTTCAATCAGAATATTTAAAGTCTGCGGAGGAGAATGCATCAAGGAGAAAAAATAGATGCGGGCGAACGGGTCTCAAATCATGCAAAACCAACATTGTATATAACATTGGCGGAATCGATTTAGGAGTGGGAAGAGTCAGAGAAAGAGAGAGAGATGAAGAAATTGCAGAGAAGAAGAGAGAAGCCGAGTAAAATGGAGTAGAAGAAGTTGTCGATGTGCGCCGTCAAATCTTTTTCAGTTATTTCTTTTGGTTTGTTTTTGTTTTGAGCTGTGCCCGCCTCTCCTGCTGGCGACCTAATCGGTGTATTGACTTGTGTGTGTTTAAGAGCCTCAAAGATGGATGGGTCCACACGACGTGCCATCTCCGGACGAGTTGTTGCTATTGTTGGGGTAGTAGCGGCAACGAGCCTGAGGCCGTTCCAAAACAGCCCAGCTGACGGTGGCAATCAGGGCGCCGACAATCACCAACACCAAGAGCAAGTCAAATGTCAATAGCGAGTTCATCTTGGCCGGGTCCTGGCTTAGTTACACTAGCTGGACGACATTGGCATCGGGGATGGAAACGATTTTCGAAGGGCGGAGGCGGCCGTAAGCCCCGCAGAATAGAGCGACAAGAAGGAGCAGGAGCAGGAAAACGTGATCGAAAATGATCAACATCGTCGGCATTTTGAATGCGAACACATCGGCCCCGACACTTTTGGCTTGTGACTCGACCGCAGGGAAGATTTTCAATTAGAAAAAACAAAACAAAAAAGATTCGGCAAAATCACCACCGTCAATGGAAGAAGCGAAATAAAAAAACAACTTTGGTCGATCCAAATGTTTGAGATGCAATGCTCGTCTCAGACGACTCGCCTCTCGATGACTAGGGTCTTTGAAATGGGTCGACGCATGCGTCTTGGACAATAGACCCGAAATCGAATCTTTTGACGTTTTCCTTGGGCTCTTGCGAGTAGAGTCGAGTGGAGCGCAACAATCAAGCGGGGGGCAGTTATTTTCGCCGAGAATTTTCAAACTACGTCATCTGATGAAACATAAATCGAAACTTCCGTCCTTAAACGCCGCGTTTCCGCTACGATAAACGTGCAGCTCGCCGACATTTACACCCCGAGAGATTTTCGGGCAAGACCTTTCCGCCTCACTGAACCATTTTTGGCAGCTCATCTTCATGACGAATCGTTGGCTTGCGATGGCAATGGAAGGCAGGCAGAAAAGGCAAGGGTGGTAGATAGGCAGTACGAAAAAGACTCAAAGTCGTCCATCTTCTTTAAGGTTCTCGACTGATCAATAGGTGCTGCTGGGCCCAGAGTTTTTCACAATGTTCAGAAGTGTTCGATTGCTTTTTTGGCAGCCAAAGGAACGTGGGGGAGGACTGCGCTGCTTGTATTCGATTACTCGGCGTTTGTGATATCATTTTGAGTTGCATATCAACTCGATCCCTTTCAAGTTGAAATCCCCCCCCCCTCATTGTAATATGACATTCACCCTTGCTGCTACAAGGAAACGAAAGCATGATGTATGTTGTATACGTGCTGTAGCGGAAGCTCAGGGCAAAAATATCGATTGGACAACAATCAAATTAAGACTGGTCGCATGACTATGGTGACGAAGAGAGAGAGAGAGAGAATCCGGACCTGGCTTCCGCTGCCGAACAAGGAAGGAGATAGATAATCCAACTAAAAACGCTTTCCTATGGCTGCAGCCAAAAACTATAAATCCTAGTAGGTACTATAGAGGGAGAGTTTAGTTTGACACGATAAGGCGTACTAGTAGTACAGGACAAACATATTTTTTGTGATGGGCAACCGAAGAGACGCTCTCAAGCATAGCAAGGCCGTCAGTAGTAGTACTGAAAGTAATAGCCCAACCAAGTCCAAAGAGGAAAAGAAACCGACCGACGGTGAGGCAGACAAGACCGAAGGCGAAGGTATAGAATATCCGACAGCAAAAGAGAAAAAAAAAATACAAAAATTTGCATACAAAATTAATAAACTAGTCGTAAATTTCCAATTGTGTGTTCCCTCTATGACCGTGTGCCACCACAGGCGGGTTAACTGCATGGCTGTCAAGCAGTGAAGGTAATTGGCCAATGACTTGATATGGCGAAAAATCATTTCTATTTGTATGCATAGTAACGGTATCAGAAAAATAACCCGAAACCTTAATTGGTAATAGGAGTTGGCTGGATGCAGTTTTTCGTCGTGACCAACGCCATCATCTTACTCTTGACCACTGGCCTACCTCGGATTTGGGAGACACTTGATTTTATGACCTCCAGCTCATCTTCCGACTAAGAAAAACGTTTCTCGTAAAAATACCAACCGTAAGTGAATTTTAAAAAAGAGAAAAAAAGACCTTAAATCAAAACACAACACTTTGCGTTTGCGTCCACATCCGAAGATGACTGGGTGCCAACTAGAATCAAAACAGTACACACTACTTGAAATTACAGATTCAATAACGAAGAAGAAAAAATAAGGATGGCTGAATCGGGTCTGTGGATAAAATGCACGGTGGTCGTGGTCATCTTGGGTTACATTTCTATTCAATTCATGCGCTACATGGACGATTGGTACCGGCAAGAGTTTCGCCGTTACTTGGAAACCGAACAGAAACGGAATCCTCATCTTATCAAGCCTTGATGAGGATGACAACCTATTTTTCTTCTTCTTCCCCCCATTCTTTCTGTAACAAACTCAATAACAATATTTTCATTTTGATGTGGTAAAAACAAAAAAAAAATTGTTTTGTGTGTACCGTCTATGGTAGAACAGAGCGTGACGTCTTGTGGTTGAGTCATTGTATTTGTTTCGGTACTTAAAAAATTGTTAACGACCGTGTAACCATCGATGCGACCTATTATCTACACCTTTGACGCTCGGCAGACTCTTTTGACTGAATAAACACATTTAGTGACGGCCGACCTTGAATTGGGCAATTGCGGTTCTCCATTTTTATTTAATAATTTGACTATATTCGATTGTCAAAACAACAACGTAAAAAATTACGAACTAGACAGCAACTGGTGTTGGTTGTTTTCTCAAAATACTATTGAATGTTGTATAAGGTGCACTGTGAAATTTATTGTCCATCCCGTTTTTTTTCGGCGTAAAAAAATAAAGAAGAAAGGGCCTTGACTTTGTCGACAAGTTTTGAGCTTACCAGCAGCGTGGCAACAAGCCTCCAAACCTAAAATGGCTATCTTGATTTTTACTGACAGACCTGGCTTTTTTAAGAGGAAAAAATACAATAACATTCCTTGTGAGATTCCATTCGATTTTCGATTAGGGTCTTAGAAAAGAAAAAAAAGGTTTGGGCATTAGCTTACTTTTGGGTTTACAAAAAATCTCACGCCATCTTCATGCAAGACAAAACCGCAGCTTAGAAATAGTGTTGAATGATGGATAGATACACACACACACTCGACAATACCGGTAATCATCTCCTGGCATGGCAAGAAACTCACAATATTGCTTTGATTGTGGGCAGGGTGATGTCAACACCTCGTCTTCATAATGATCATTTACCAAAAAGAAACACAAGTAATAATATGGCACAGAAAAATAATAATAAAAAATTTAAAAAAAATATTTTTTAATATTTTTCCTGGAGGGAGGGACTTGTGTCCAATCTGTCATTGACTTTGGATATTAAAGGCAATAGACAACAAGAGAAAAGGTGCGGCACTTTGGAAATAACTGCCATGCCCAAACGTGGAGACATGGTAAAAAAGAAGAAAAATGCGATAAGAGATAAGTGGCAGCCAGCAAACAGCTGCGCAGACTCTCCCTCTTGACCCACTATTTTTTCTCTCTTTCCACCAAGGCCTCACAGAGAGTATAACGCGCGCGCGAGAGAGAGAGAGTGGAAATTGTTACAACTGTGCCTGAAATTCGTAAATTGAGATGGAAGTAAACGTCTTTTTAAAAACTGTTCGACTAGAAGAATTATATTCCCCAAAGTTTTTTTTGTAGCCGCAAGCTGTTTGGAACGAGGGAGGGGGGAGTCCACGTGACCAAAAAAGGAATCGTACCACCACGCTCTTCCCAAAATGCTCGATGCTAGGGATAAGACAATAACTACATAGAATTTAACTATTCTTACCGGCAAGCAACTTGAATGGAGCAGTAGAGATGGTGGGGCTGGTAGAGCTTTGTGGATGTATATGAGATGGGAGGAGACGAACAAACGAGATCTATCAAGGTGACCAACTTTACCAACAGGAACCAGTATTGGCAATGGGCAGCACTCGCGCGCAGACTTAAAACAGATTTGGGTTCAAAAACAGGTTGTCAACCTGGAATTCACGCCCTCCTCTCCAGTCAAAAACCCGACGGGCTGTTAACCCCTGATGCACTGCTGCTACTCTGCTGCTTCACTTTCAAAACAATCCAATAAAGACATCAAGCTGCTTAGTTGCTGTCCTGTGTCTGAAGCGTGTGGTAGTAGACAAAACGAAGGCTCACTGAGCACAGCACACCACTCTTTTGATTCGAGCACTGACGAGAAACACTTGTCGACTTTTGAAAGTGAACTGCAGCTTCAAGACACTTGTTCGCTACCCCTCTTGCCCGCTGTCTTCATTTCAAAACGGACCGTTGCTTTCTACCAGCAGTGTGTGAATGCCAAAGAAAAGAAGCTTCTGAGCTTTTGCCCGCCATCTGTTGCAGTACCAACAAACTCCGTCTACCGGCCTTCAACCTGTTGCGACGACGACATTCGACTGCAGTAAACTCAACAATCTGAGATTGACGTATTTTCTCGTGCGAGAGGTCGATAAGTCTCTCCAGTAACAGCTGTATGTATTTGTTTTTTTTTACGTTACTTTTTCCCTTTGACATTTTAGCTTGTTTGTCATGTCATTTAACGACTGACTTGTTCAGTTAAAAATATATATTTTTCGCTTTTTCCGCATTGCTAAACCACAGCTTACGTCAGGTATTCAAATTTGGTGTGGATATCTGAGCCTACCATTACAGTCAGCATGAACAGAGAGGAGCAGGAATTTTCGTTACGCTGGAACAACCATGAAAACAACCTATGTCTGGTTCTGGAATCTATGCTCAAAAGAGGAGCTTTGGTGGATGCGACCTTGTCCTGTGAGGGCAAGTCATTACGTGTCCACCGGGCCATCCTCTCTGCGTGCAGTCCATACTTTGAGGAACTTTTCATAGAAACAGTTCACTCACACCCAATTGTTATCCTGAAGGATGTCAAAGCTGAAGAGCTTCAAGCTCTAATTGATGTAATTACTAGTCAATATTAACAAAACATTTTCACCGCTGATTTATCCATTTTTATTAACCACCAGTTTATGTACACTGGCCAAGTCACTGTAAGCCAGAGCAAGCTGGCTGGTTTCTTGAAAACTGCACAGAGCTTGAAAGTTAGAGGCCTTGCTAATGCACAACAGTACCAAGAGGAACTTGCAACAAATCCTGAAAGTCACATTCCTCCACGCAAAAGGAGGAGAAATTACTCTGCTGATGTCAGTCAACCCTCTTTCCCTGTAGACTCCAAAGACCAAGGCCAACCCATTGAGGAAACACCAACTGATTTATCTCTCCCAAAATTTGAACCTGAAGTTTCATTTCAACCTGTCATCCAAGCAGTTTCCTATTCTGCTATAGATCCTAGCAATGCCAAGCACAAAATTTACCTGAAACCCAAAGAAGCCTTAATATCTCCCCCTTCATCTGAACTAAGCGAAGCCTCGGATAAATCTATTCATGAACAGGTAAGGCTTCAAATTGCTAAATTTTTTAATACGTCTTGGCAAATTTAAATATGTTACATTCTTACAGGAAAGTCCCCCACGAGTAACGTCGAATCCAGATGAATTCCGAATGAACTTTAGGCATGAAACCCGAATGTTTGCTGAAACTAATAACGAACCCGGTACCTCTTCCCATAGTTATAGCGACGACGAAGATGGAGACCAAAGTTTTCAAGACTCGGAAAGTAAGTGGGCAGAAAGTCTTTCACGCACTCGAAGATAAGAAATAGTTACAAATCGGTAATTCAGTAGGTACGCCCATGGTACGAAGTGGAATATGCAATGTTTGTGGTTGTTTCCGATCAGATTTGCGTCAGCATATGGAAAGCCATAGCGGGCAAAGTTTTCAGGTAACAAATCCGTCGCAGTTTTCGTATGTCTAACCGATTAGAAACTTTAATTTTTTGTGATTTCAGTGTCATCTTTGTGGCCGTGCATATCCTCGCCGAAAAACATTGAATCAACATATTAAAAGGTCACATCAAGTTTATGCCCGGGCGACACAATCTACTGAATCAGTCGTAGATTCCCGCTCATCAGTGGCCAACCACGGAGAACATATCTGATCTCGTGTTTGGCCGTTCAATTAGCATTTTGATGATGTGTTGCTGTATTGCTTTTACAACATTCAACCAAAGCTCTCCAAGGAGACGCACTTCTCAAATGTCAAGCCACTTGAGGTGTGGCTTTAAAGTAGTTTGAGTACCTGATAATCTAGATTTTGGACTCGTTATGCAAAGGTCATATAATTTGAAATAGATTTCTGTTGGACAGAACGCGGAGACAGTGAATGAGTTTGGTGCCCGTCAGTTTGTTATGTTATGCCTGTTCCTCATGTTCTCTAGCAGTTGCAGAGTAAATGAATTATAATAGTAAGGTGGTCTGTTTCCGAAGTGTTATAGTCGTGTTCTTCCATGGGGTATTAATTGCATATATGTACACACATTTTATGAAATGAATAAACTAAGCGTAATAACTTAAAAGTTAAAGCTGTATACTTTTAAGTTTTAACGGTGCTTCGACAACAATGTTTTTATGTAATGTAATATGTACGCACAGAATTTCCTTCACGATTTTATTTAACAGTCAGTAAGAATTAAGAAAGTAACCACTATATAAGTAACAACGTTGAATGTAGGGAAAATGGTAAAAGGTTTGAAATGATTGAAAACTGGACAGGCGCAGCATTGAAAATTTCAAAGTTTCTCAAACAACTTTACTAAATAATGTTAAGTCTTATTGCAATTACGAAATTTTGTAAATTTATTGTTAGAGCTATGTAATTACTTCACTTTACAAGAGCAAAAAGAGACGAAGGGAAAATGCTGAAAAATGTAACGACTATCGGCAATAAATAGAAAGATTTAAAAAAGTTTAAAAACAGGAATATCAAAAATCCAATAGGGCCGGTCTGGTTTGCTTAGCGCATTTCAAAGAAGATTCAATGAGTTTGATGAATCCCGTATCTTTGGGTTTTTCAAGACCACGCATCATTCTGTTTTTCATAACTGCAATGAATTCTCGGTTACTCAGCTGTCCATCCTCTGTATACCAATAAAGTGATAAATTTGATATGATAATCACATATACATGCATGATTTCGTTACGTACGGTTTTCGTCGAATATGGTAAAAACCACTTCTACGACATGATCAATGAGTTCCACGTGAGCCACTGTGCGTGCAACATGCTTTAAGGTTGCTACAAAAAAAAATTATTCTTATTGATTACAACCGATTATTAATCAAAGAAAACTTGTTTTGGTAAAAAAAAATATATATACGCATTGGAGAAATTCACGTTGGTTACTTAGATAAAGAATGCTACCAAATGCCTTTAGATCAAGCAAGAATTGTTAATCTTGTATAAATTAGTCGCGACATTTCGTTCTAACCGGATTTAAGTGAACCAGAAACTTTAGAAATCAGGTTTACTTGTTGGCAGAGGCTATTTGCTTAAACTTCCTGGTTGAACTTCACAAATAAGGAACCAAATTAAAATGAATAGGCAATCAAAGCCAATAACTCGCTTAAACTGGAAGGTGAAGAACCGTACCACTCAATACCATTAAGGGTATTAACATCATCACATTTAAACAGAACGCTCATCCGGACCAAACCAGTTTCACACGAGCGCATTTTCCCTATTATTATCATTTGGTTCTATATGATATAAATGCATTAAAAATGCTTTATCTTAAATAAACACAGCTGTTCAATGGCGCATTCAAAAAATAAGCAAATAATTACTTGGCTCGATTGAAGCTCCGGCGATATGGTAGAAAGTTAACTGCGCAAAGAAGAAATACGTTGTAGAATCTCAAATTTTCAAGGAATTAACTATGAAAACTTACTGCTGTGTCAACGTCATTAATACTATTCAAAAAGTGGAAAAAATCCAAATAGTCTTTTAAACTTATTCCAATGCTCTTCTCGCCTTGATACCTAAATCGGAGAAAAATCGTAGCTTTTAATTTCATATTTTATAATCGGATTTTCAAAAAAATAACTTGTTAGTTGCAGTTAAAGACATTACAAAATTGATCATACCCTTTTCGGACCCTTTTGATCATACGGATCTTCCTCTTGTCTGGATATCCAGCATAAGCCAAAAGCATTTCAGCGAAATCGACTTCAGAAAGCTTGGCATCTTCACGTAAGCCTTTTCGACTAAACTAGTTTTTAAAAAGAAATTTAAAGATTAAAAGGATTTTTTTAAAATAAATAAGTTTACATTGTGTTACTTCAAGAGTTAAAATTTCTTCTTTTAACTGCTTTTGGAATTCAAGAAATTTGTCAATAGTCAGCTTTTGATCCCGATTCGGTCCAAAAAAATAAGCGCTGAGAGCAGAATTAACGCCCTATTGACACAGTGTTTTCATATACTAAAAATGCCTTTTTTTTTTAACAAATTGAGACGTTATTTATTTTACCTTGTAGCTGTTCCCTGTAGTGTCACGGTGTCTCGATCCATGTGTTGTATTTTGACGAAGGAGAGTCGCCACTTGGTCAAATTCTTCTGCATCAACATCACCGTCACCATTGAAATCGAACATACGGAAAGCAACTTCGAAATGGCGACTTGAGGCTATTTCGTGCAAATTAAACCAAATTGGTCGTATAAACCATACGTGTACATTTTAACAACTTACTTGATAAAAGAGTAAGAAGAAATATATAATCAGAGAACGAAATAAGTCCGGAACTTCCTAGTTTTAAAAAGACACTATCCTCGCGAAGACCAAGCTCATCAATTAGTTGTTCCGTCATTACCTGAAAATCATTAAACGATAACAACTGCGGATTTTTTTTTTAGTTCATGCATAAGAAAAATAAACGCAAAAATAATTTTATGATGCAACACAGTTCACACGCACCTGTGTCATTGTCTGGGATTAACAAGCCCCAGTTTTCAGTTGAGTGAATTATGGCGGACATCAGACATTCACGGAATAAGCAAAGTATATTAGTATTAATAAATTAGGTGATCGAAGTCATCGAACGTCGTAAAGTGTTGATTAACATGTTAAGCATTCTATTACTGTATGTTATATGGCTGTTCATAAATTGCAATACGTACTTTAGGATCGTAACGTCTGAATTGGTCTAGTCCAAGCCCTGATTAAAATGCAGCGCTAATTTTAGAAAACATATAAAGAACAAATTCATTAAAAATTCATTACCGTCGGGTTGTTTCATTCCAGGAGTAATCGATCTCAAAAAATCATCAGGAGTCATATAAATTTCTGCTTCTCCGTGTGATTGCACAACTTGCAAACTAGCAAAATAGCGGAATACTTTGTCCCTTATAAAAAATAAATGTATTAAATGTAAGTTACTCCTAATCTCGTAAAACTACTGATCCTAACATTTCCCAACATTTTTTTGTTTACTATCACATTTTTTTTTAAGTCTCTGCTGCTGCTACCATTAACTCGACATCAGAAGTAGAGAAAGAGTCAAAAGAGATTAGGATGGTATGAAATGAACTGAAAAGCTTAAAATGAGAGAATTCACCTTTTATTGGAATTTAGAATATTAATAAGAATATATCATGCAGATTGAAACTGTTTAAGAATCATTGATGTACTCTTAATATGAAACTTATACAACTAACAAAGTTTTACAAACGTTTTAGTTGTGTAGCATCTCAATAATAAAGTCCATATTACTAAACTAAGATTGTACTAGCTGATCAACACTGAAACTGATCAACACTTCCAAGCTGATGTTATTATTATCTAGAAAAATGAAAAGTTTTACCAATACAAATTTATAAATGACCGCTTAGTTAATTATAAAATACTAATAAAACAAAAATATTTAGATCAGAAATGTTAACTTACGGAGTAGAATAATGACGAATGCGGTTTTCATACTCAATGATTTTTCTTTCTCTGAAACCAATTTTTGATTTCTTGTTCGACAGTTTTAGGTCATTCCCATTTTGTTCTTCTATTTCACTATGCCCAGCATCTTGATTTGTTTCATTTAAAGAAGCAGCCTCAACACTAGGACCCTTAACATACTTTTTGACAGATTTAAAGAGCCTGAAATTTTAAATAACATATTCATAATTGTGATAAGGTACTATTAAATTAAAAATATAATTTTTCTGAGAAAAAATATTATTTTTAAAATACAAACACACATTATTGGAAGATCCCAGAAGATTGAAAGAAACATTCCACCACCTACAATCATGTACCAAACGGTACTTATTATGTGAGGAGGTGTTGGGCGGTGACCGAAATTCTTGTATTGAAGTCTCCGAATTTGTTGGAAGAATATACCTCCATTCTGACATTTGCTCTCGTCTTTTTTAATCCGAATTAATAAATCACATGTTTCACTTCGTTTCGTCTTACTCAGAATGTAGAAATTCCTGTAATGGTATATCTTGAGGAACTCTCGTTTAGTCTGATTTAAAATGAGTAAGCTCATGTTGACGTCTTTTCACTTTTTCAGAAACCTCTACTCGTTTTTATCGTCGTCGTCTCGTTGAAAAAACAAAACAGAGAATATAGTCGTCTGCATAGGAACATTGCCAGATATTCTTTTGCGACCTTTCTTTTTTTAATCAATGGCATTTACGGATTTGCCACATAAAATTAAAAATTAATCAGCTACAATTAATTAGAACTATTCTTTAGTAGATTTAACCTTTTTTAAATTATTTCATTGTATTTACCCGGCCGGAAGGGCGGAAGGCCCATTCAGCTGACTGGCAGCCACTTGTCGGCAAAAAACCTGTGCACTTCACGGCTGTGTTTGACGTCGTTTTCCTTTTTGAGATTATAGGACGTCTGGGACTTGGGTTTCCTAGGAAAATGATCTCCCTCCACTTTTTTATGGAATCACGCAGAAACTGCTGCTGCGCAGAAACTTAATTATTACAAGGAAGAAGAACTTGCTTTATACGTCACGACTTTTCAAAAATTCTCGCTCTCTTTTTTTTTTAAATTTATAACATTGTAAATGATTGGAATAACGAGCCTTTTTATGAGATGTTTCTCGAGAGTCGTTAAAACTCGAGAGATTTGTTTGTCAAAAACGCTGACGGATATCTTTAACGATTTATCAAATTTCGCGCGTTTATGGGAATCCAGAAATTTTGGTGGTGAGGATCCAGGAATTTTCATTATGTAGTGCGATTTATATTTTATAGCGACTGTTGCCGTGCACACTGTGCACTGCACAGCCATGTATAAGTACTTGTTTTTATTCCCCACAAATAATGGAGACCCGGTGACGTGATTCTGGTATAGAATACATATTCTGCAATATTTCGCTGGAACTGTCGCTCGAAGCTCATGTAATATGCACTCAGAGTGTATGTCGAGTGTTCACACATGTTGATTTTGTGTTTCAGCATCTATGTGGCAACTGACTTACGCTGTTTACGTCTTTAAAGATGATTTACTCTTTTCTTGTTATTTCATGGGCAAACTCAGAACTACAGAAGGTAACGTGGAGTTGGAACTATATTGCTCCTACCTACGCTATACACCTGGTAAAACACGAGTAAGTGGCAATGGAAGGTTGTGAATAGGTAATTCCGGTCGAGCTGGAAACGAAATTGAACTTTGTAATCACAAATAGATAGGCGGAAGTTGGTGACGTTGATGGAGAAGAATTTGGCCGAAATTGACAGAACATCAACTGACCAATAAAGTCACTTGCGAAAGACTCCGTCCAGGATTTTTTATTTATTTCTTTATTCGGAATAACTTTCCCGGAAAGAACTGAATAACGAAAAGAAAAAGAGCGAATAAAATCTTTGGGGGTTTGGTGTTGGTCGGAAGGAAGCAATTTTTAAAGATTTAAAAAGAAGCAATGGTTCTTGACAAAAGCTCATTTGCTAGCCTTGAAGATGTTTGAAACTTAGCATTGGTGTCATACAACTCCTTCACAAGTCCCAACGTCCAAAGCGTTATAATATATAGGAATTGATGTATAAATACTTAAATAGGGAAAAGTCTATGTAATAATGGTATAATGATATGTAAATAGGAAGTGATATATAAATAGGAAGAATTTTATTATACTATAGTTAACTACTAGGGCAGCCCATCGGAAGGAGTTCCGACTAGAGTGTGGGTGACCGGATCTCCCGCGGGGACCCGAGTTCAATCCCAAGTGCAGAAGAGAGGTGTACCTCATCAATGGAATGGAAGGTCGTTGGCTTCTTCGGAAGTCAACGAGGTGCTCTAGTTTGCATGGAACTATTGCATTCGAATCATGGCTTAATAACATATACATCAATGTCCGGTATCAGAGATTTTACTACATCACATGTGGTAGTCATCCCAGTTGATTCATGTACTACTGGCAACGTTTGAAGGATTTCTGGACACGGAGGTTCTGGGACACGGGGGTGTCCGGAGACACGGGGATTTCCAGGGCCTGAGTTTAATCGGATGTTGATGGTTGCTAACATTGATCGGGAGATTCTTCGGAATCCCAGTATGCGTCTAAAGGGATAGGCGATACTAGCTTACACCTCTTGCACCTTCTCCCCCTTTCTTATTTAAAAACAAAAATTACATTTTAACCTTTACTGAAAATCCCCGGTGGTCAAAAACCTACTTGGCGTAGGAATATGAAGGCTGGAATTAGCTAGACGCATACTGGGATACCGAAGAATCTAAATTAGTTTTTATTATATTTATATCTATAAGTTTTTATTTGTATCTTTCTGTATCGAATTATTTTATCTTGCCATTTTTTTATACTTTCGATGTTATAACTTAGAGTCGCGCTACAATAGAGTTTCGCTTACAATAGAGTTTCGATGGAAAAATTGACCCTCGCCAATCTTAACAACTTTTCCAGCAGTGGGCGGCAGTGGGCAGTGGCAGTGGCAGTGGCAGTGGCAGTGGGCAATATCGAAAGTAAAAAAGAAATGACAAAATAAAATTATTCGATGCAGAAGGATGCAAAAAGAATGTGTACATGGACAAAAGAACTGCTAAAGCAATCTGAGGCATGCCTTCGAAAAGGCATTTATTTTCTTTACAAATCAGGTAAAGAAAAAGTGCCATGGAAAGATTGCCAAGAAAAATAGTTGTAAACTTGTGTGGCTGTAAATCGATTCAATTGTTTCCCCATTCCCTGCACTCATTTGCAGACCAGAATTCATTTGCGATCATTTGTAGTTGGAGCATCTTTTATTTGTGCATTCCCTTTTGGTTTAATGCTCATTTCCATTGGAGCTAGCAGCTATAACCTTCATCTGAATAGACATCATTGTCCAGTTGATTTACAGACTGTGTGGATACCTGAAGGAATAACATGAATTTTCAAAATCATTAGATTACAGGACACATAGCAATATACTAGGTTAATACCTTAGTTTTTTTAGCTATACAAGCGGGAAGATTTTCGTCTAGAAAAACGCATCAAGACGCATATTATCTTCCCAAGATAATTTTTCTTCTTCTATCCCATAGAATGTCATAGTCAATCTAACTTTTGGTGAATGTCTAGTTGAAGATATTGAGTCATTCCCATCGTCTTTTTTCTTTAAATCTTTAGATTCCGCTTTAACTTTCAGATTAGTAAATTCAGTTTGAGGTGATTGCCTCATTTTAGACTCTGACAGAAAAGTTGCTTTCATTTACAGGAGATTTTCCTCTAGGTTTTCTTCTCCCTGGAGTTCTGCTGCGCGACTCCTGATTCTACTGTCAGATCTTATGGTCGTCCTCTTGGCCTCGTCTCTCCACGCTCTGGGAGTCTGGGCAGATTTTGGTTCCAGCGGTTCCAAGGCTTTAAAGCTGTCAACTGGTGCAACATATTTTTTTAAGCAAGGTATAAGGTATATAAGTGATTCCTTCTTCAAATTTCACATCGTAAGTTCGATTGACTGGAATTATTAGAATCGACGATAACACCTTTGAAATACAGTCCCCCACTACCAGGCCACAAGAAGCCAGCACAATACGGAAACAGACTCGCCTATATCACAATAGGTCTTGTTTGGAGCCATCCCTAATTGAACTATATTTTATAGTAGGGATAAAAACACCTGTAATTGATGACTTAAAAACGTATTACTTTTAGCGTATTGAAAGTGATTGTTTTGCACTTATGTTCCTTAAACCTTAATTCATGACTCATTCATTTCTTTTCTCACCTTTTTTTTCCCCTTTTTTTTTCCTTTTTTTCCAATTGGCAGGAAATCGACGGTCCGTCCCTGTTCCTGATGAAGAGAAACGACGTCGTCGGCAACATGGGATTGAAGCTGGGCCCGGCCGTCAAGATCTACAACCACATTCGCCGTCTGCAGACACGACTGCGCGACGATCTAATTTACGCTTAAGCCAATTGTAGAAGAAAAACCGTCGCTAAGTTGGCAACATTTCCCTTCCACCTTTCTCCCCTCCTCACCAACATTTTTGAAACTTGGAACAAGAAAGCCGGAAGAAGAAGAAGAAAAAAATTCCCCAAAATGCAATGAAATCTCGACGCCGAACAAGTTCAAAACAAGCAGACGTGAAATTGCATAATCATCTTTTCGTTCCTTTCTTGTTGTAATAATCGTCACACATTTAAAATAAAGGGAAAAACGAAATACGCTGCCCATAATAGTTCAGTTTCAGTTCGAATTCCAGCGAAGCGGCTACATATATACACGCATGATGAGAAACACTTACACACATACATACGCACACACTCGCGCGCGCGCGGCAATCGCACACACACACACAAACAAACATTTTCTCGAAAAAATCAGAAATATTCGTCTCCCCCCAGAAGAAAACCGAAAACCAACGACACGAAAACGCGCAACTCAAAATGAAACGGGGGAGGGAAAACGGAAATAATAATGAAACGGTTGGGATGATTGCTGATTGGCCACGACGATGAAGAGAATAATACAATCATTAATGAGTGGGGGATCGAACGCGCTGACAGTATGAGGCTGAGAGACATGAGCCAACGGAAATCGGTTGTCATCGTACAGAAACACAAATGAAACTCGACGGTTTTTTTAAAAAAAGAAAACTTAAGTACACAGTGGAAATCGCCCCGAGGAAGGCCTTTCCGGTTTGCGTGTTTCTGTTTTCTTAAAAAAACAACAATTGTCGCACAAAACAACAAAATAAATAAATTACAAAGTTTAAAAAAAGTAAAAATAAAATAAAATCTCAAAATTCCAGCGTGCCATTTTTTTGTTTGTTTTAGTTATTTGTCTTCTCGTGATGGGAATGATATGGCAGAATGCAGAATGTTGGTCAACCAATGAGTTGCCTTCGATAAATGACGGCTCCGTAAAGAAGCGCAAAAATTCGGTCCGGTATGGTAATAAAAAGCGGAACAGTGAAAATAATAGGCATTTGCGGGAATCTTTGTCTTTTTTCCTTTTTTAAAAACAAACAAGAAAAAAAAAATCTCGTATCGTCTCCGCACCCGGATCTGTACATTATTGGCGCCATTACACAATTTGAATAATCTTTTCTTGGTTTTTTTTTGCGTTGCGATTTGGTTTCTCAATTTCAAACAAGTTTTTTTTCTTTCCTTAATTACAAGTCACCCCCCCAAAAAATTGACGCGCATTTTGACTTTTTGTGCCTTTTGTGTTCGCTTCTTTTTTTCTTTTTTTAAGTTTTCAGGTGTTAATTAAAAATTTCGGGCCGCAACTTTTCTTCTTCTCTTTTTGTTTTTGTTTTTCTTTTGACTTTCTTTGTGATGGCGACGGCTGGAACCCGGCACACGGTAATGGATTTCAACTAGAACCCAAACATCAGACGCAAAGTGACATAGAAAAAAGGAGGTCGGAGGAGGAATACGAGTGGGGGTAGGAGGAGTGGGGGCATTGCAAGGATTGTTCGAGTGTCTTATTTTGTGAGAAGGAGACGAGACGGACTCCATCCATCCATCCATCCGTCTCTCATAAACGTTTGTCTTATTCGTCTCGTCCTATCATCCTATCATCGAAGGGCACAGTGCGAGGAGAGTGGCGGTGTGGTGAAGGCGTGCCACGGAGGGACAGCAAGTCGGGATTCGGCCTGCGACCAAGGCGGTGACGGTGTCGACGAGCCACCGGCCGCCTCACACTGTGTCCCCTGCTGACGTCAGTCGCATCCGGCGTAGTGGTCGAACGAGCCCAGATATTCCAGCGCCGATCGGTAGCAGAACTGGTACTGATCCTGATTCGTCCTGATTGTATATTTCAAAAAAAGACTAAAGGAGATTCAAATTTCATCAATTTTGCGCCACGCCAGTGACGCAAAGTCACTTGATAGGTACCGTTAA
This sequence comes from Daphnia pulicaria, assembly GCF_021234035.1. NCBI lineage: Eukaryota > Metazoa > Arthropoda > Branchiopoda > Diplostraca > Daphniidae > Daphnia > Daphnia pulicaria. The sequence goes on from NC_060913.1 coordinate 33,242,152, forward strand.
AACAATTGTTTATATTATGATAATATAAACAATTGTTTAGTAGATAATATTATTATCTACTGTATATTGTTCAGTTACTCCAAAATGATTATTTTTCCGGTAAACATAATTGATTTTCAAATATTGTTCAGTAATTTTTAACATTTAAATTGATTTGTGAATGTTTAAGTCGACATTAAAACGGTTAAACATCACTCTACGCTATACTTTTCCGTTTTTTTGGGTTTTTTTCCCCCTCGAGTTCATCTTTTAACTCGTTTCGGTGCCTTTGTGGCTTTGTCTGAGATGAAATGCGACCCATATTCCCCCAGATTGATAGGGAATTTCATATTCATTACGATTAAAGATGAATAAATAATAAGATGGATATTACACTATTACACTCAAGTTGGGATATTTTTATTCGAAAATTTATTGAATATTCTGACGTTTTGAGACCAAAAGAATAATTATATATTTATTAGCAACGGTTTTTCTTCAGCCTTGTCTTGATGTTTGCCGGCCGGGAACTCGGTTTTTTAACGGGACTTTCTTCATCCTTGCGAGGTTTGTAAAATATTTTGGTTGTAAAGTAGAACGCCGAATGCCTCGTCCTGGAAGGAATTGCTGGAAGGGTAATCTCCGTTTTAGTTTCATATGATACTCATGAATGGCTTTGGCTGTTTCAACGTTAGAAATTAGTGTGGCTACCTGTTGCCAGGAAAGAAGAACACCCTCCCAATCAGTCAAAAGGAGTGGCAAGTCTGAATCCGTCTTTTGCTGTTTCGAGTATTTTGACATTTGCTGCCGTATCGGGTCTTGCGGCTTCTGCAACCAAATCTCCAGCAAATCAAATAATAAATTCTGAACGTCCATCTCGGAGTCAGCTCTCGTTTTCCCGGTTCTGATATGATTTTCGTCGCGTAAAGCTGGCCCAAAATTCTTGATCGTGCTCCTGTAGAGGGCCATCTGAATCCTAATGGTTTTAATGTACTGTGCTCGGGATAGCTCCGTTTCTTTTTGGAGAGACACTCCTCGGTTCATAAAGTCTGGTCTTGTGAAAGAGAATATGCACGTCGAGAGGTGTCTTATCACCAGAGATCAAGTCATCGTGAATGGCTTGTTCATTTGTATATCGAACGGAAAAATTAGTCATTTTATCCAAAATAAAAAATTATACACGTGTAGTTTTATTATTATTATTATTTTTTATTATCGCCATGATTTTCTTTTTACCGAACTTTTTACATTGCGTTGAGTTTCCCGGGAGTTTATTCCTATCCTTCCCGTTGTAACCACATGGAAACGGTTTGGAATTGATTGCTTACATTATTTTTTAAACATTTGAAATATTATACATCGACGTTACATATTTCTAAAATTGAATCCTATAAAATGTTAGAACATTTATCGAATTTCGAATTATTTATTACTTTCCTCGAATCTTAACAAAAAGAACAACATGGCAATGCTGATTTTAGCTCCAATTTGTCTTTCGGAAGGCGATGAGCGTGTGGCGCGTTTGAACTCTACACTCTACACGCTTCCGTCTGGCGGGATTGGCAGCAGCAGCAACATATGAGGAAATCCATCGCTTTTTGCGTCCGAGTCTTTGGCTGACGTTGAACAAATGACACTCTCTCCGAGTCTACGAGTCTGAGATGGCAATTGTTTCTGATTGCGGATGTGTATATTTTTGCTCTTCCTCAAAGCCCTGTTGTTCTGCTCAGCAGCCGTCCAGTCTAGCTGTATTTAATTAGTAAACATAAAGACCGCCGATGGCCTCATTGAAACTGTAATAATCTCTCCAGAAGATAGGCCTAGTGTCCTACTCCGTCCGGCATGAATTATTTCGTATCTTGGCTTCCGTATAAACGTCCCAACTTTCTACAGGCCCCCACTCTGAATCAAATATTCATGTGGATAGGAGCAAAGCGATTCGCTACAGAGCGCCGCCGACACTTTCTATGTGCGCCATAGAGATTTACGGAATGATACCTCTCGCATCATTTATTGATTCTATCTCTGGCCGTTGTTCTAATAGGCTATATCCCCACTGTGATATCGGTAATCCATACAGTTTACAGTATATTATTTGCGCAATCTTTCAAGAAATTGCTCTTGACTTTTTATTCCTGCTTTCAATCTTTTTATACATATAGGCTCGTTGAATATGCATATACCATTTCAAGGAAAGATCACTGGATAGATTTTTTAGTGCAATCAGAGACTACGAATGTAAAGACTGAAATCGGTCCCATAAGCCTGAGAGGAACAGCTTGGGCGATGCTTGAGTTTGCCGCTAGGGCGCAGGTCAATAGAGTTGGAGAATTTTTTAAGGTAATTTCCCCGTTTCCCTACTGATTACGTGCTTCACACACACGGGATTTGCGAATGTTCTATTAGGTTTAATTTTTTGAAAGTTGCACCATTATTATCCATTGCCCTTCACGATGCCACGTGAATTATTTCATAATTTTTGAAGTATTTGGGGGGAATGTCAACGATGCATAATGTCAACGATGCATCCTATCACTATGCATAATGTCAACATAAATCCATGCAACTATTATAAAATATAGATGGCCTTGCATGGACATTAACTAAATCCATCATCCTCTGATTTTATAGAAGCACCAAGCATGTCTTGACATTTCTTCCATTCTGCAACGGCTTTATGCCAATCTTTATTTTTGGGGCGCTACAATTTAAAAAAATATAGGTATTTAAAGCACTATTACCAACAAATTGAACTTCATTTTTTTTTGTTGCTGACGAAGACAAACTAAATAAAATCGCAATTAATAAATGAATACCTATGGATAGGTGGTTTAAAGCAATAAAATCGCTGTTCGGATTTTTTTTAGGATACTTTACATTTCCGCGAATATCAACGATGCATAATGTCAACGGTGCATCATATCGCTATGCATAATAAGTTAATAACGACATAAATCCATGCAACTATTATAACATAAAGATGCAAATGCATGGAAATTAACTAAATCTAACCTTATCATCTTGAGTGGTTTTCATGCCTTAATTATAAGCCACGTAGGGGAGACTGGAGTATACCGGGACACCAGGTCAAAAGGGACAGTAGGGGGAAAAATAGTAGATATTAATAAAATTAAGAAAAATTTTAGTATGTTATTTCAATACATATATTCTACTTTGGTATGAAATTTGGTTCAGTTTTGTCAATAACTGTATGAGTTATTGAGAAAACTCAAAAAACGTTTTTTTTAAAGTTATTTTTGTCTCCGCCATTTTATGTTTATAGAACCAAATAAACGCTAATGGCATGTAAATTTAATATGGAAATGAAGATAAATCATTTCTTGATCGTTAGGAACAAAATTAAGATTTTTAGATCAATTAGTTTAGACAGTATTAACTTTAAAAAAAAAGTGTCTAAACCGGGAAATCGGGACAGCTGTTTTTGACTATTTTGGGACAGTTACGGGCCAATCAGCGTACAGCATTTTAAAGAGGCTTGATTTCCTGACCTGGCAACGTAGGATATCCTACTGCTCAAAGGGTTTTTGTTTATATAAGAAAAAAGGTTCATTAACACAATAATCAAATTGAAACATTTATAAACTCAAAGAGTCTATGCAGTGGAACACTTTTTCAATTTTTTTTCAATTTTATTAATGAATTTTAAGGCGAAAACGGAGGACGTCCCTCACCACCCACTCCAGTGTCCTCACTTACCTCAAAAAAATAGGCTCCTCCTATAAATTTGAGTAAACTTTAAAGGTCTTTTATGGGGAAATGATTCATTATTAAATTATACAAAAAATATGGGGGGTACATTACAATAAGGAATACATACATTTTTTTTTTAAAGAAATTAAATGATTAGTTTGGGAGATATAGGGGGCAAACGAAAAAGTCCCGTCTTACTCCAGTCTCCCCTACTTCCTAAAGGCCATGCTGAGATCGGCAGACGGCGAAGCTAAGTTGAACGCGGTGAACAGAAGCAGCAGATCATCCACCAATCGCCATAGACGCGAGTCGAGAGGAGGACGGTATGATCACAGGAAACATCTTCACCCCTACCGCAGCGACAAAGTTCACGGCAACAAAAATCCTGGATTTCAACAACAAAACAAGTATGTCTCTCCTCCTCTTAAAATTATTTCACCAGTCGATAGAACGCCCACCCCAGTAGGGGGAAGGCTGGGTTCGTTTGCTTCAGCATCGCATCGGGTCTCAAGGGATCCGTGGGTGTTGAATATTGTCTCTTACGGCCTTCAAATTGATTTTATGTCTACACCTACGCAAAGGTCCCCCCTCCCAATAAAGTGACAGGCAATTTGCAACTAGAGATTATAGAATCCGAAATCAGCGCGCTTTTGGAGAAACGGGCGATTGAAGAAACACAAGAAATAGGGTTTATAAGTAGCATTTTTACAATCCCCAAAAAATCCGGAGGTTTTCGTCCTGTGATTAACCTTAAAGCGCTTAATAACTTTACAGTGTATAATCATTTCAAAATGGAAGGCTTGCCAACAGTGAAAAGCATTATACAAACGAAAGATTGGTTAGCAAAAATCGACCTCACAGATGCGTATTTAACAGTGCCGATGCACCAGTCCCACCACCGCTTTTTGCAATTCACATGGAAAGGGAAGATCTATAAGTTCACTTGTCTACCATTTGGGTTATCTTCCGCACCGCGAATATTTACCAAACTTTTAAAACCCGTACTGGCCTTTTTGAGGAAGAAAGGAATTAGGTTGGCGATTTTTCTTGATGACATCCTCATCATGAATTCGGATCGGGACGATTTAATCAGAGATGTCGAGATAGTCAAATCAACGCTAGAGGAAGTAGTGTTTATTATAAACGCTCAAAAATCAGAAACCAAGCCCGCCTAAAGTATAGAATATTTGGGGCTGATCGTAGACACTGTCCACTCCACTCTGGCTCTGACGTCAGGGGAAAAAGAGGCAGTTTTGCAAGCATGTAAAAGACTTCTGTCCAGCTGAGAGGTGGCTCTCTGGGATGAGGCCTCGTGATTGGGTAGCTTCAATTGGGCCACAGCGGCGGTCCCGTTTGCTCAAGCTAATCTTCGGAATATCCAGAATTTGTATATTTATCATTCAAATATAGCAGGAGGAAATTTAGGGGTAAAAACAACTCTAACGGAGGATGCCAGGACAGACCTGAACTAGTGGGTTCGACATTTAGATTAGGCATCCGGGAAATCTTTCTTAACCGTAGATCCAGACATAGTGCTTTTTTCGGACGCATCCATGACTGGCTGGGCGCGACTGACAATTTTTGTAGCACAGGGGGAAAATGGTCCAAGCAAGATACCGGGCACCATATCAATGAACTTGAATTATTGGCAGCTTTCTTGGCATTACAATATTTTGCAAGCGCTTCTCGGAATTGCTCCATAAGAATTAATATTGACAATACGACAGCAGTAGCTCACATCAATAAAAGCGGGGGCACAAGATCGCCTCATCTCTTAGAAATAGCGCTAAAAATCACCAAATGGAGCGAAGTGAGAAACATAAATCTAGAGGAAAAATATCTACCCGGTGCTCTTAATATCGTGGCACATATGGAATCCAAGAGATCGTTCTAGGACAGGGGGGACTGGCAGCTAAATTGTCTGATTTTTTCAAAAGATCTGGGAGCAGTGGCACCTGAAAATAGATCTATTTGCGTTGCAGTGGAACGCCCAGTTGCCGGAGTTTGTCTGCTGGCACCCCGATCCAGTGGCATGGATGATAGATGCCTTCTCACTGAATTGGAAGTGCATCAAGGGATATGCATTCCCACCATTCAATCTGATAGGGCACTGCATCCGGAAGATGCGCCAAGATCAGGCCCAGTTGACGCTAGTTTGCCCGTATTGGATTGGCCCAGCAAACCCTAGTTTCCGTTGCTCTTGGAGACGACAGGCGATGTACCGAGGATCCTTCCGTACCGCGAGGACCTGCTGTTGGATGCGAACGGGGAAGCCCACCCACTACTGATAACCAACGCTCTGTGCCTAATCGCATGGAGATTATCAGGAGTCGCTTCAGAAACGAGGGAATTCAGGACCAGGCTATCAACCTTATACTGGCCAGCAACCGACCAGCCACACACACTGGCTAAGAAGCCGCCTGGAACCAGTGGACAGATTGGTGCAATAGGAACGGTCACCATCCCCTGCATGGCTCTCTATTTAATGTAATTACCTTTTTTTCCGATTCATTTCAGAACGGGAAAACATACAGTACCATAAACGTCTATCGGTCCATGCTATCGGGTACTCTACCGTAGGTGAACGGGCAGGATTTAGGAAAGCATCCGACCGTTCTTAAACTTATGAAAGGAATCTTTAATTCCAACCCATCAAAGCCAAAGTACTCGGTCACATGGGATGTGGATCTAGTAATACATTTCTTTAAATCCGCCCCGCCCAACAAGGAATTGTCGCTGATCCAGCTATCACTTAAGACAGCTATGCTTTTGGCCTTGGTGACCATGTTTCGAGTCTCAGAACTGGCAGCGATCGACTCGGCGTCGCAAGTTTTTCAGATTGTGGTCTTCAGTTCAGTCTATTTAATCTTAGGAAGTCGCAAAGAGCCGCACCTCTTCTCTCTCGTTCTATAACCCGTCTACAAGACGCCAAAATATGCCCGGTTACAACGACGGAAGATTATTGGAAAGCGACACACGAGCGGATATCTATTTTTGTGCTCGGTCAAACCGTACAGTCAAGTGAAAGGGTCGATGATTGGTCATTGGATCAAAAAGATTTTAGATTTGGCGGGAGTAGACACGTCGATCTACTCGGATCATTCCACCCGAGGAGCCTCCACTTCGAAAGCGGCTAAGAAGGGCGTACCAACAGACTCAATTTTGAAAACGGCAAGTTGAGCATCCGAATCAACCTTCGTTAGATACTATAGGAGAGAGATTCCCCAGCAGGATGTGGGGACAACAATTCTATCCGAAAATTAATGTGGGTATAACTTATATACATTCGAATCGGCTTAAGTGCTTTGAAATCACCGCTAGAAGGCGAACGAATTTATGTAGTACAATCCCAATTGTCCATCGGCAGCGCTTCGCGCTGCCTCGAAAAATTTATTAATTCTGTATACGGCAATCGGTAAAGCCGAATAAAATGCCTGAAAAATGTGTCGAAATGGGGGTATTACGAAAATCGTGATATCTCGGACATCTTAAAATATTTCAAAAATCCCCTTGGATTCGGAAAGAGAATGAACGGGCTACATTTTCTTTTAATGAGTTTTTTATTTAAGGCCGAATATACGGCGAAAAGCGATGTAGACGGAGGGGGGATTTGGGTTTTCGTGATATTTTACGATTTTAAACCGTGATTATCTCATGAACGAAAAAAGATAAAAATCTGGACTCCGTTAGAATCGCCGTGCGATTGGAGTGGTGCGTGGCGAAGAGCCCTAGTTGAATAAAATTTCGAAAGTCTAAAACTCTCATCCGATAGCGAAAGAATGTGTATCGATTGAATATTTGAACAAACCAAGATTTTAACTATCGCCACTAGACGATAAACAAGCTCCCTTAGGGTTACTTGGGCGGGCCTAAATAGCTAGAGGTAGGGGAAGCCAAATCGTCTTTAAGAAAACGCCCATCCTTTTTGCTTACTTAAATATAGTAGGCTATTATCACAGTAAAATTAATCAAAAGTTGGATGGGCTGTTAATATTTCAATAGAAAGAGATACGATTTTGGTAGGGATACGATGATATGCCACGCTGTCATGTGTCACGGTGGTACAAAAACGCAACATTTTCTTCGGTCCCAACTCTACTGATACCATAAAAGGAGTGATGAACATCTTTCGGCAAAGTGTTTTTGATTCTAATAAGATGAACGAAACGTTTTATTGCCTTTACAAGAAAGGTTACTACACGAAAAAAGGTACAAGAATGGCAAAATGCTGTTAAGCCAACGGAAAAATATTGGGAAATCTCTCGGACTTATCATCATAAAAATGGTGGGATCTACTTCTTCATGAAATTCTACTTTGTCCAAGATTTCAATCTACTCGTTTTCCTTCCTATTGAATTCATCAATATTTAAATTGACTTTTACAGCGGAAGATGTAATGTTGGCGATTCTGCTTCCCTCGAACAGTTGAGTATGCTTATCTGAAATATTTAGGTAATATTGATATTTATTATGCACATTGTAGAAATTCGAAGATTGAAACATTGAAATGGTACTTAATCTACTATCCAAAATATAAACTTTGATGAATTACGATTGCGGATCAGTCTCAGTAGTATGATTAGAAGCTACTTCTTTCTGCTCTACATTAGGAACTGTGATAAGACAATGTCACTCGGCTATTTCCTGTTCTTGGAAATCTAAACTGCGTTTCTCTTCTTCAAACAATTCTTTTGTTAATTTGAGGTTATTACCTGGATAGAGTTAAAACAAAAGTTTGATGAAATGCACGATTTTACGCTCATAAAACTTCTAAATCATGTTATTCCTCAAATTGAGCACAACGTAAGTAACACAGTACATATTTCGCATAGCATATACTTCAGTAAAGGATGATCTTGGCCTGGGGTAATGAAAGTGTAAGTAAAGTGACCAAAGCGAAAGGTACAATGACTTTGTTGAAAATCTTACTTTTCTGTAGGGTAGGCTATTTTTAGAATGGAATCTTCGATGGTAAAATAAAACTTACGTCGCTAGCTGAATATAATTTATCCGGAACTCTTGTTGCATGACCTTGTCGGGACAGAAACCGAGGCAACCAAAAAGTTAGTTTTTAATGTCTTAAAGTAAGAGAACAATATGTAGAATATAAATATAATAGAAATAGAAGCGCACACATGTAATAGAATAAGCTGAAAATAGTTTGAACAAATACAAGGCAATGAAATTCTGATTGGATGTATGCATGAAGGTAAAGACTTCTGAATCCATCAAACGGAATCGGGAGTTAGACTTAGCTGATATCTTTGCAGATTTAACTTTGGATGATTTTTAACTCGTCCATTGGTTTTGCATATTCGATGTTAAAAAAAAAGTGTTATTTGTTTCAAGGAAATCACAATTACTAGAGAATTGAAATTGAAATGGATCCTGAAATCGTCTTTCAGTTTTTTAACGATTTTGAATTTCGAAGCCGGATGAATTTTGGCTTGAAATTCGACAATACAATCAAACTAAAGAAAGATTGCAAGTATAAAATTACAAAAAGGATGGTGTCGATCAAAACACTTCACTAAATTACTTTCAATTCCTTGGCAAACTTTTTGATCAAAACAGAAAATGAGGACGCAAAGATTTCTCCCGTGTTGTGTAAGAGAACGAAAAAAATCTGAATTATTCTCCATATCGTTCCCCATCAACGGTCCGAAGTAGCACACGCGAGCCAAAATACGGGACCTGAAGGGAGAGAAAGGTGCTTATAAAAAACTAAATACACAACCAACAAACGAAATTAAATAACTTTGCACTCGTTAAAAGCAAGCCAAAAGAACACAAGTTGATGTCGAGGAATTTTCGCTGTTTAGAACTTCCATTTTATATAAAACAGAAACGCATATATGCTTATAACAAACACAAAATTGACGTTTACTGTATTATTCTTTCGTCCAGCTCTTTGATTTCTAAAAGAGGCATATTGCTGTTCGTCTTCATTGAGGTAATTGGTACTTTTTGTTTTATCGTCGAGCTCATCAGTCGGTCAGTTTAAAGCTGAAACTCAAATAAAGTGAACTAAAAAACTTTTCCTGGTCTAAACGCACTAACGTCAATTTGACAACATAAAATAAATATGTCGTTCAGTGTCATGGAAAGACTTCGACGGAATTCAAACGCTACACTTCGACGGAATTCCAACGTTTCAATTTTTAAAAGCATAAAGTGAGGTAGTAAAAATTATTCTCAGAAAAAAATACTGTAGGTGTTCCAATGTTATTTTATGTGGCAGTTCAATCTACTTCAATAAAATAATTTTGCAATGATATGGTCACTTCTACCATATCCTTTTCGCTGCATCCAATTTCGGATAAAAACCTAATAATTGCTTTCGTTAAAGAAGTCGAATTTCTTTAGCATTTCCCATAATTTCTTTGCTTGCCTATTCTGGAAAGCTCGGATGAGTTCTATTTAAATGTTTCTTCATGGTATTTCTTTACTTCCGAATCGATTCACGAAAACGTATATGCGCATTCACGTGCAAACGCACTTTCCCATTTCATTTTTGTGAACTAAATTTGTTTGACACTACTGAAAACAGATATGTTGTCTGCTAAAAATTAATTCTCAGCCACAGAGTTATGAATTCTTTATCAATAGCTATGGTATTTTTTCCGAACATATATTTCATTCAAATTGTTAATGTTTTTCTATTTTTTTAGGTTATTTCTCGTACTTTTTCTTTCATGTTTTGAAAATTCTATTCAAGAGATAAGGTGAAGGAAATAACAAAAGCGGCAGGTGAATAAAGGTCTTATTTGAGATATGTGGCGGCCATGGCATATGGCTAGAAGAGGAGCAATTATATTTCAAACTTGAATACTGACCCAAATAAAATCAATAACAAAGCGTTTTCAGCAAGAAGAGAAAATGGCAGATTTCAGAAAGTTAACTCGTTGAACAACAAAAAAAGAAACTACTCCACCGTTTATTTGTTATTTTAAGTTGCTTTTTTCCAGTAAGCTTCTTAAGCTCTTGTTTAGCGACTCCAGAAGTATTTATGTTTTGGAAAAATTTCATGAATTTTTTCTTAGTTTGCATAGGCAGGACTTGCTTACATAAAAAATTTTGTGAAAGATAAAGTTCATGACATGAGCGACAGTTAGACATTATATATACGTTTCTGTTTGCTAGTGGCGGACGGCAACAACAAACATTCCCTGATATGAGAAGGTCAATCATCAACTAAACTCAACATTTTGTAGTAAATCCTGCTCAAGAGAGGAAAAGCTGAGAGAAAAAAATCTTTATGTTATAACAACTGCGCAATGACTGAATGATAATAAACTGTCAGATTATTTCAAGAGTTGGTTATCAAACATTTACGCAACAAAAAATCCCTATAAAGTGCAATACGTCGTGTATTTTAACATAGAATAATCTCGGATCTTTTAGAACAATGTTCCGATTATCAACAGCAGCGTTTTTCATAAATTTCACTTTTTTACTTTTGGTTTGTCCCGCTTTTTTGAACGCCGTCACCTTAGAAGAACTGCACAAACAATTTCTACAATTGAAAGAAAATTTTGTAAGATTATTTTTCGTTAAGAAAAGATATAAGACTTCTCTTACTCTCTGCCATACGGTCTTGAGATTTAAAAATTTACGGAAAAGGTTAAATTTTGTTTATTTAAAAAAGGAATTCATGGGGATTCAAAATGATGTACTCGAAAATGAAAATGTGAAACTTGCAGTAAAAGTATCTCGTCTAGAGACACAAAAAGGAAACGATGTAAGTGAATATTTGATTTCTCTACTTTTAGTTAGAGTGCATTTCTGTATCCTATTTTTGCATTTCACAAGGAAAAAATCGTTGAAGACTTGTTTGCAAAAATTACTCGACTAGAGGGAGAAATAAAACGGAAAGAATTCTTTTCAACTTTCGAGCATAAAAATCATCTTCTGGGCCCAGCTTTCAACATATCCTCCACAACTGAACTAAAGGCTATTCCAACTTCTTGTGCGGATTTGCGGAGTATGGGACACATCTGGAGTGGAATATATTCCGTAATGGGATCTTCAATGGTAGAGAATGTTTATTGTGACTTTACGAAGTTGCCATCTGAAGCCGGTAACAGAAGGTTTTCGAATTACTCGTGTTAAGATTTCATGAATGCTAATGATTTTAAATTAATGAATTTAAGGTTTCCAGCAATGGATTGGATTTGTTGATGTAAAATCCGTACCCAATTATTTCTATGGTCAGTTAAATGGTGATTTTACAACACCAGATACCCCTATTCCCTTTCGAAAGATATTTTTGAATGTCGGAGGAGGCATGAATGAAACCACGGGAATATTTACCGCACCCGTCAACGGCAAATATTTTTTTTCTTTATCAGGAATTGTGCAAATAGTTGGAAGTCCAAATTCCCCTGATCCAACAACCCCAAGACCTAAAGATTTTATATTGTATATGTTTAAGAATGGGGTTATTATTGGGTCAAGCTATACGGACGAGTCAAATCTATCAACACAATTTGAAAATTATTCCTTGCAATCCACTCTGGATTTGATCACAGGGGACCAAATTTGGCTTGAAATTGCAAACTCATCAAGTATTGGGTACGTTTATATGTATAGTGGCTGTCACTTTACTGTTTTTCTGATGGAACAAACGGAAATTTTTCAGTTACTTGTTTTGTAAATAAGTAAATGATTGAAAGTTTGATAGAAAAATAAAAAAGGGGAGAGCGGGATAATTGTGGACAAATTTTTGTTTTTGTCCATAATTCATAAATTTTGTGCAATACAATAAAAAAGAATTGCAAACTTATAGCTGATGGTGCCAGCAATGTTCTGTTTTATTTTTTTAAATTGTCCACGTATCGAATTTATTGAGTTATAGAATTTAGAAAAGCACGACAAATTTTAGAAAATTATAAAAACCGGTGGTTTTTAATAATAACTTGTAATATAAAAATAAAAAAAACGAATTCATTTTCGGTATTAAAAACTTCTTGAATAACAAATAAACATTTCGTTGCATGACATGAAATAAAGTAAACAAAACAGCAGCGCACCAAGCGGGTGTGTTCAACACTAATACCGAACGCTTAAGAAAATATGAAAATTAGGGTGTATGATTTCGATGATAACTTTTAAATAAACGTTCCTTCTGGAAAAAAATCAAATGATTGTGGTAGAAAGATCATGAGCTATCAAATGAACCCAATAGGTGATTTTTATGTGCATAGATGTAATGCAAATAATCTTTTAAAAAAATCATTTTCCCACAAGCGCTGTGTTAAAACGGAAACACTTTTTCGCGCGGAAAAAATGGGTTTTACGTTTGATTTTTATTTTCAATCTAAATTTCTTCATAAGTGCACAAAAATTGGTGCACTTAGAGAATGAAAGATGAAGTAATTTCGTATTTTAAAAATCTTTTATTTCCAACAGACAGCATAATTAAACGGGTTTTAAAAATTTCAAATCATGATTTTAAAAACATGTTCCCATGAAAATTTTTCACGAGGGTTTTAAACAGAATTATGTTGTAAGTATATAAACAGTGCTCAACTACTAATAATTAGTTGGTGATCAAACTGCTAATTTGACTATACTATACATCATTTTAGTTGAATTGGACTTTTTTGGGTTTTTTAAAGTAAGTTTGGCGTTAAGTCGAACTTACTTTGTCATTACTGACATATAAAGAATCAAATTACGCCTTTTCCCCACACGCAACGTTATTTTTTTCGAATAGATCTAGCTTTAATGGAAAAAACCAAGAACGCCGGAAATCAACTGTTATTTGTGAATGTTAAACAAGAATAGACAACTAGACAAGATGCCAAGATGGGATATGTATTTGAAACTAGTGAGCCGAAGGGTGTCTGGGTTTTTAAGGGAGTGGAACGTGGGGCCAATCGGTGTTTTCTAGATCCTGTGAAAAAACGAAAGATGTTCAATTTCTATCATTAAGCATTTTATTCTGCCCGGCACGCTTATTTTATCAGATTTCTTGATGACCAATGGCAAGTTAAAGAAAGGAAAGTTTAAAAATTTAATTGCAATTATCTATATTTTACTTCATCTACCCCATCTATCCCGATACAAAGATTCAGTTACCAGCGTGCATACCAATACAGTAGAAGGTATGTGGGTTCACGTAAAAGGGGATTTTATGGGAGGACGATCAAAACGACCCATTTTACGGTTATCAGGCTACTTTTATGCTAAAATGGAAGCTGGCTGGTGAGCCTGATAAAACGTTCGTCGATTTTATTAAGATGGCTCACCGGTCACGACTGTGTCGAAGTTGGAAACCCGGAAGGCGACCACCACCTCCATATTCCAGAGACCTACCCTGAACTTGATGATTCATCAGGCTGTGAACCAGATGACGACATCGATTACTTCCGGGAGTTGCTGATGCAGTGTGTAAGTGGAGAAGAAGATAACTTCACTTTCTTGAATACCTTCTCTTCAGCCGAACGCCACAAGATCCATGACATCTGTGATCAAAATCTTTCACAAGAGCTCCGTTGAAGGCGATTAAACGAAGGTCCCAATAACTCATCATGGAGTCATCTGCGTTATTCCTACCGTGACTCCAACAGCTAACATTCCCAAAGATCCTTCGACAGTTCTCCAATATCTCCTATTTTAGCCATTTAGTATCCTCAATCAGGTGATCGACTTGTTCCACCAACAATTAATATTGACAAAAAAAATTAGCACAAAATAAATTACCAACTCATTTATTTATTTATCAGTTATGACCACTCCACTTTTTACTTTATTCAACTTGTTTTTAATTATCATATTTCGATTATTTTTAAAGTTCGCTGTTTACATGTTCTTTAAAAACAATTGGCGTCTTACATTTTACGAATTGTCAACTGACTGCTTTTTTCTCATCTAATGAACAAGTGGACGAAAGAAAGATAAAGTTATAGCTAGACACATTTTTTTCTGTTTTGGAATTCCAATCATTTTCATTAGATATGGTCTAGCTGTCATAGCACTTGCCTTGCATAATAATGTGCCACATGAGTTCAATTTTAGTCTCGGCGATAATTTGTTCTGATTGTCCTAACATTTGTTACCTATGAAAAACATTTCTATGTTGCAAATTAAGGGTGGTTTAGTAGACATAGCACTTGGCTGGTGGTACATTGTGCAAGAACGTTCCGAGATCGATTACGGTATCGAAACAAAAGTTTTCAGCTGAATTGGTGCCTCAGGTACCGCGAAGAAAAAAAAAAAATCTGACGATGGATGACCTAGAGAGTGCCACCAGGGGCCGCCAAAAACACTACGGAAGGGTAAACCCATAACTTTAAAGTCGATTTTCTCAGGGATGCGTTCTTCATTTGCACAAACTTTCCCTAATGCCATTCGAATTTAGCTTGACGAGATCTATCGAATTGCGTTAAGTCTACTGGATCCGTGCTACTCCGTGTTTAACCAATTTTTTATTGTTTTATTAAAAAAGCCTTGAACAAATGATTAAGATTTAGCACTAGTTACTAAACCACGTGATCACAAAAATAAGAGGCATTTGGTTTGCTTGCAAAATTGCTTTCCTTCACTCTTTTTCCCCTTTCTTGCAAGTTGACCACGTCAAAGGCGCAATGAAGCCCCCTTCGTTAGAAACCTTCCTCCTTCCACACGAAGTTGGTAATCCTGACCCTTTTTTAAAAAATTCGAAGAAAAATCTACAAAAGTAGACCTCACAATCATCCATGACTTTTGTTTCTATCTAACGGGAGAGAAACACTACTAAAAAAACCGATAGCCGTTTAGATTAATTGTCACGGCAACGCCTTTCACCCAATGCAAGATAGATCACCACTTTACTTATAAAACCATGTGTTTTACAGGGAAATCGTAATTTGAATACCACCACGATAACCCACAAAACGAATAAACCCTAACAAGTAAACCAGTAATTACATAGTGATATGCTTGAAGTAAGTAAAATGAGAAATATATAAGAAGAAGAATTCCTTCAATGCGTTAATTATATTAATTTTTTTCAAACAACAAATGCCGTTGAAGTAAATTATTTGAGGATCAATTTCAGTTCAGATCTTTTTTTGTTAAATTCCCAGACAACCATCAATTCTATATTAAGGTCCCTCCAGACTGGCACTTGTTTACGTCGTTATGCCGTTATGGCGCCTATGTCACCCATAATTCGCGATTACCGGACGTTTCGGCACCGACTAGTAGGTAAGTCACATTCGGCACTACCTACTACCATTTCGGCACTGAATTATTACACATTTGGCACTAGTCGGTATGATACGAAAAATGCATTTTATTTTCAGAAAAAAAGAAGTGAAAAAAAAAATTTATAGTTCCAATTCAACTTCACGGAGATCATCGGCATTTTTAGAAAATTTGCAAGAATTAAAATCGGAATACAACTTGGCACAGTTAAATAAAAGTGTTTTTGTGTTAAGGTTGTTTTTTTGGTGGTTATCCCACAAAGAAAACAGCTTAGAATTAAGGGACGCGTAAGTTTTCCTTTTTACTCTTAGCCTATGATTTTGGAGCAACATCTCTTCATAAAGCTCTACAAGTTGAGCTGCCTTAGCCAAAACATCTATTAGCATGTACAAAGGCAGCCCTTTGCCATGTTGTCGGCGACCACAGTGTACGTTTAGTCGCGTGTGCCAACCTTCTACGTCGTTGTTTGTTCTCAGTTTTCGATAGTGTTGACACCAAGAAGAAATGGGCCAATTTGCATTCGTAATCCATGTTCGGTGCACATACCCCAACCATTTTTAAAGGAGTTTTTGGGTGTCACGATCGTTTGTGACTGAAGGCACTGAGTTGAGAAGGCGGAAAAAGGCATTTTCAATTTTACAAACTGGGAGGAGATGGAGGCACAAGAGTTGTTTGCAGAGAATCTTAACATTTTTATCACTGCGGTATGCAGAAACGAGACCCAACTTTTTTAATTGTCTGAAAAGACACTGAGTCCAGTGGAATCCGCAACCTTTTACCTGAACAAAAGGAAGAACTAGGTGCACTGCTTGCCACACAGCTTTTTCAAAATCGTACACTACTTCAACGACCCTGGCTCGTTTAAAAAAAATAACCTCGTAGATTAATTTAAGAACTTTCTCATAATCCCGTCTTGTTCTTCGGGACATTAAAACAAATGCTAAAGGGACTTGCTTCATTTCATTCTTTACCCGAATCATGGCATGTATAGACCAAAGCTGCATGAAAGGGGATTTAACGATACGAAAAGTGCCGTCAAGAAACCACCGTTTAGCTCTTTTTTAAAGCTCCATTTGGTGCTCAGTGAAAAATACGCGACCAAGTTTCTTAGAATTAATGTCGTGCACCTCGAACTCTTTTGGCAGGACTTTCTTGACTAGCTCAAAATCTATTTTGGGTGGATTTGGTGGTCTCTCATCTTCTCTGAATCTATTCACTACTCGACACCAATTTTCGATTTTAGGTAGTAGAAATTTTTTGTTGGATTTAAAAAGTTTGTAAAGAAGAGGTTCCACAATAGCTTTGGCTGGTAGCTCTTTAGAATTCAGTGCTGCCTGTTTCGCATCGCGCAATAGAGTTAGTTGAAGATCAAGGCCAGGAATAGGGTGACATGAATCAGAATGTTGCCCAATCAGGGCGAAGGTGTTCCCTTCCTGTTTAACGTAGCACTTACATGGATTTTTTTGTGGACGATGGTTGCAACGCCACAAGACAGAACAATCTTTATTTTCCTTCCACCGGCCGAACTTGCGGTAATCAGCAGTATCAACCAAGAATGTTGTATTTCTGAAACATGATTAAAACGTAGTTAGTGGCGGTATTTTTAATAATTTTTATGTGTGCTATACCTTTTGCCAACATTATCGAGCAATTCCCATCGGTTAAACGAAGCTGTGCTAAACGAATTACGCTACTGACGACCAGATGAG
This sequence comes from Daphnia pulicaria, assembly GCF_021234035.1. Classification (NCBI taxonomy): domain Eukaryota; kingdom Metazoa; phylum Arthropoda; class Branchiopoda; order Diplostraca; family Daphniidae; genus Daphnia; species Daphnia pulicaria. The sequence continues at coordinate 33,259,743 of NC_060913.1, forward strand.
CGTCGACGACGACCAGATGAACGACGACGACGACTAGATGAACGACGATGGCGACTAGATGAAGGACGATGGCGACTAGATAAGCGGCGACGGCCAGAGGTTGACAAATTCTTTTGTTTTTCAAGCCGCTTAAAAGCTCTGAACGCCTCCCAATCTTCCGCGGTTGGTTCAGAGTCTTCAGCGTCGTCAGCAAATTCATCATCATCGTCTTCTTCAGCAAATTCATCATTTTCATCTTCTTTAGAATATTCATCTTCTTCATCACATTCAGCATCTTCATCAGCTACAACGTATTCAGCACATTCGGGATCTTCAACAGCTTCAACGTATTCAGCGTAGTCTGTTGGAGTAGTAGGTGGTGGTGGCAATCCAGCAGGACCGAATTTTCCGTCCAATAGAAAAGGAGAAGGTGGAGGAGGTAGTGGTAACGACAGCTCAGCCAAATCTCCGTCAAATGGAAATGGAGAAGGTGGAGGAGGTAGTGGTAACGACAACTCGGCCAAATCTCCAGCAAATAGATAAGTAGAAGTCGGAGGAGGAAGTAGTGACGACAGATTTTCTTCAGAATCCTTTAATTATAAATATTAAATATTATTGAACAAATGAAATAATTTAACACGTAAAATGTACCTTGGCTGCACTTTCTGTTATCCCAGACTGAGTCCGTTGGATACTAGACTCTTCAATCTCTACTGGTAGTGTTTGTCGACTGCTGCCATCCGAATTTTCCGGCACAGTACATAGAGGCTCCTCGTTTGGTGTAATAATAACTTGGGGAACCATAAAATATATACATATAATAATAATTGTTGAACCAAAAGGTACACCTACTTCCATAAATATGGTCTACAGTCATTGCGCAAAACAACGCACCTATTTTGGACACAGTGGTGACAGCCTTTGTTGTTTGTTATCGAGAGGGAAGGGTTAGATTTTTTTCTTTGTAAGAAAGAAGAATTTTGGTTAAAGCCAAAATAGGTGCGTTGTTTTGCGCAATGACTGTAGACCATATTTATGGAAGTGGGTCAATTGGTGTGACCGTCGATGTTACGTCTTGATCAACAAGTCCAATACGAGAACTTGACAGCACGGGGCGCAGACAAAGTTTTTTTGGTGCATTGAAGTGACGTGTAGTGGTCGGCGATGGTGGTAATGCCGGTCTTTTTCTCGGTCGACCTCGCTTCCTAACCTGAATATTTAAATCAATTAATTTAACGTAAATTAAATGTTATTTGAAAAGTAAAAATTACCTCTACTGGTACATCTGAATTCTCGACGGCAACTACTTCACGGGTTTTAGGCTGTCGACCTCGCTTCCTAGTCTGAATGTATTCACGAATTAATAAGCAACATTTACATAAAGAAATAAAAAAAAATTTAATACCACTGGTATAGCTAAATTCTCAACGGCAACTACTTGACGAGTTGTAGTCGAACCAGACGATGAAGGATGCGACGAGCTTTTCGGGCAAAAATAATCAAACACTTCGTTTTGTTTCTTCATGAGGACGTAGTCGGTAGCCGATATCGGAGTTGAAGACCATACTCGGTGGATTTTTACTTTGCATTGACGTCCAGAACAAGGAATAATTTGTGGTCGTTTACTTTATTTGTACTATATAAACACACACTACACTACACTTGACAGGTTTGGAATTTCAGACAAACACACAAAACTGACACCTGGTGGATTGGTGCCGAATCGGTAAAGAGGCGGTGCCGAATTGTCACAATAAAGTGCCGAATCGTCCGGAAACCTAATTCGCACAACTCTTATGTACTGTACACGAAATTTTTTTTTGCGATGGCATAATTACGTAGAATAGTGCTTTCACAACGGAAGGAAATTCGGAGTAAGAATTTACCGTGCAATTTCTTGTGGTCGGGGTATTGGGCCCTCGACTGGTTGTTGACAAGACATCAATGGGCGATTTGTGTTTGGTTCCGAAGCGAAAGCTTTCCCAAGTAAAATTTGTTTTACTTGAGTTCGTTTTTAAGTCGTTAATGCACTTACCTTTTTTTGCGAATTTGGGTGGACTAAGTAATTTAGGTAGCCACTAAATCTCTGGCCGCAAGGTCTTCCCGTCCCAGACTAGATTATGCTCTGGTCGGATTAAGGTGTAAGGATTGCGTCCCTCACGCCAGAGTGCCTAAACGTACGAGCGGGGAACGTGCGGGCGGGCACGTGCGATGCGGGAAACTTACTGTGCTGAGACTGAGTCCTTCACTCTGGAGTTTGTGAGACGTGGAGGTTTTAGGTAAAACAGTACAGTCGCCTACGTACACAAGCAGAGAGGGAGAAAAGAGTAAGAATAAAGAGGGAAACAGAGGGAGAGTAGAGAGTCAGCTGGCTGCTGAAGGAGTGACTGGAAGAAGTTAAAAGGAGCGACCGGCTAGGACTAGAAAGAGCCTGTTGTCCATTGTGTAGCGAATGGTAATGAGCGTATGGCCGACTGGTTGAGAGGCTGAGCGACTGGAACACTCTTCTGCTACCGCTGGAGATGTTGTTCCAGTGGCTTGTATACTAGTTGTGTTTGGAGATAGCTGCAAATTACGCGGTGTTTCACGTAGATTGGGTAAGGGAGAAAGGTGTCCTGAAAGGTTTGACAGGAGGACAACAAGAATACATGGGCGATAATACGATGAGTAATGAACCTTATTCTCAAAGTCATGGTTGCTCTAGATAACCAATTATAAATTGGTTCTGGAGAGGGAAGATGAGATTGCGGAAAGAGGAAAAGCGATGTGCGGAAAAGAGAACAATATTCATTACAGAGTCTCCGACAAGGGACTTACCGCCCTTGGTGTGACTGGCTGTTGGGTTGGTTCGGGGTTTGAATCGCGGTTTTGCGAGCCTCAAACTGGGCGACGTGAGTTTCCTGTATTCCCTGTAGGAAATGAGCGTTGACGACACTGGTCCATGAAACCCAACCATAAAAGATCAGGCTCTTTCCTAGTGGTGGAGCGATGAGCTGTTCGACGCTGGGGGAGAGGATGCAACGCTGAAGGAATGCAAGTATACGAGAAGTGTACAATGTCAAAGAAGGCTATAGTATTCGAAATGTGTGATTTTGATTATCAGAGTAATATTTGTTTTCATTGCGTTTTTAACATCTGTTCTTCCAAGATTCTTTATTGAGGCTGAAACATTCGATTGAACATGTTGAATGATTGAACATGTTTCTCACTTTCCATTTCTCAATGCTGGTCCGTTTATAAAAATAAATGGCTGATTCGTGAAAGAAAAATAAATCGAGATTTTGGAGAATGATTTCCTTCCTTGGGTTCAAAAGCATTACGGAGAACAACCAGTTCGTTTCATCCAAGATAGGTCCCCCATACACACTGCTCGCATTGTAACTCAATAGTTTCGTGACCACCCTCAAATTCAACTCTTACCCTGGCCTTCGAAGGGGGTCGACAATAATCCAATTGAAAATGTCTGGGGAGATATTGTCAAAGACTTGAACATTAGAAATTGCCTGAAACTCTTACGAAGTCTTTGACCATGCGTTTCATCATTGGCTAGGCTACAACGATAGACCCCAGTATTGGCAAAAATTGTCGGATTCAATGGTCAGGCGTCTTAATTTAGTAATCGAGGCGAATGGATATTGGACAAAATATTAATAAATTCAGTCTGATTTATTAGCATTTTCTTTTTCTTTTTATATATAATTTTCACTAAAACTAAAAAAAAACCACACAATCTGGTCATTCTAGAATATTGGCTTTCTATATTTCAACAGGAAATAATTCATATGAAATATTATTTAATTTTTGGTCGCCATAGCAACGACCCTTCCTCTTTTACTCCCAATAAGTTGAATAAAAAAGCGAAAAAGCCAGTTAAAATGAAAAATTTATGGCTTTTGGCAACGTGACTCAACCTCTCCTTTATCAAAGACATGTGCTTGAGAGTTAAATGCCTTAAAGGCTGTCTCGTTGTCATGGAAATTAAGCCTTTGTCCGTTTCTAGAATATTACCCCATACCCTAACTGTCTGGTTACATCATATAGTTCTGCCACGAATCGATAGGTGGCATTAAAAAAAAAGGGTAGTCGGATTTTTATGGAAGATACTGTACACAATAGAGTTCTGCAGAGTCTCAGGTAGACTCCGCCAAGTACTAGAGAGATGGTAACGTGGCCGTTCCTTGCAAGCACCGACTGGAAGTCAGTTTTTTTAGACGATCCAGATACGTGTTGATCATGTGCACTCGTCTAGTAACTTGTAAGCTACTACCTTTTATGAATATGTCTCGATGCCGTAGCTACATGCACGGTTGCTGACCGTTTCGAGGTTGAAAGACTTCAATAAGGATGAGCAGGAGAGAATGTCGAACGGATGGGCAGCCCACTAGCAAAATCGTCCCAAAGATCTGCTTTGGAATGTAGTTTGAAACTCAAAATTTCTTAAGCAAAATCGAGTGATTCGCCTGCAGTATGTGGCTTTATTATTGAGGCTTGAAAACCAATCAAGATAATTAGGTTAGATTTAGTAAATGTCTATGTATGTGCATCTACATTCATCCGTGAAAGTTTCTTTTGCATGCAAATAATACTCTCTGCTTTAATTTCAATTTGACAGAAGGGATACTAGGTTGTCTACCGTACCCCCGGAGTTTTTTGCCTTTTTCTCTTTTTCTTTCCATTTTTCCCTACCTTAACCTCTTTTTAAATTTTCACACCTTAAATACCACATTACCACTCCCTTTTTGCGTGTTTTTGAGGGGTTTATCCAAACACATAGTTGTTTCCTCCACTACGGAAGCTTAATTATTTCAAAGATAATACGCAGATTCAGTTCACATTTTAATATTGGGTATTATCTGTATTGACTCCGCAGACGACGAGTCAAGCAGACGACGCTGAGAGGAGCAAGGCAGTCAGTCTTGGCTAGCTAGCCTATTCATCACGTTGTGCTCTCGTCCCCTTCCAACTCGACTTAAGGTAATACACTGTTTACCCCCATTACGCTGGTCTAAACATTATCTCCATCAAGTTCAATTACACGGGCCAATCTTTCAGGCATTGAGTCAATCAAGTTCTCCCAATAATTTCTCTGGTCAGCTATTTCTTCTCAGCACTGATTTACCCAGTCTCACAATTCATCTTCTCTGTCAGCTTCAATAGTCCCCATTTTGTTCACCTTCCTTCAGACATTTTAAATGGGATTTAAGTCGGGGCTAAAAGCTGGCCACCAAATTTTCTTTATTCGATGACGATGGGCAGCTTCATCCGCAAACCAATCTCGAATAAAGATTGCGTTATGGGCAGGGTACCTTAAAAAAACTGGCATTATTGGTCATCATAATCAGTCAGTAATCATAATCTTACCCGTCATGCATAAAAAATCGAATTTGCTGCTGGTGTACAGGAAGCTCCATATGGTTCCCATTTCCTGTTGCAATTGCAATCCATGAATTCCCCCGGAGGCCAAACAGTACTTAGTTAATGTATACACAGCAAGATGGCTCGTGTAAAGAAAAGTAATGCAATCGCGGAACTATTAATAGTCCGAGATCCTGCGCCGGTTTAGGGGAATTATTTTTAACATTTGGCAGATTTTTAACAGGGGGAAATGAAAGTCTGTCGTGGCGGAAAGGGTTCCCCTGGGCGGTACTGGCTCACGTCGGTGGGAATTTCCCAATAGGGGAAATTTTTAAACAGGGTTACGCTTAGTTTTGTGCGGGATTTAGCGGTTATAAGTCTATCACACGCCAGACGAGAAGAGACAGGAAGAAGCGAGTGAAGATATCGAGGGGAGAGGCCATTCAAACAACGATAAGTAAATACGGCAATCTTATAGTCAATTCTAAACACAATGAGGAACCAATGCAGATCAAAGAGAATGGGCTGGATTGAGTCGAACTTACTGGTACCGTGAAGTAGACGAGCAGCAGCATTTTGGACACGTTGAAGGCGATCCATAAGACCCTCGATAGGTCAGAAAGAAGATAATTGCAGTAGTCTAGCCTAGAGATGACAAAAGCATGGATCAGTTGAGCAAGGGCTGCTTTAGGGAGGAACTTCTTCAGCTGGGAAATTCTTCTTAGGTGGAAGAAGGCATTCTTGCAGACCAAGCGTATCTGGCCATCAATTGCTGCCATAAAAAATGGCAACGCCACATCGAAGTCGCGAAATTTAAATCCTAGGTGCTTTTTCTTATAAGTTGTAACTAGTGGATTAAATTTATTAATTCGACTATTTCTTTAGTCATAATTAATGGTTTTGAGTTAAATGCTCTTATATTGAGCATCTTCGACCTAAGCTCCAGCTTTTAATTAATTCTTATGCGGTGTCCGTGTCCCCCCCCCCCATAATTATTTTGAGTGATCGGTCAACATGATGTGGAAGGCACCGTTGCGAATGAAGTCGAGGAGTCTGCAAGGCCTTTAGATGTAAGCCGTGGCAACGACTATACTCGCAGTATCTTTCATTTTAAAATACTCAAAATATAATACTTTTAAATTAACCCACTGCTATCAATTCTTTACCTATCAGTCAGCGGCGAAAATAATCTGGGTGCCTAACTGGAACATCTTTACAATAAATTGGGGCAGCTGATTGCATTGTTTGCATGACCAGTCTGAAGATATTTTTCGTTTTAGTTATCACTGAAGCGGGAAATGGGCTAATGAATACGTTCTACCTGAAAGCCAACAGTTTATATTGAACTTTAAATTACAATTCCACTGGCTTCCTAGAACAGATTTCTGGTCCTTTCCTAACGGAATTGATGTCATACAATAAACTTTTCGCCTGCTAGAAAAGCCTCAGGCATTGCGCCTAGCTTTGTCAAACCATACGATATGACCCCATCCCATCCAAAAACCTCGCCCAGACAAAGACAAAATATTTCAAATGCCTGTTCGACATCTTTTTATTTAGGTGAACAGAATAAACAAGACGAGACTTGATTGAAAGTGGAAGGTTATGCGGCAAACCTTTATTAGTTATTTCATTCATTTATATTCTAATGAGCGACTAAAAAATCGCATTATCATCTTTTTTATCAACAGCCTTTACATCAACTGTTTTATATCATATCGCATCGACATTAGTTGTTTTCTTTTACATCGGTGTCGTATCACATCAATCCTAAAAACCCGATGTGATGAATCTATAATTCAATTGTTGAGTTCTATAAGGAAGAAAGGCGCTCAATGTTCTAATTGCATATTACGAGTATTTAAATCCAAAATATCACCATCAATTGTACTAGCGTCATCAAAACAGTCACTGGGCCGTTTCATAAAATTCCCTAAAATCTCTATAGATTTCAAAGTCATCATCGACTGTGCGAAAACACATCGAAACCTTAGGTGCCTGAATTTTTCTTGAGCGGGAAAATTGCTCTATATGGTTGTATTTAAAATGTACGGAAGGTATACTAAAAAGCACACTTTTCCACCCTTTTAGATTTATTATGCGGTTTTCCGATTTCTTCTTCTCTTCCTTTCTCTCTTTCTAGTTGCCCACCGGAATCAACAAAAATTTTAAGTACTACAGTGAGCTTCTTAAGCTATACCTTCCGTCAAGGAAGAGAGCAGTTTGCCTGCCCATGAAACTTTCAGGCATGACTGTGTATTAATTTTACCTGTTTCTTAGCTGATATATCTGACGATTCATCAAGCATAAGACCAAAGTAAACTCTACTTCGCAAAGCATCAATATCCCTTTGGTTTGCAAGAGAAAAATCCACGATGATTTCATTACAAATCTCGGGTGAAAACCATAGCCAAGATTTTTGCAACGGAGGATAACCCAAATCCCTATCAATAAGTAATTGGCGAAAATTCTATTTCTCTTCTGTTTGGCCTCCAATAGCTATCCCCTATATGCACAATTATCGAATACTCAAAAAGATTCTTTTCGGTGCACATCTGTTGTCTTCCAAATCATTTTTAAGAATATATGAGAAAGTGAAAAATGTGAAACGAAATAAACCAACAGCTTTAATAATATTATCAAATAATACAAATATCTTTAATATAGACTTGCAAATTGGCATTCTTTTCAGTATCAAGTAGGCCAGAAAAGGCGGCTTGGTGAAGATCAGATTGTTCATGTATTTTAAATCTCTCGGTAGCTCTTTCCGTTTCTTTCCGTTTATAAAATCCTTTTCCTACAAAAGCTTGAAATGCATCCATTCTTGTGCCCTTTTAGCGACCATTTTGTTTGGGGAATCGCACGACTCGCTCGTCCGGATTCATCAAAATAGAGAGGGTATAGTCTTTTTGCCCGCTAGAAGGGGGAGGGAAGAGAAAAAAGCCAAAGGTGTTGAATGAATGGCAAAAATGGTCTCGACACACTCGAAATATTTCAATTCTTCTTTTAATTACCATCAGACAATGAAAAAGAACACAATTTTGGAAGTTTGCAGGTTTTAGAGTTATATGCCCTCTTTAATACTGCACAAATCCCGTTCGAAACGATTGAGAGAGATTTGTGCTACGAATTTTTAAAGTTGAATTGTGTTTTTATTATAAGATTTTAATTGCACGAGAGCTTTTTGTATACGATATAGGGGGATCGATCTGCTTTTGTTTTAGCTTAAAAACTGAAGCAAAGACACGCTATCGTAAAAAAACAAAATTGAAATTTTTAATCGGCCTCCCGGCAAAATAAAAAAAAAAAACTAATTTTAAAATGAGCATAACTTAAGAACTAACATTTTTTAAAAATCATAAATTTAATGGGTTAATTTTTCCCCTATTTTTTCACTTACTGTCCAAATTTCATCGAAATCGGAATATTTTTCTCGCAAACTATTGGATGACTTCGCTTGGAATACCCTTGTTGCTGCTCACGAAGAGAAAACAAAAAAGTTGACACTTTTTCGCCGTTTTTGCGATCTAACTCTAGACTTAACCCTGTTTACATACTTTTAAAAAACTCTTCGATTTTTGTTATTTGTACTTCTTGACACAAATTCTACAGAAATCGATACATTTCCAACTATCAATTTCTGGAATTTTTTTAATTTTTAGACTTTTATTTTAGCCTTAGATCCGCTTTGATTGTTCTCTTGGAGGGGGTGGGGGGTTCAAAATACAAAAACTTATAAACGCTCGTTCGATTATTTGCATTGGTATTTTCACAAATCAATCTCAAATCAATCACAAACAAATCTTTGGATAATAAATTATCCTCGTTTCATTGCGCATTTGTAGGTGCATTTGTATCTATGTAATTTTGAGTTTTTCTTGTAGAATCCACTAAAAAATTCCAGCCAATCAGCGTTACGATGATGGTAGCTTGGAAAACTAGCGGGATTTTAGAATAGTGTTCATATATATATATATATATTCATCCATATATAATAAAAGAACAAGCTTTTGGGGGAGGAGCCTGTGTCTGTGTCAACAATGTGTCAACACAGGCTCCTCCCCCAAAATGGAACATGCCCAAACATGCCCAACACCAGATGTCGTCGCCGTGATGACGAAATCTTCAAGTAAGGTAGTCACTGGGCAGATTTCCGACGATGAAATCTATTACGGGCAGATGATTAAGCTACAAAAAAGCGAATTGCAAAAGAGTCCGACTTTATGCTAGACATAAGTTCCCCGGATTTGACCGGGGCTCAGGTTACTCGTATCATATATATTTTCTTGGATACTCGAAGTTTTTACGTTTGAGAATTCAGTTATTTTACAGTCCAAGATAACTTTCTAATTGAAAAGAGATTCTCTGGTTCAAGCTGATTGCGTGAGATTCGCGGAAATGGAGGAATAATACCAGTGTGGCAATGCCATTTTGGAGAAAAAAAACAATAAGGAACGCCCTTGGCCACGTTATCTAGAAATAGAATATAAAATAAGTTTATATAATTATCCTTAGTAGAGGTTGCTTGTGGCTCTTTAAAAAAAATTATAAAACGGGTGAGCCATTTCTTGAAGAAATTTGTTTAACAACTATTAAATGAAGAATGATTTAGAGAGAAAAACCACACCAGCGAGACACTGGTATTGGTGAATGGTGTCGTGTGTGGGAAAGAAACATGTAAAAGTTTGTTTGGTATTCCAAGATCTAGTTGAAAATATAGACGAAACCAACTTAAACAGGCTGAAGGAAATATTGAAATTACCACAGATAACTATGCCTTGCCACAAGAATTGCTGAAACAAACCTTTGCAACCAATGCTTCTAAAAGATCTGATACCCCCAAAAATATTGTCATGAAAGTTCTTCAAACTTATTTGGAGCAGTTTATCTGACTGTCAAAAATCAACTCTCATTGCCTCTAATCCTGATTGATTACGTGTCCCTTTTTAACACTACTTTATTGAATATGATACTGAGCGTGAGCCTAGTAAAGATCTGATTTGTCTTCTCGTGTTAGCATTTTCTTGTAGTGTGGAGTGCAGATTGACAAACTTTGCTTATTAACTACCGAATAACTTATTACCACATCACATCCTTATTACTAGCAAATCTAGTAACATGTGGACAAATCTGTCAAAAAATGCAATTTAAGTGGCAAGGAAAACATCTTCATCCGGAAATAGGTCATTTCGTATATTTTAAGCCATTTTTGGGGGTTAAATTTTTGCAAGACTTCTTTTCATATTCTTTTTCATTGTTAAACTTTCGTGTTTTCTCATTTCATTTGTGACCTATGCTATTTTGAACAACACAAGAAGCTGACAAATATACTGATAAAATCATTTCAGCAGTGCAAGCCGCCCAAAGTTGTCACGCTTACTAATTTATGATGTATCTGAATGGAAAATCAAATGGCGATGAAGAAGAGTGGAGGAGAAGTGCTTAGCCAAAGAGATGATTTTCAGATAAAACGTGCAACGGAAGCCAGAGTTAATGTAATTCTGAGATGTATGAATGATTATTCCGGTTCTGTTTAATGCATTGATTGCCATTCATCTCGATGTCTTGTTGTTTGTCAGGTAAGTTGTTCTTTTTACTGACTTTATTTTTACTATGACGCTTTTCTTCCCTGCCAGCTGAATGAAGAAAAAACGTCTGTTTGCACAACTGCCTCCGTCTTTCGCTGTATCATTAAGATATTATTATCGTAAATATACAGAAAAACTCATTTTAAAATCCCCATTTAAAAATCTTAAAATTATCCAAAAAAGAACATTTTTTAAATTTAAGATCTGTGAACGCTTTTGAACAAATTTAAGAAAATTACTTGTCTAAGGCTATTGCAATGGGGTTATTCATTTTTTATCGCTTTGAAAAATCCACAAAGCTATTCTGATATAAAATCCACGTAGCTATTGCCACAGTCATCTGACAGGGCCATGACCATTGTTATGGCTAAATGAGCCTATCATTCTTTTCTTTTCCTTCCTTCCCACTTTTCGCTTTGTTCCTAGACCCCCCCCCCCGCAAAAAAAGTGGTATTGAAATCCGATCATAGTTCCCGCATGAATGATAGGTGGCTTTTGAGGGCGGCTGTCCCAGTTTCTACGCAAGATACTGTACATTGTTTATGCAATAAACTCCAGTTGATTTAACAAATGGCCGTGAAAAGAGCTACGTCCTGCTTTCTGTCTTATTCCACGACCGGAAGGCGATAATATATTTCGGTAAAAAGTCTAGATCCCTATGGATCAGATCGAAGAGCAACCACAAAACTTATTTCGTGCAATCCCTTAAAATACAATTTTTTTTTATTTAATTCCATTAATATAATCAAAAAATGAAATTAAGATTTTGTTTTGAATTTTCAATTAACAAAGAAATACACTATTCTTTTTTATCAAGAGCCATATCGATTTTTTTGTAAATCAATTTTAACAGCCACTCTCTTTAGTCTCGTTCAAACTCACATTGATTTTTTTCTTAACTTTACCTTCAACTGTACGTGACGTATATAGCTTTGAAGTACGTACTTTTTTCTTCTTGTATTCGTCCCACAAGATAAGGTTTGCGGTTAACCTCAATTACTGCCATTTAATCTGTTTAGCAGTGTGATTTATAGCTTGGCTTAGCTAAAATAATCTTAAATATCTTCGTTTCGCCTTATTTGCTGAGAGTAAATAATGCTTTGTTTTGCTCACACTTACCGCTTTTGTTCCTACCATCGTAGAAGATAGTTCGTGCATTTTCTTTCGTGTGCTTTTGATTCAACCATCGATTAAGGGGGATTGGAGTTGAATGTGAAATTTTAATTTTTGATTCATCTCAACAGCTTTCTGGAAAAAATCCGCTATGGTCTTTCCACAGCGGAAACTGACGTTTATTTTTCTAAATTTTATCTTTAGTTTGGCAAGGACATTGCTTTAAAAGTTGAAGGTTCTTTTGAAACAATCTTACCCTTTTCCCCAGAGGATGTTTAAGTATGCGATCAACATCTTCCATTTTGTCGTAATGTTGCATAAACCAAATGCAATTTGACGCCATCGATGAACTGGACCACAAAAAAGATAATGACCGGTTTCAGTACGAACTGAGATGTTCCACAAAAGAGAGTAACTTGGGCAAGGCCCGAAACAAAAACAAAGATGTCGAACATAGCCTTTCTGGAATTGGCAACCGAAAATGAGGTCCAGGATATAGAATAACTTATGCTATGTTTTTCTGATCGGTAAGTCGATCAATCTACGGGTGAGGACCCTTACCGACGTATCATGGTCGGGTCAATATTTTTCCTTCTATCCACAGTGCCTGCACGTAGGTTTCTGTGGGCGGTTGGATTCTCCGGTGTTATTTGTGGAAGCTGCCGCTTACCGTGTGTCGAATAAGGTGGATTGGACAAGACACTAGCTGACAAAAAATCCTAGGCAAAAAAAAAAAAAAAAAAAAAAAAAAATAAAAATACTTGTGCCTTAGGAGTTGCCATATGATGTTGAAGACTATTCCAGAACGAGCTAAAGGCTCTCAAGTAGTCGAATGATGGGTGAACGTGAATCTTGCTTGAGCTCATTTTTGGATTTTTTAACGTTGGAAGTTGCAGACCCGGCCTAGTTCATTAACCGTCAACCACTATCGGGGTCATTGTAGAGTCCCGCCTTCGCTTAGTCGCTTTCTAGCAGCCACCTCATCCGATAAAAAAAAACGATAAGACTGCCCTAACATGTTTTATGTTTGACTGCCATTTCCGCAGTTTTTCTTCCCCTTGGCACCTTTTTACTCTAAATTTAATAGTTTTTCTCGCCATTTGATCCCCCTCTCGCTGCAGTCATTCAACTCGAATTTTTTGGACACGGGTGCGCTGGCGAGGCTAGGCGAAGCGAGTTAAGGTGGTTGGCGTGCTAGGTGCTTGACTAGGAGATGGCGGTGAGGTCTAATTGACGGAGGGTTGTGACTACCTATGCTCGGTGCATTCGGTGGGCTGAGTTGCGTTGGGAGCCGTGTCAACACCGGAATTGGGGTGTTTTCGTCTTTTACCAGACCTAGATCGAACTAGAGCCGAGGAACCTTTCCGCCGTATCTGGGTCGGGTATATCCGTACCCTTTTCTCCACCGGGACCGGGTCCGTCATCTAGGACTTCCCGTAACAGCATCTTTAATAGCTGGGTCTGACAGTGGACGGTCACAACTTCGGTGGTCTTTTGCCTATTGGCATTGAAGCTTAGGAAATTTGTTCGATGTGTCTGCGTCTGCTAGAGATATTTCTCCAAATACAAAAGTTTTACGTTTCACGGATTGGATCGCTTGAGCCCGGTGCTTATCTACAATCAGAGCATTCTTACGGAGGGTCTCTTTGACCTGCTCTGACTCGTCTCGGAGATGGTCCGGAAGACGAGCTACCGCTTTACTTTACTTGGCGGCTGGTTCTCGAGCTTTCTGTTCGTTGGTGGTTTTATTCGCCAAATGTTCTCTTGGAGCCTGTGTGGTCAGCAGCTCAAAAAATGTGAGGTCGAAGAGTTTTATCAGCAGGTCCCAACCACCACAAATGTCCCTGGTCTCAATCAAGACTTGAAAAAGTCTTTTATTTGATTGATTGACTGAGCCAATTGTGCCTGGGGTCCCTAGCAGCTCTCTTATAAATAATTTTCAATACAATAAACTCAACCCATTTTTTAATGGGTTTTATAAGTGTAACTTAAGTACGTAATAGTTCCTTTGCTTCTTGTAGAACATGGCGAATCAGCAAGAATTGAACAGAACTCAGTTAGCCAAATGTGTTCTAAAGCAATTCTACAATTTTCAATTTTATTCCAGAAAGGATTGTGCAACAGCACGTAAGGCCCATTCTGGAATCATGGAATGTTACCGGATTAGGCAATGATAAGTAGTCCGTATATTAATGAAAGGAAAGGTGTGATTGAGATGAACAATCTGAGCTTTCTGAAAGATGATGTATAAAATCGTAACAGTATCTTTTAAAAAATTCGGTCTTGATTTGAATTGAATTTGAAAGGAATTTTGATTGAATGAGAAAGGGATGGGATTAAAAAAGGAGACTCAACATTTCTTTGAATGGCTATTGGCGAAATAAATAGTTATAACCCATTTTTCACTGCTAAATGTTGCAAACAGAAATTGCGAGAACACATGTGTCAGAAGATCAATAACTATGTTAGCAGAAGCTGTAATGTTAGAAAGCTGAAACATTTTTCGTGTGTCTAACTTTGCATGCGTAATAGACAGTTTCTTGAACATTTCATTTTTCTCTATAGCAACACAACAGAGACTTGAGCCCCTTATGATTTTTCAAAAAAGTCGTCATCAAAACACGAAGACGTTTAAGTATTTGTCTATGAAATTTTCTTGAATGTCTTTGGCTTTCGAATACAACCTCTGGAATTCGTCCAGGATCTGTAAGAATTATTAATATAGATTGATAAAAATATTCAATGTTGGGACCAAACATTTATATAAAACTCATCAAACGCCTATTATCGGTGTCGGCGATTCTCGGATTCGAATCAAAGAAGTCCTTTGTCGTTTTTAGTTCTTGGCTATTATGTTGAATTTGACGATAGAAATAAGTCTCGGTAAAAATGTTTTGGTAGTTAGGTGGCAAAGTTTGCATTAGCCTGACCTACAAAGTGTTTTAGAAAAAACAAAATCACATTTTAATTTGAAAAAAAGGAGAACCATAAAATTTTTTTCTACCTTAAACTTCATCTGCTGAATATTTGGCTGATTGACAGCTAGTTCACAATCAAATTCACTGGTTTTATCAAGATGATGCCCTTTTAGCTTCACCTTCCTAGGAGTTTGCTTGGGGCTGCTTGCAGCTTTCCGTTTTCAATCGGCCAATGGTAGGCATTTTGGAGGGTTTTTAACCTTGTTTCCAAAAATCCTCCTGCTCTCGGATGAAAATAGTGATCATGCTTGACGTCGTCACCTTCCTTTATTCCTAAGCAGGGAAAGGCCGAGACAATGGCAGCAGCCATTTCTGTTTTTATTCGGTTGTAGGATACAATCCAACTGTTTGCTGGAACCATTGACAAGCAATTTTCACCAATATTTTCCGATCTGGGACGGAGATGAAAGCTTCTTCATTTTCTGAGAACTGTTCACAATAATCTTTTCCTTCACTGATTTTAGCATTATCTCAAGAAAATTGATCTAATAAAAATATATAATAAATAAAACTGATATATAGAAACAGAATAATTCACTCTTACTTTACAAGCCGCTAAGAGACTTCTAAGGCGATTGGCTGCTGGATAAAATGTTATGGTTACACAATCATCAGTCGGCAGCAACAAAATTTCCTCAATGGTGGCATCACGCACAATTGTCGTGATTGTTGATGCCTGGACAAGTTGTTGCATGTAAGCTTCAGTTGGTGTACATGCAAAAGGCACGCTAACTCCAGTTGATGCTGAGACAAGGTGTTGAATGTGAGCCTCAGTTGGTGTAGATGCATCAGGCACGTAAAATCCAGTTGATGCTGATGTAACAATTTGTTGCATGTTCGCCTCAGCAGTTGCTGTTGCAGCACACTCGTAAACTTCAGTTGATGCTGATCCCAGTTGTTGGATGCGAGCCTCAGTTTGTGTAGATGCAGCAGGCACTTAAACTCCAGTTGATGCTGATGCAGCAGGTACGTAAACTTTTGTTGACGTTGTGGCAGCAGGCCCATCTTGAGTAGGTGTTGATGTGGGTAATTGTAAAGCTTGTGTCACTGAATCAAGAATCGAAATAGATTTGCCCAGGTTCTGTAAGAAAGACAAGAGTTTTTTTCTCGTGCCTAGTTTTAAGGTGAGCCTCATCTCAGACACGTCTTCTGTTGTTCGTTTCAGCAACAACACGTCACAGCCGCCACACCCTATCTGTCCTGGCACAGCACTAAGCCTGATGTCTCGCACCTCTAAATCTTTGAATCTGTCGCTTTCTCCAACATACCCAAAAGCGAGAGACCTTCTTCTCCGTCTTGTGAAATCCAACAGGAGCTATCACGTGCCCCGAATCGAGACTCACAAGGAGCAATTGATACGCCGTAAGGACCTAGCAACGCAACCAATTCACCCGACGAAAATGACTCGGCCTCATCACCGCCACCGACACGCCTTCACCGTATCCTCTATGCAATCGCCAACCCAGGTGACAGTGTCAATCTCCTCAGAGCAAGATAAGATCTACGAGCCAACCAACTATGCCGAGACAATTCATTCACCAGATGCCAACTTTTGGAAAGCAGCTATCCAGGACTAATTCAACTCTTTTATGACCAAAAACCTTGTCCCTCTCAGATCTACAACCTGGAAGTTACGCTACAGTTTTAAGATAAAACCTGGCTCTCATGGCCCTGCTGCCCGGTAAAAGCAAGGCCGGTCGCAAAACGCTTTTCCTAGCGCCCGATCATCGACTTTAGAGAAACTTTTTCGCCAGTTATTAAACACGAAACGCTCCGAGTTGTCTTATCTTTCGTTGTCGCTCATGATATGGAAATGCCTAAATTAGACATAAAGACACCCTTCTTATACGAGGAGCTTGACAAGAAAATATTTTTACAACAACCAGAAGGATACTTCTTCACCGGAAAAACAAATTCTGTCTGCCACCTGCATAAGTGCATTTACGGTCTTAAAAAGGCCTCGCGCGTCTGGAAACGGCACTCCGATCACTTTCTCTGAAAGTGTGGTCTGCGTCCAAGTTCTTAAGACCCATAACTTTATCTTCGCCAGAACCAACGCGAATTTGTTATCGTCATCTTGGACAACATCAAACATCTAAGCAAGTATTTCTATATGAGATGCACAACCGTTAACAATTTTTTTTACTTTCTATCCATTGAGATCGTCAAACCAAATCGCTGTTTCTTTAATTCTTTCACTGCCGACCTACTAAAATTTTTCAGTGCTACAACATAGTTAACTGTCGTTCAAGAAATCTTTCAGTGGAACCAAGGCACAACCTACACAGGAGCGCAGATAAAAAGAAGAAAGAAGAGGCGATGCCTTACAGAAAGGCTATTGGCTCTCTTAAGTATTTAACGGTGGCATCAACCATGCCCAAAATTTCATTTGCTGAAGGACAAGTTTTGCGAGGATCAAGAGACAAATCACTGGGGACAGTAAAGCAGATTTTGTCTTACCTTTGTGTAACACGGCATTTTTTTTGTTCCAGGGACAGATAGACTTAAGGGTTTCACAGACTCCGACTAAGCTAGAGACGTCACTTCTCGCAGTTCAACGAAGGGTTTTCTTTTTTTTCTTCATAGAGGACCTGTCGGCTGGAGTAGCCGCCACCAGTCATGTGTCGCCCACTCCACAACCGAGACGTAGCTGCCTGAGAAGCCGCACGAGGAGTTTGGATTCAGCGTCTTTTAATAGACATGAATCTTGGATTAAAAACGCAAATGATAAATCGCTATCCAGCTGATAAAGAATCCCGTGTCCCATCAGAGAAAGAAACATATTGACGTCCGCTACCATTTCATACGCGAGCTTCAAGAGAATGGGGAGATAAACTTCAATTACGTTCATCCTCGAGCCCGGTATGATCTCTTTGATTACCCAGGGAGAGAGAGGTCACCTCTTTGAAGCTATCGAGATTGGCTCCCACAACCTCGTTAAAAGCTCCGCTGCCATCGTTTGATATTCCGCCACTTTCCTATGAAGCACTTCAACGTGACCTGTTTTTTTGTTCACGAGACCCGGTTTTTCAGCAGAATAGTTTGGTAGATTGACCGGTGTGTGTTTGGTGCAAGTGAGCGGGCTAATGGGACCGAGTTTCCAGTGAAATATCGGGACGAGGAAAAAACCGACGTTCGTTTTAGAAATAGATTTGAAGGTAAGAGAGAAACGGGGACATAGGCAAGAGGAAAAGGAATAGGAAGGCGAGTACTTAGAATTAAAGGACGAAATAGATAAGGAAGAGTTGGACGATGGGGATCCAAAAGATCCGTGGCTACTGAAAGAGCGTGCTCCTAAGTCCACTTCCGTCGTATCTAAGTCGAAAGGAAAAGCAGTGAAATCAACGGGTGCGGCGGCCTTGGCCAATTCATCCAAGGAAATCATTGGGTCAGGGGAAACTACAGCGTTTATTCTAACAGCGATATATTAAGTCAAGATTAGAGTCTGGCTAACGATTGGCTTGTTGACGGACGATTCGAAAGCAATCTCAAAGAAATTTGAGCTCGAGTTTGAATTGATGACGAGTTTGAGTTGATCTGGCTTTCTCGATTAAGCTGTCCAAGCTCGACGGCTTTATATTGAGGCACGCGAAAGACAAGGATCGGGTTAAAGTGGTGAATGCTTCGGAGGAAGTGCTCATCAAGACACACGGCTAAAAATCATGGACATCACTTCGCCTCTGTTTTATTTTCACACTAAAGTGTGTTTTCTTGGAGAGGGGGAAACGGAGGGGCAGGCCAAGAATACAGTGTGGGCCGTTTTACAGCAGCGGGGAAGAGCATATTACCACATCACCCAAAAAGGAAGGCGAGCAGTGTGGCATTGGTTGAGCCGACTTACGACTTTATTTTTTCAAGCCCTGGCGCATTTTCTCCAGGAAAGGATGTGGCTGACCTCCTTTTCACGGACAAGTTCTTAATGACGATGCTCAATGAGTCGTCTCAAGACGCTACGCTAGCAAGCTCGAAGTGACTCGTGCGAGGGCAAAGCTGGTGGGGAAGATTTAGCAATATATACCCAGAGCCATCCCAGCGGGTATTACGTCCAAGAAGAGGGACAAAGGCCCAATAACCCGTGGATGAGAGGCAGAGTGGCGGGATCGGAATAAGAGAACGACCACCGGGTGCCAGCTGTTGGGTTCGAGGAGGAGAAAGGTATGTTCTTCTTTCTGTTCCCATTAAAATCGAACGCAATTCCCTTATATCTGAAAGTGTCGGTAAGCGTTTGTTACAATTTGTCAACATTTCGGAGACTGTTACAAGTCCTTGACAGCGTGAAAAAAAGGGATTAAGCTGGATTTTGTAGAGACCCCGAAACAGACTAAACTTCCGTGTCCCTTAAGGTGCTTTCACACTGCCACTAACGGAGCGTTACGGAGCATAGCGTAGCGTAGCGCAACGTGGTGTGACGGAAGAATGTGTACTGTAGCGTAAGGGTGTTTGAAGTTCCTCCCCCCGGTAGATTGAGTTGACTCTTATTTATAGCAGATGGCGTCTTAATGACTCTGTTTACGTCTTGACAGCTGGAAATGATTTCGTTCAGGTCAATTCTCGTTTCTCATTTCAACGCGTCTAAATCGTAATAGGTGAGTTCTTTCGATTTCCTCTTTCATCATTGGTATAGATTGTTTGAATCTGTGTCCTTTTATTTGAAGCCATTGGAATGGCGTCGTTAGATACTCAATTTATTTGGAGCCTTGAGTTGGACAATCAGCTCATGGAGCTGCATAGAACAATTTCCTTGTCTCTATAACCGAAACGATGAATACTTCAAAGTTCCCAGGAAGCGTAATGATGCAATTGCAGAAATAGGGAGAATTTTGGAATGTGGTAAGTCATTGTATATAAAATGGAATTATCAAGCGTAAGCTAATAATGTTTTTATTGTATCTAGACATGTTTGAGGTAGCGAGAAGATTCAGGCAGTTAAAAGAAAAATACATCACTGACATCACTGAATCCCAGAACGAAGAAAAATGTGTGATGTGCAAAATGGATTTTCTGCAACCACACCTTGAATCTCATAGTCCCACTCCCAACAATCAATCTTCAGAATTTGTCTTTGAATTCGTAGATATTAAAAAAAAGCATCATTACTACGGAAAATACTGTATGGAGCAGCTATGGTATTAGTCTGGGCCAGACGTTGTCCAACTTGAATCACAAAGCGGCCTGCTCTCTTCGCCACTCCATTGAAACCATCATTTTTACGGATCTTAACGAAAATTAGTTTGTTTTTTATTTATTTTTATTTGAATTCTTTGATTGGCTTACAATTCAAATAAAAATATGGCAATGTCTCGACATTAATACGCTTACCTTTGTTCTTTTTTATATTTCATGATACATTGATCTGTTGCAAGTCATCAAAAACTGACCTTTTGTGTCACAAGTGTTCAAGTGTAGTCAGAAAGTTGTAATCTATGCATTTCCCCATTCGTTTCAAAAAGTACGTCGCCTTTCTATGCTTCTATTTCATGGCACGCATAGCGATTGCAAGACGACGTCGTCGTCCAAGAGGTCGTAAATGGGTTAATTCTCTTAACACGGGAGATAACAGAAACAAATATGGTGCATATCGTGCTTTCCTAACAGAATCTAGGTTGTCGAATGAGTCAATTTTTTTTTGTTTTGTTCGAATGACACCAAGTCAATTTGAGTACATTCATTCAAAAATAGCTCCATATATATAGCCAGGATAAACAAATTTTCGTGATTCAATCCCGACTGGTAAGAATTTGACATTTTATTGTATGCTGAATTAATTAAATGAAAACATGTTTGGTTTTCAGGAGAACGCCTTGCATTAAAGCTGCGATTCCTGGCATCTGGAGGAACTTTGACTTCTCTACGCTATAGTTTTCGAATCGGTATATCAACAGCACATTCTATTGTTCGATCGACTTCACAGGCAATATTCTTAGCATTATCACCATCATACATGAAAGTACCATCTAGTCCGGTTGAATGGGAGAGTATTGCAAACGAGTTCCACAATATATGGAATTTTACGGATTGCGTCGGGGCATTGGATGGAAAACACATCAGGATAAGTTTTCCAGCACTCTGTGGCTCACAATTTTACAACTATAAAAACTTCCACAGCATTGTGCTAATGGGATTAGCGGATGCCAGATACCGCTTCATTATTATTGACGTGGGAGCAAGGTAAAATTTTAAAAGCATGAATAAGTAACAAATCGTTGTTATTCGTTATGTTACAGCGGGAGCGAAGGCGGTGCCGCAATTTTCTCAACCTCAACTTTATCTGCCGCATAAAGAGAAATGAAATGAACCTTCCACAGCCATGCCCATTGCCGCATTCTGTTTCTGAATTTAAGATGCCTTATGTTATCGTTGCAGACGAGGCATTTCCTTTGTTCCGTAATGTAATGCGGCCTTATATCCTGGTCGGACAACGGGATGACTACCTATCGACAAGAAGGTTTTCAACTACAAGTAGTACTTCATTGATTGTGAGATGATGTGTTTTTCCATTTTATTTGAATTGAGTTATACAGGTTGTCCAGAGCTCGGCGCGTAGTGGAAAATGCGTTTGGATTGTTGGTTGCTCGATGGCGACTACTGAAATCTGAAATAAATTTCAAACCAGAAAATGTAGAGAACTTCACAAAAGCCTGTTGTGTGCTTCACAATTGCCTACAGTCGGATGACAAATTCGATCCTAACGAAAGGAATTTCGATCCTGAAACAGATCTCTTAGAACAAATGATACTTCCGCAATCATCACGACAAAGTAAAGTTGATGATCATCGTATTCGGGAGAAGTTTAAAAATCATTTTATGTTTGAATATGTGTTGGCTTGGCAGCAGGAACGTGTTGTGAATGATGGATATTACCCAGTAGATGAGCAATGAATTGCGAATAAAATAGTGCAACTTCCGCTTGTCGTTGTTTTATTTTATTTATTTTCATTAGCTGTACTCACCAGGAGAGTCGAATTTCTGTTAAAAAAAACGCGACGCCTTATTTTACCCACCCGCCCCCTCCCTCTAGTCATCTAGAATTGACATTGTGGTGTTTTATTGTTATGAAAGAGAAGGATTATCATAGCTGATTGGCAATAATCATACAGTTAATAGTCTTAAACATTGTCTGTATTTTTCCAATCATTCCATCACATTAAACATTCTATGTAAAAAGAGCTGAGTTAGAGAAGAGAAACATAACTAGGATTTTTTTCAAGAAATAAATTGTGCAAATCAGAACTGTTGCGACATCGATGTGAAAATGCTATTTTCACATCGATGTCGCACAAATAAATTGTGCGAATCAGTACTTTTGCGACATCGTTGTGAAAACGGCATTTTCAATTTTTTGACGAACACGCCGAGCAATAGGTAATGGCATCTCAGCAAGGGTTTTTCCTACTGAGATGCCATAAGCATTCCAAACACTTTTTTCAATGGTGATGAAGGTTGAATTTGTAGTTGGAGTACTGTCTTTACATGATTCCAAGAGGGAACCCAAATTGTTAAGAAGTTCTAATTCGTTTCCAGAAGCAATTTCCGTTTTGCGCCGGCCAATAACCTTGGGGACTTTTTAATAAGATATAAGTTAACTCGATTAATTTGAATCATTCATATTTACCAATATGGGGTGTTGTAGGTGTTGCAACAATCTTCTTGGCTGCTGGTGTTGCCATCAATATGGGTGTCTCTTTCGATTGTCCTAAATTCAATTTAAAGTGAGACACATGAGGTTAATGGCATATTTTTTTTACAGATAATATTTCAAACCTTGATTAGGATGGCTTGCAGAATTTTCCTTATCCTCAGTATCAGAAAGCTGCACATCTTCAACCGATATATAGCTCCCAGTGGAATCGGATCAGTCTGGTAAAGTAGAAGGGAAGTTCCCAGATCGACTGTGAAATTGTTGCAATGTAGTATGATGATTAAATATAGTGATTATTTTAAATATTACCTTCTTCGCTGTATATACTTGTCATAAAAAGAAATGCATTCAAACAATGCCCATTTTGATGTATGCGGCTCATCCACAGGAGATCCACTTGGCTTTTTGATTGAGCCACGCTCTCTACAGTATTTCTCCTTAAGCTTTGTCCACTTTTGTTTTACTTCAGCAACATCTGTGGTATAACAAAAACCATTAAACGATAAATTGAGGTCCAAAGCACACAATAATAATAAGTAGCCTACTCACCACATCCTATTCCTTTGGCAATTTTGAGGAATGCAGTTGCCTTTACTTCAGCATTGCGATATTCTGGAATTTTTACATCGTAAATGCAAGGGTAATCCATCGCACACATTATTAACTTCTCCTCAATATCAAGGGTCCAATAAAAGTTGCAATTAAACGACGCCATTCTAATGGTTTCAAATAAAAGGACACAAAGTCATTAAGACGTCATCTGCTGTAAATAAGAGTCAACTCAATCTACCGGGGGAGGAGCTTCAAACACCCTTACGCTAAAGTACACATTCTTCCGTCACACCACGTTGCGCTACGCTACGCTATGCTCCGTCACGCTGCGTTAGTGGCAGTGTGAAAACACCTTTAGCAAGGTCGGAAGGAATGGCGATTTTCTGCCGATTGTAAACCTCAAACCGCTAAATGTGTTCATACGTTATGAATACTTCATTTTGAGAGAAGGGGAATGTCTAGCAGAGTTGGATTTAAAAGACGCTTATCTTATGGTCCATATGCACCTCTCCCACCAACAATATTTGCGTTTCGTTTGGAAGGGACGATTTTTCAGTCTACCTGTCTGGCTTTTAGGTTAGCAATGGCCACGTGGTGTTTTACAAAAAAAAATAAAGAAAGGATTGGCTTTTCTGAGAAGGCAGGGCATACGTCTCATTGTGTATCTGAATGATATATTAATCATGAATATATCAAAGGATACAACCAAAGCCGATGCAGATAGGGAAGTTGAGTTGTTGCAAAAACTTGTTTTTTTATCAATTGGAAAAAATAAATTGTCGAACCATCGCAAGTAATAGCAATGTTGTAAATAATATCTGAGTCTGGTTATTTATTCAGCCAGGCTTTCCTTTTCATTACCGTCGGACAATGCAACAATAACTAAGGCCAAATGCGATGTGGTCCTGGCCAGGAGCAAAATTTCTTTGCGGGAGATTGCGTCAATCATTGGCATCTTTACATGGGCCATACCTACTATAGCTTTTGCGCAGTCTAATTTTAGGAGAGTGCAAACATTCTATAATAAGCAAGCTAGGAAAGTGGGATTTAATTTGAAGTCAGAATGCGTGCTATCTGTGGAAACCAGGGACGACTTAGAAAGGTGGTCCAGCTATTCAAGTTTTAAAAAGGACAAGTCGTTCTTTTCCAGCATTCCAAATCTGGAGATATTCGCCGACGTTTCTCTAACAGGCTGGGGGAATATTGCAATAATGTGAGGACGAGGGGCTCATGGACTTTAGAAGATACCAAGAGACACATGAATGAACTGGAGATCTTAGGCGCGTTATACGCAAGACATTAATTCGCGGTGGTATCGGAAAGTATAGCGGTAAAAATTTAGCGGTCCAAAGCGTTAACGCAATTATCGACCACTCTGAAGCTTAGTGTGAGAGCCGGAATATTGCAATAAAGGCGGTTCATTTTAGCGGCAAGCTGAATGTACGTGCAGTCTCGCGCTGGACCGGCAAGCGATTGGAAAATTAATCCATCCGTTTTTAGTCTCGTTACAAAATGTGCCCATCGAAAGTTGACCTATTGGCGTCCCACTGGAATGAAGAGCTGTTTTCCTTCTTTTTGTGGTGGCTGCAACCGCAAGCGTCGAATATAAATGCTTTTTTGGTCAATTGGAAGGGTCTTTCGGAGAATATCCTCCCCCCCCCCATCACACTAATTTTCTAATGTTTGGAAAAAAATAAAAGGGACCTGAAATGTAGTTTTCGTTTGTCCCGTATGGACAGGTCAGGCTTGGTTTCCTGTGCTACTCAAATTAGCATTTGACGTAGTGATTCTACTCCAGCTGGAGGACCGGGACCGGATCTAATGACATCGGCACTGAACGAGCCACATCCGCTGTTGGGGTCCAAAAACTTCTCCAGAGGCTTTTCGTCAAAGGTAGCCAACCTTCTCGTGGCCAGAAATCGACCGGGGGCCCTCACAACGTACGATTCCGTAGGACAGAATTGGACACATTGGTGTGTACGGAGGGATACGGATCCCTTGTTGGCGGATTTTGCCAAAGTTTTGC
This sequence comes from Daphnia pulicaria, assembly GCF_021234035.1. Taxonomy (NCBI): domain Eukaryota; kingdom Metazoa; phylum Arthropoda; class Branchiopoda; order Diplostraca; family Daphniidae; genus Daphnia; species Daphnia pulicaria. The sequence continues at coordinate 33,284,973 of NC_060913.1, forward strand.
AGTTCCTCATCGACTTGCTAGCCTCGGAAAAATCTTATAGTGCAATCAACATTCACCGTTCTATGTTGTCAAAAACCCTAGGGTTCATCGAAGGGGTCCAGATAAGACCGCATCCGCTAGTTGTTCGGTTAATGATAAGAAAATTTAAATAAATTATATTTAAATTAAACATAAAAACAATAACCATTCGACAGAAAATTTGATTCTCTACAAATTGAATGTAAAAATTTGTATTTCAAAATAAAATATCTCAATTTTAACTGTATTTTAGGATTCCATTATACGTCAAATTTAAAAATAAATTACGCAAGGGGTTTTGTATCGATTTTATTTCTGATAGTTTATTCAATTAAGCATCTTTTGATGCTGAATCCGTATTGTTTTTTTAAATTACGTTTTAATGTGATTCCGTAGTTATGCATCAAAGACAAACCATTTACAAGCTTTTCTATGATTTTTTAACACATTTTGATCCTTCCTTTCTGTCTCTGGTTACGGGGTGGAGGCTTATAGATCACTAATCCCCCTTGGCCTATTTTAGTAACGGCAAAAAACGGCAATACGAGGGTGAATGTGGGAGTTAATGAAAATGTGATCCATGAGAAGGCTCCACCCAATCAGCAAGGTCGGGTAAGAGGAGTATAAACGAATCGAAAAACGGTTTGTTGTGATGAAATAAAGTGGGTTAACTATACAGATTTTTTTTTTCAATACCTATCAAGCATCAACAGATGCTTTATTTAATAAAACTAAACGTTTACAATAAAACTAACATTACGTTTAAAGGAATTTATTATCTCCTTCGTAATCACTATAAAAACTGTCTAATTGACAGAATCTGTTCTAAGTGTACGATTAGACCAGTCTTCAAAAGGTAAAAAATAAAATTAAAATGCACAAGCTCTAAGACAAACGAAATGGTGTGATTACCTATCATACACTTACTGAAGTTAAAAAGTTGTTTAATAAAAGACTAAATTCAAGATAACGATGTGTCTCCTCAATGATTTTTTTTATCCTCACATGTTGCATACCGATCAACATAGACCGACATTTGGGTGGTCAAATAGTGCTGTTAATGTGGTCAAATTCGATGTATATGAAAATCGTAGTAGGATATACTATATTATTTATATATTGGATATACTATTTTTTTAAACCCCTTCGTGGTGTATTCTGCTAGCAGCAGAGTAGGTAGTTCTCTTGGTTTTGGGTCTGGCTATACTTTCATATGATGGCCCCCGTCCTATGGATTTTATGTTGCGTTAGAAGAACTGGGTAAGATTAAAGAAGCAGCACTCCGGCTTGACTGTAAATAATACTGCCTTTTATGTCTAGACTCTAGACAACATAAAATAAAAAAGGGGTGTCCGACCTAATTCAATGACCAAAATTGGATTTTACGCTTTCATTGTTGAAGGATGAGGCAGAGGTAAAGCCGTAGCAGTTATAAAGGTTGTATCCCCAAATTTTCTGTAGTTTCGTATCGTTTCCCAGCATTACCCCAAGAACTTTATCATAAATACGAGGCTATATCAAGTTTTTAGTTTTTGGTAAAAAAACATAATCAAATGACCATGGATTTTCATAAATTACTCAAATAGTATACACAAGTCTAATACCTCGCCTTATTAGGGATAATTTTGCTGGATTTAATATGTTTTGGTGCCTCTTTTTCTTTCATAGTTGATGTCAGAAGTTCAGGCCTCCTTAAAGGTTTCTGGTAATTTCCTTGTCATTGTTCTCCGCATGGCATCAACAGTTTTTTTAGATTCGATCCTGTAAATCTTTTTGTCATGTTCAAAGAATGGGGGAATAAACTTTGGCTTCTTAGCTGACTTCTTTTTGTTAAAGTTTTCTTATTTTCCACGTATACTTGTTGTGGTAAAATTATTGAACGTCACTGTTGTTATGGTATTTCTTGCAAAAATGTGAGAACATGGAACCTATCCACGCGTGATAATTTTTTTGTTCAACCATAGTTGTTTTTTCATTCTTTTTATTTTAAGCTTGTAGAAAGAAGTTTATTCATCTTTATCCAGGAGAATGTGTTCGTCTTCGGATGAATTGTCTCCGGACGATCCGTCGTAAAAGTGGAGATCCACCCGACAAATTTTAACATCGACAAGACATAGCTCCGAAAGAGGTCGATTTTACACATCGCGAATTAACTCCGGCAAAACGCGATTTCCCCCCCAATGTGAGTTATCCTCCGCACAATCCCTAACACCAGACTGTTATATCCGATCAGTTATGACTGATACAGTGGAATATATTTTGCCACAGGTGGATGTCCGTCAACGTCAGCAAGACCATTGCTAGAATACTGAATATTTATAAGCTCCAAATATGATGTGATGTCAATAATTCGGCGCTGATCATCAAGGTAGGAACCATAATGTTCATAAGGGAGAATTACATCAAATTATTCGTGGTTAAATAGGGAAATTTTCCTTTCAATTCGATTAAATGCGCTGCAACCAGAAGCGTTAGTCGCAAAAAAAATGTATCAAGATTTTCCTCCAGAAAATAATAAACAGCAATCTATTTTCTACACATTTTTTCTACAAAACGACACTATTTGTGCTACTAGGGACCAGGTAGTTGGATACGGTATTCCAGAGGCATCATAATAGGTGCATGAATGTTTATTCGCTTTAGTAATTCCAATGAGAACGCACAATTTATGGTCCTGAATCAAAAAGCAAAGTTTATGAGTGCCTAGTATATTAAAACACACACCCAATAATATAGATTTCTTCATTTGTTTCATTGAAATAGTGAAGTAGCAAAATGAGTAGGTTCTCCACTATAACGATGGTGGTTGTTGTTACCGCGCATTCAATTGCGATGATTAATATTTCCAGGTCAGCATCGGATTTTTCAAATACCTGAACTGAACAAAAAAATGAAATTGTATTGTTGCTAGACAGGCTACGGGCGATCGATGCATGAGCGGGAGTCCGTAGTTTGCGCGAAGTGTGTTCATGAGCAAACGCAAATTCAGTGACCTCACGAAGCACAATAATCAGCCTATTAGTCAGTTTAGAGAAGACAATCTGTTTGTGACAACTTATTATTTAATCTAATAAGCTACTTGTAGTGTTTTGTGTATTGTGGTGGCTTTAGTTTGTTAATTTCTCGTCTGACATCCTCATCTTCCACATTAGGGTCAGGTTTGACCTTGCATATTGGACACATAAATTCTTCAGTGTTCTCTGTTTCTTAGTACCCTTTGAAGCATCTGATATGGTAAGCACGTGGGCAAGAGACACAATTCAATACAGTACCAGGTTTTTGACACTCAAAACAATACCAGTCGTTCTTCCCAGCCAGATCTATTTCAGACTCTTTTGGAATTATGTAAATATTTCCTCTGTCTTTACATCCTCTTAATGCAGAAATGGTCTTTAGAAGGATAAGTTGATCTTCTACTAAATGATCGAGACACTCCCTCACATACTTTACATCCACAACGTGTTTTTTATGAAATTGATGCACAACAATTTCTTTCGTAGCCGGCCGTATTGTTGGGAATAAATCCCAACAAACGACGACAACACGATCCGGACGCCGCTTCTCCACACCGGTGCACTTGCGCGACTTCTGCCTAGGGGGCCCTCGGTAGGTGGCCCCAAATTCACTCATTGTTTTCCCTTCCCTTAATTGTTTTTGCCCCGTCAAAATTGCTGTATTTTGCAGTGTGCAAAAATAAGTTATTGAGAGAGGACACGGTCGATTGTGTCGTCTTTATTTCAACATTAAAACTGTAAATACGGCAAGACACGCCAACCGAATCTACTATAGTTTTAACATAGTCCTTCGAGAAAATATCTAAACCAGTGAAAATACCGTGTCCTCCCTCTCACTTCACACTCAAATAGCAACTTGTAAAGCCGATTGGGGCTATATACAAGTAAAGACCCCTCAAATGTTGAAGTTTTTTGTTTTCTTTTGTTGAATTGTTTGCTCTCCACCGTTGGGGGCAGCCATCTCTCGCCTTTCTCTACCGGGCTAGCCTGAGGGGGCGGCCATTAGCCACGTTGACTCTACGCTCAGGCCTACAGCTTAAATTAAGACTAGGCAATCTCGAACTCGCTCTTTTCTCCTCGTATGCCGTCTCTCCTTGTTTTTTTCTTTTCTTGATCATTCTGAATTGGCAATAATATTCTTTTTTTCTGTCTCAACAACAAATAGAGGAGCCGAAAGGTCTCCAAACCAATTCCAAGATAGGAAAGCGCAGCCAGAGGATCAAAAGGGCGCAGTTGCGTCGGGAAGGGCTGTTGCCCGCCTGGGTGGAACCACCACCTCGCCCCATTGAGCCTGCACAAGATCATTTGGAGTCCCAGGAGTCAGCGGCAGCAGCCGCAGCTCCAATCGAGCAAGCAGCCAGAGCAGTTGAGACCGAAGAGGAGTCGGAAGAAGACGACGAGCTCCATCTTTGCTATTTAAGTTCGTACGAGGGCTCAGCAGAAGATACCAGATCCACGGACGATGACAGGCTTGGATTCGAAAGAGAGTTGGATAGGAATCCAGCTTTCAAAGCAGCATACGCCAGGAACGAAGAAGCGGGACGTCAGCGTGGCCGCTTCAACGTTCGTCCTTGCCATAGCTGGTCAAGAATGAACACCAGAGGTAGGGAAACAAGGCATCCGCACAACTGACCAAAAATTTGTATTCTTGAAGATGGCAGTGCTAAACTGTTTAATACAATTGGTTAATGAATATGCTTTAATTCTCTATTCTTATTTTAAAATAAAACTTTACATAAGGAGCCCGATAAATCGGTGCCACGTGTAAATGTTTGATTACCTTAAGGAATAATTAAAAGGCGAAACCTATTTATTGGTCAATGAACTTCCAGATGCTAACTACCAAGTCGCCATCGACGAGCTTAAGAAAATGTATGGAAATTAAGGATGTCCTAATCGACGCCCATTTCGAAAAGTTTGACACTATGCAGCCAGTAAAGGACAGTATCTTCCTATTGTGTCTCGCTTTAATGGAAAAACCAAGACCACCGTGACTCAACTTTTATTTGTGAATGTTCAAAAGGAACCAACAACTAGACAAGATGCCACGATGGGATGTTTATTTGAAACTAATTTTGAATTGTTAGCTATAAAAAACAATTTAGCTGTCCTGCAAAAAAAGAATGAAATTAAAAAAAGGACGATTGATGACCAAGTAGAAACAATAAATAGTAAAAAAAAGAAATCGAAACGAAGATCTTAAAGAAAGACACACGTCCACAATATGCATCATGATACGTAATCATGCTGTAGAGATGTCAGAAAACAAAGTTTTGTGTTCGAATTGTTGTGCATTAGAATTTATTATTACCGTCTCCGTGGTTCCCGGGAGGGGAGGGACTTTTCCTCTTGTCTATAGCTTTCGTGCTGTGACATCGGCTGCTGCGTTGCCAAGTAGTTGGTTAAATGAAAAAGCAACCCCGAATAGCCCTATACCAATTAACAGTTAATAATCAATATGAAGGAGAAAAAATAAACACAAAAAATTGCGCGAATTCTTAATGTATTGGAAATGGGGAAAAAATATGAAAGAAATGCAAATAATTTCAAACTAGGCATACTTCAAATACCCAGGGCTGGTCAGATCTTACTAGCTATCGACTCTCATCAGAAACACTGGCAGACGGCTAATGAAAATTCCATTTCCATTCCATTATATATGGATTTGCATGCCTTTTGTGCTATTCTCTGAATATATTAAGAATATTTCATCCCTTTTCCTTCCCATTCCCATCCCTTCCCTCGCTTTCCCTTCTTATACTATCAAAATTTTACTCCATAAATGTTTAAAACTTTATATTTAAAGAACATGCAGAACAGGAACTCAAATCATCACCTTTTCTCAGAATTTTTTTTCTACAGTCTGCAAAACTTTAGCAAGGAACATGAGTGGCGTTCTAAAAATGTTCTTTTAAAAATTTTCTGTTAGAGACTAGTTTTCCCTGAATCTCAGTATACTTACTAACCTAACTTTCAATTCTTCAAGGAACGTATCGTCATCACTGTCAATTAATTGTCATAATTTCTAGATCTGAAATGTATTTGACCTCAAGTGACCCTGCTGAACGATTACATTTTTGGCATTGCAGTTGCTCCCATGTTTGTAAATATTGTTTTACGATATAAAACACTTAATTCAGTAATACAAAAAAGACACCAACACGCCACCATTAAAACAAAAAAATCTAAAAAAGCTTACTCATTTTTGCGCAGCCAATTTACTCGCGGCCTTTGAGCTACCCTTCTTGTACAATGCTCCTTTCCCATTAAACCAAACCAGAGAACAGCATTCATCTTTTTGTGTGTGTCTACTGACGATCCGCCCTACAACTGAAGTAATGTGGATGACTGCCGATTTTGTTCTACCGATAGAACGAAACGAAATTTGTCGTACCGAATTCCCTGCTGACCGATAACTCGTGCACAGTAACAAGACAGAGGGAACACGGTACTGGATACCGAATGTAAAAACAGGTTGATTTACTTGCCTTCGGCGGTGCCACATTTCGCTTCAAGACATCGAGAACAGTTTCACCATCATCTGCGGCCATGTCAAGATGTGTATCTGCGTCCACCAGAGTCTTGAACATGGAAACGTTAAGTTCCCAATTAATGTCGTCTATTCCGGCCAAAAGGTGGAGCGGAGTTCGTCCGTTCTGGTAGATCGCGTTAGGGTCAGCACCGAGTTCGAAAATAAGCTTGACCGTCTCTACATTAAAGGGATCTTGAACTGTCTCATGAAGAACACTTGTTGTTCGGGTTGGAAACCATGAGCGGATGAATTCTGAGTAGAAAGTCTTCAAAGTATGGGTATGTAGGATGAGCAGCATAGGGGAAATGGTGTTGAAAACAACAATGAAATGCATAACAAGCTCTACAAAATTAGAAGAATATTCCACATCCCATTGGTCTTCATTGCCATCGTCTACATCGTTCTGAATTACTTTAAAGTTAAAAGCAGACATTTCCTCTGCATTTTTGAAAAAAATTTGGAAACAAACCCATAACTTGAGTTTACATGTTGAAGAAGTTGAGATAAGAAACTGGGAAATTTACACCTTCTGTTAGTTCGAAAGATGTCTTGTTAAAAAATGACGCAATGTTGACGAATGTTGCTGTCAGAATTAATAACAGTTCTTCAGAAAACGTGTGGTAGCCCATTACTACCTCAATGATAACCCAGCACAAATCAGTAAACTGTTGATTGTCTTGAATTATTGTTGATTTTCATAAATCCATTGCAACGTCAAACAAGCTTCCTATGTAGACCTCTCTGTTGGCATCACTACAGATTCTGCGGATGACGAGAAGTGATTGCATTTTCATTCTATTTTTGAACCGTAATCTCGAATCATCAACTTCCCCATCTGCGCAGAGCCGTTGGTATTCTTCAATAAATACTATCATCTCTGCCGCAGACATCAGCTCTTGTATAGAGCCAAAAACTCTACAGAGGCGGAAGGAAATGTGAGGCGTCTTGGGCAGCAGAGGTTCATCTGGAAGGTAACAAGTTCAAAAAAATATGTATTCAAAAACAGGTATTCACATAAACAAAAAGAAAAGCAACTTGTATAACGCTTATATAACGAAGATCCATGGCTTCTTGCCAGCACTTCAAGCCAAGTGATGAAGTTGGGATATTATGGTCATAGTTGGAATGTTTCAACAGAAGCGATTGGATGTTTTCTTGAGCACCGGTCAATTTCAGTTCCAATATCTTGTCCTGTCGATCGAATGTTGCGGACTCGGATGCCATGTTTGGGAAATGAAAATACAAACCATAATTATTTCCACATTCTTTGAAACATAAAATTCCAACTTACAGTGGTGTAGACTGCCTATTTCCCCTTGAAAATGGCAACCATTCGACGTGGACGATATTTCACAGTCTAAATGGAGTGACCGATGCGTTGTTGTGAATAAGAATTTGCAGCACCTGAGCAAAAGAAACAAACAAAAAGTAATAATATTTCTTTGCTGCTAGAGCAAAGAAATTAATACAGTACTACTTTTGCTAGAAACAGGAGCAAAGATAACTTAAAACCCCCAAAAAAAGTACTTGTTGCTGGAACAAGTGCGTATTATGACGATAAAATCGGCAACAAAAAACCAACTTCAATAAACAAGAGAAAACAAAAAAAGGAACGAATAATTAAGAAGCATAGGGTGGGTCTCGTTGTTTTAAAAATAGTTCTTTAGGGGGCATCCACAAACAAATGACTGCGAATGGAAAATTTTAATGAAATTTAAAAACTGGAAAATTATTACGAGTATAGATTATCAATGTGAAACGTTTCATTGAACTAAACTGCCCCTTACTTTTGCTTTAAACGCTTATGTAAGGAATTGGACGGATAGGCCGTGTGACCGTTTCCGCTCAATCCTCAACTTAAAGATTAATTAAAAAGGGACATCGTCTGTATTTAATCAAATGAGTTTTACGAGACTACATGCGAAGCGCGAGACTTCTCTAGCATGAGCCGGGCAATACAATCAACAATAACACAAATAAGGTCAAACAGGATAGACAAAGAATATAGCCGATTGCCACCAGCCATACAGACGGGGAATAACTCCCAGCGTACTACCTGAGGCCTCATCTCGCCTGCATAACGAGTGACAATTTAACTACGGAAAACGAGCTAGAAAGACTGAGCTCTAGAAGGAGTGAGCCAACACCAGACCGACTGAACAGCCTGGTATTGACTGAACAGGAGCTCAGCGTTGACTGAAGAATAGCTACATTGGGTGGGGTTTTATACAAGTCAAAAATAGGGTCAAACGCGGTCATTGACAGTAGAGTCAAGGTTGGCGTGGGTAATTAATAAGAAGGGGTGAATGACTTGTATCGAGGCTAGCGAAAGGGCAATAAACCACTCGGATTCTTTACACTTACCGGTGTAAGCGAAATACCAGTGGCTCTAGTTTCAATTTTGTACATGTGGCTGCTTCTCCACTCATCCAGTTACATTTAACACCGGCCAAGCATTGGTCAAAGATTGACGAAAAACCTCTCATGAAGTGGTTTCTTAATTCTTGTTAGCAGAGAAAGTATCATTCCGATCCCATGGAAGAATTTTTTTCTCACTGAAGAATATCCAGTACACTCGCAATAGGCTTCATTAACACAGCATACTCCTGATAATTCTATAATAATTCAATAATAAGATAATTCTATGTCCTCTTTATAGAACATTGAAGTAAGGCCAATTTATGGCAGTAGTCCGTTGATTGTTTTGAGGTTCTTATGGTTTTTCAAGAATATTCTGCGATGCAGTCATAGCACGTCATTCACCGGGTTGTACATGGTGTGGGAACAGAAATTCCTTAAAAATGAAACATCATTGCAATGAAATGTTTTATTTGTGAATTGTGCATTATTTATAACAAAACCTACAAGCTCTTCTCACTTCCTGAGATATACTGGGCAATCTTGTCCAAACTTCGGGTTTCCAGAAGCTTGACGCAATACCGTTTTCTTTGGAAATTTTTTTGCATTGAATTTAGACAGATTTCAATGTCTGATTTAGTAATTCAATCTAAAGTATGTGATATAAACCTAATGAAACAACGCTTTTAGAGATAAAAAGAATGTTTTGTTCATTTATAAAATAAATAAAATCTCAAAAGGTCTGGAAAAGAGATCCTACAAAATGAGTCCTCATAGTTTTGCTGAAAAAGATCGTAAGTACTGATCGTTAGCGATAGCGCTTCAACAATCACTGAAGGGCCGTCTAACTCCTCTGAATACATCTCATCCAGTAAACTATAAGTTGCTGCAACTTCTTTCTCGGTCAAATTGTATTGTGATCCTGCAAGAAAATTCAAGATTAACAAAAAAACAAATGGAAAGAGACAAAACGTTACTTACAGAATTTTTTTAAAATGCCTTCAAGAAATTCGATCCGTTGTCCATTTAGACGGCTTTTTGGTCGATTTGTCGAGCGAGGTCAGTCGTAGCCTCGCGGTTTTTGTAACCCTTTTTCGCAGGGTAGTAAGTCGTGAGCCAATCACAGCGTGCGCTCAATGCTACAGACAAAGAAACAGATTCAAAAACAAACTTCTCCCCCTTTTCAGCCTTGCGCTTTATTAGTAAGGGACTAGTAACTTTATGCCCGTCAAGGGCCGGTCCTTAGTTGGGCTAGTGTAAATTAGGCCATTTATGCAAATTTCCTTGCCCGTTATTTTTGTCTTGCCTCCTCCCCCTTTTCGCCATTTTCGTTTTATTAGTAAGGGATTCTGTTATTTTATTAATATTTCTTGTGAATCTAAAATGACTTTTGAATGAGTTTAAATATGATTATAAATGACTTTGTAAAGTCTTTATTATGATATTCAATTGACACTTTAATGGATTCCAGATGATCATCGAATGACAGACATGTGGCGTTTAATTGATATAAATTTGGATTTCTTGATGGCGTTTAATGACCTTTTTATATTGGTTTGATTACGAAACGGTTACGAATAAGAAAAAGGCACATTAAAATATTTTAATCACTCATTTTGTTTTTCAGCAACTGTTGTTTTCTCCAATGCGCTGGCTTTTCACTTCATATCTATCGCTTTTATATCCAAGGGTGTTAACGATCTTCTTCCGGCCAGTCTCTGGAAAGTGGGCCTCATAATAAATCATTGCACAAAGTTTGGCCATTCGTCTGCCACACGCCTTTGACCAGTGTTGTGACGATCGCAATCGTTTGATCGCACAATCATGATCGCGATCGCAATCTAAACTGAAAAACGCGACCGGGATCGGAATCGCAGGCCACAAATCGTGCAATAAAATTTTCGATCGGCGCCAGCTTTAAATTTTGAAAATTAACTGAAAACTTAAAAAAAATAGCACCACTGCTAATAAATCATGTTCATCAAGATTAATTAGTTTTCTGAACTAATCAGAGTCAGTAAACGTCCTATGACGAGTAAAGTACCTATATAGAGTAAGTACCATTATTTCACTAAAAACTACTTCGTTGATTACGCAAGTTTTTTTTCTAGACAAAATTTGTGCTCTTCCCCATTTGCCTTCCAGTGGCGATCGCAAAAGTGATTGTTTTTTTCTGTTGATCGGGACATGGATCGCGATCCAAAAAATTTCATTGGTCACAACACTGCCTTTGGCATAGTCTTATTATTAGCCATTGGTGGTGTGACGAAACAGAAAAACATAGTTCCAATACAGACAAAATCTGTGCAAGAAACGACGAAATCGTAGTGCCAAAAAAAGTGTCGAAACACACCGAACTCTTAAGCAGAGAGCACAACAGCATTTAAAAGTAAATCTTTAACTTATGCTGTTTCCAATGTTAAAAAGAAAGCAGGTTGAGGTGATGAGGAGGAAGAAGTGCAGGACGAATGTTTTGTCGCTTCCACAGCTTTGCTGTACGAAGTGTGTTTGATTGGTTCGCCAACTCTGGTACTACCACCAGTATGACTGATAAACAAAGGCTATTAATGAACTACGTATCCATCAAACAAGGAGCTTGGACTTTTTCAGGCGTTGGGGAATGAATTTTACGTTTCATGGACGTGAAAATGTACCAGTCATTGCAGAGGTATGACCTTAAACTAAAGCAACAGTAACAATGATCTACCTCTTTTTTATGTTATCTACTCAGATAAACGGTAAAGTTCGCTGTGCATATGTAATCGTCGCTGGAATAAATGTATTTCCAATTGAAGCTACTGCAACAAAACCTGTTGTTAAATATACTTTTGTTGGAAACAAATATTATTTTATTCTAACGAACAACTTAATTGAACTAACAGGAGAGTGTTAAGCAAAAGCAATGTGCTACTTATCAAAGAATGTAGAAGACTTTGCAAATTCATTGCAAAAGTTTTTTTCTCTCGATACCTGGCACCGACAATTGAGCCACACCGATTGTCGTAACATTACAAGAATGTCTACAATGAAACTTGTTGAAGAACTCAACTTTAGAATGGGAACCATTCGAGTTTTGTGTCTGTGCGGACTGTTCTAAAACACTTGCTTAATTGCTGGAAATATTGGTGGAAGAAGCAAAGGGTGACGGTCTGTGGACCGATGTCGTACACTTCTCTGGGAGGAGAAAGCTATTTTGTTATCTTTAAAGAAGAGTTTAGAATTGGGCAGTGATTTGCACGTCATACGGTGACTTATTCGAAAATTTGACGTTACGTCGTACGTTACGTCAATTTCCCTTGTTTTTGAAGTTTACGGTGACTTCTATGTAAATGAAAAAAATACTGACTTTTTACGTATACTTTTGACGTGTAAAAAAGTCCAGTTATGAGTTATTACCGTAAAAGTCAAGAAACAATTTTAAAAATTTGGCAACATTTGCTTTGCGAAAATTTGAATCGCATCCATTTTTTAAATTGAATTGGGTAGAACACTCTAAACATAAGGAGGATGCTGTCAGCAAATTGAAATTATTGTTAAGCGATGCAGAATCACCTCTCGCTCAGAAAAAAGTGCATGCTCAACAGAAGACTTTCTTAGTTTTACTCCAAGTAAAAATTCGGTAAAACCTAACGAGGTTGACTACTTTTTAGCAGACAATGAAGTGAGTATAGAGATACTTAATCGATATCCCCAAATTAAAAATCTTTTCATAAAACACAACACCTCAATTCCAACTAGTGCTCCAGTGGAACGTCTTTTTAGTCAGGCTGCACTTGTTCTAACTGTTAGAAGGAACAAACTGTCTGATAGTTTTCTTGAAATTTTAATTCTTCTAAAAATAGCCCTCCATGTTTAATTTTCATTCTTATTTTTTCCAAATGCAATCTGTGTATATTATGGGCAATAGCAATAAATAATGTAATGATGTATATGTTTCAATCGGGTAGGATCGTGATAAACTTCATGAAGACAAAGAAGAATTCCTCGGCCACCTGAGGGCGCTTTTCGTATTTACAAAAAAGCAAACCGGTTACTCCATTCAGGTTCTGACAACTGATAACGGAACAGAGTTAAAAAATGCTAACACGATCCAATGAACACTAGGAATGGTAATTTGACATGAAATAAGCTAAGTTTAAACTCTTAATGTAAAAAGAGACAAGATGGAGAGTTATTACAAAACGCAAATCTTTCATTCCCACCCAAATTGTTTAATGCACGAAATGTAATCATGAATCAACCCCAAGGAGGCATTGATCAAAACCTTGAGAATCAGAGGATGTTGACTTCTAAGATGTTCCTGCACAACAATGGTGGTAATCAAATTCAGCATATCAATAAAGTAGATTGAAACATTCTGATCAGTATTGGAACCCTTAGAATGAAGAACGAGTCCCCGAAGTAGACGCAACTGGTCTATGCTGGTAGAAAAATTTTGAGACGACCGAAACGAAAAATTTGAGCTTTGAAAAATCGAAGCCTTGAATTTCATTACTGAGAACGCAGATCCTGAAATGCAAACATATTTGCTTCAGGTAGTGTTTCTTATAATTTTGTTTTCTTTTGTGTATTTCCACATATTCTAATTTTCATGGGATATTTTCTTGAATAATAGCGAATTGACCAAAGCGTCTAAATTGATTAATCTCATATCGAATGACATAACATTTCTCTGATTTTTTATATTAAATGGTCCAACAATAATATGAATACAATTTTCCTGAACTGCAAAATTTAGCGTATATTATCGTATTATCGTTATTAGTGTATAAATCGTAGCAGACCAATCCTGATCAGAAAAAATGGGCTCGTATATATGAATAGTTGGGCGTAGAAAGTTGAGTGATAATCCTAGAAATACCAATTCAACTTGTACCCGTTGCTGAGAACTTGTAAAACCAATTTCAGAACGAAATGGGGTTTTGTCTACGGGTTAGGTCAAGTTGGAAACCGCTTTACAGTAATGCATATCTAAAATACACGACAAAAGCTTCTGACTAGAGATGGAACAGAAAGCGTCACTGACTTTAAGGATGGCGCAATGATAGAACTGGAAGACTTGCCTTGAGCAAAATCTATCAACGCCCTACAACCCAATCAATGCACTTATACTGGATCCTTACATTCCCATCAGTTATAAGAATAAAATGTCATGTTGTGATTCTCAATTCTGAAAACCAGAGATTCAAGAAGAACAAAATTTATTCGATTATTCGAAACTGAACGAGAATGGTCTCACTACTACATGGGAAAAGAGAAAGTTCCGAAAAGGTTCAATTTTTCATTATTACCGCTTACCAGCTACATGCTCAACATGCCATTTCCGTTTCCGAGGATCAAGGAGGCTTCCTTCAACTGCAGACACAGGCCTTGCAAAAAAACTGGCGTTTTCGTCTAATAGCAATAAAATCAAGTGCGGAAGGCAAGCCATCCGAATGCATTTGAACTATCTTAGTGGCTTTAGTCCGCACTTCAGCAGCTTCATCGTTAAACAGTTTCACTTTTTAAAAAATAAATTACTTTGTGCAACTCCTGATGCCGTTTTAAGAATCGCAGCTCAGCTCTTAAAGCTTAGTGGATTGGTAAGCTTTTAATTGTTAAAAATAAAGAAATGCTAGTTAACATGCACGAAAGTTTATCGAACGCCAGTTTTATTTAACTCGTTACATTTTTCAACAATATGCCAGAGTCTGTTTTTTCTTGGAACAGACCAAAATTCTTTCCCCACCTTTAAGAAAAAATGGGGACATTGATTGACTCGGACTTAAATGTACTCTTTAATCTCTAGAAATATTTTGTTAGGCTTAATATCATTCCTGGAAAGAAATAGAGTGATAAGGATGAATCTGCGTGGGTGTCCGTCAAACATCAATCGACATCGATCGTCCCACAAAGCTCGGTAATCATCGCGGCTTCATTTGAGTAAGTTACCAGCAATCTTTTATATTTTTTGAGTAGAAAAAAATCAGTTAAATTCTGTTTATTTTTACTTTATTACTCTCTACATTTTGTTGATTTCATTATTTAAGTTTTTAGGTCACGGATCATGGAATCTAAAACTACGTCTTCAACTCCGTCTTAGCCTTCAACAATGAGGGCGTAAAATCCAACAAGGGCGGAGACCCCTCTTTATTTTATGTTGTCTAGGCATGCAAGGCTGTATTTTTTACGGGCAAGCTGGAGGGCTGTCTCGCAAAGTGACAAAGGGATAATTACAATGAAGTTGAATACGGCATCACTCTATTATCTTTCCTATTCACCGCTTTTAGGTACTCTTTACCTTTTTTGGTACCTACACATGTACCTTTGGCAATCATTTGATAGTCGTTGGAAATCAAAATCTCTTACTTGTTTGCAAAATGATTGTTGAACTTAAAAAAGACAAACATTTCAACGTGCCTATCAGTAAGATATTCAACCTTTTTGGTTGAAAAATGAGGCATCCTTGGCTGAAGAGCCTCTCAACCACTGCTGAGGCTGCGAGGGTGACATTAAATCTCCTCTAATGTAGTCCAATGAAACAAATTTTGTATTTTTTGATAAACAAAAATTATTGATCAACAACGTACTTGTACATCCTTGCTAATTGTTTCATACTCCATTAAGTGTTAGGCTTTCACACAATTTTAAGTAGGAATCGACTTTGCCATGAGATTGAAGTTTGGCATTTTTCTTTGAAATGCAGGAAAAAAAATTTTGCACTTTTTCTTTTGTTTTGTGACCTTGGATAAGAAATGGAGGATGCTTCTTCATGAAGGAAGAAGTTTCATGACTGGAATCATCCGATCTAAAAAGGATATAGAATAATATAATAATATAATATACATTTCGCTGTATATATTTAAGAAGTTAAGCCTTACGTGTCAGACTCGTCTACAAATCCCTGGAAGCTTTGAAAAATCTCCCTTTAGCAATTTTTACCACGGCGGACGTTATCGTCAGTATCAAGCCAAGATAACTTAAACATAAGTTTACAAATAGCTGATAAACACAGCTCATTATCCGAAAACATGTGGTGAAATCTGAACAATAAAAGAGTTTAGTAACATGATCAAACACGGAATATAGAAATCACAACAACAATCAAATAAATAACACAAGAAACTAAAGGTTGACAATGGATAATTGCTGCGCCGTCCATGGGAGCTTATCATTTAATTTTCAAGGTGGAAATGGTTGGCAAAAATAACCTAATCCAACGTTTTTCTCGCCTTGAAGAATATCCAAAGTTTCTGCTGCAATTTTCATGATCCGTTCAATTTCTGAAGGTATTGCTCTTCATTAGGAGTAAACTGAGGTAAGCATAACTCATCCAATAGTTTTCTCAAACATCGGCCTTTTTTTAGCAATCAAACAATTCAGTTTACTGCGTCAAACTCTGAATTGCAGCGTGTGTTTTTTTCGAAAAACGAATAATTGATCAAGATGACGAGGGATGATATCAGAATTGATCATCGAGCACATTGAGCTCGATGACTGTGTGTTAGTTTTTCAAAAGTCGTTTTATGTTATTTTTGATAGTTGAAATCTGAAATCTTAGCACAACAACTTTTGAAATGAGATAAATCAGGTGGCAAGCGGAGCGTCGATTTACTGAAAGTCTGACGTTTTTTTAAGACAAGCTGATCAGCCTCATCTCGACGTAGTCCATGCAATATTTCGAGTATCTCGGAATACACCATATCTTCATCCTCTTCTTCGTCGAGGTACAAGACCATGGACC
The DNA here is from genome assembly GCF_021234035.1 of Daphnia pulicaria. Classification (NCBI taxonomy): domain Eukaryota; kingdom Metazoa; phylum Arthropoda; class Branchiopoda; order Diplostraca; family Daphniidae; genus Daphnia; species Daphnia pulicaria. The sequence continues at coordinate 33,301,618 of NC_060913.1, forward strand.
ATGGACTTATCTTTCTTTTTGTTTGCCATACAACCTGGGGAGAGGCCTTTGTATAAGCTGGCATTCTTGCGAGGAACATCGGATATATAATCTCAAATAATTCCTCAGGAAGAAGTAACTTCTTTCCAGGAGTGACATTTACACTACTAAAATTATTAAAAAACTTTGAACTTCGAAACCAATGTCTAAAATTCTTACATAGAAGAATAACAAACACATTTACATTCCATTTGGATTAGGATCGATGTACTACTCGTTTTCTTCACTTTCCGACAATATTTGTTGTTAATTTCTCTTTACTCTTTTACTATGAAAAATTCAAACCTTGGAAACGAAAGAAAAACCAACCAGAAAATCCAATTCTCTGTCGAATGGTTATTGTGTTTATGTTTAAATTGAAAAATGTGACTAAGGGAAACAGAAATAAAATATTTTTATTTGTCGGTGGCTCACGACATAATAAATAACAAGATTTTGAAAACGCTGACCAATAAAAATAAAAACAAATTACCTGACAAGGATTTTTTTTACCTTCCTCTTAATATTTGGTCAAACTTTGGTTGAAATTCGAATTTTCGTCGCAGAAAGGATTTGATGAATTGGTGCGGATTAACCCGAAGTGCTGTGTAAAATGTAAATATTTTTGATAAAAATAGATTTTATGTTAGAATGTAAGTTTTGTATAATACAAATTTGTAAGCCAGAATTTTTTTTAAAAGGATGTTGTGTAAGTATTTGCATGGCATATAAGTTTGTTGTTTTCTGTATCTTTGTTTTCATCTACGTAATTTTAGGCTTACAGCTGGCGTTTGCTATGTTGGGCCGTTAATGGTCAACGATACGGGAAAACAATTAGATTATGTTGGAGTCGCTCCATTTGAATTGTGGCGACATAACTACGGTGTCGCGCGGTGTCATCTCTTTTGTCGACAGAATTACGGTTTCTTGTGACGACGAATAACAGCGTACGCCATCGCTGTCATCTTCATCTTTGTCGTTTTCCTCGCCTTTTTCTTGAAATTTCTGTCGATCCTTTGCCAAACAACCGTTGCATGTAAATTGCAAGGCGTGTTCGTCCAGCTTGGCGGCTAGCGAACGTTTGACGCCAACGCAATTTTCGTGAAACCATTCAATGCGTTCACCGCATTGAAGGGGAAATTGTTTTGCAATGGGATTTCCGTAACTCGCTGATGGACGCCGAGCGCAACGACGAGGCGAAACTCTCTGTACTATCTAATTATTCGCCCTTTGCCTCCACGGCAAGACAGTCGTCGTCGCCCGGCCATTCACAATTTCGCCAACTGCTGCCCAGCAACTCGTCGGTGCGTTTTGACGCGAAGCGCAATAACGTGGCGCGCAAAGACGCCGAGCGCAACGACGCCGAGCGCAACGACGCGGCGAAACTTTCCGGACTATCTAATTACTCACCCTTTGCCTCCACGTCAAGACAGTCGTCGTCGCCCGGCCATTTGCAATTTCGCCAACTGCTGCCCAGCAACTCGTCGGTGCGTTTTGACGCGAAGCGCAATAACGTGGCGCGCAAAGACGCCGAGCGCAACGACTATGAAACAAACGAAAATAACTCATTTTTCACAAACTCAAATTCGCGAAAATTCACGGTCCAGCAGCAACAGGTAAAGCCATTGGAACCTCACCGTGAGCACAACACCCAACAGGATGCGCTCAATTACTCAAATTTGAAAGAGAGGGTGAATATACTTGAACGCGAACTAGTCGAAGAAAAACGCTTGCGGTGGGAATGGGAAGACAATTTTCGAAGAAATCCTCTAGTACTACGAAACCAACACATGGAATTGGTACGCGGTGAAAATCCAAATGTTAACGATTTCCTAAAACGATCAAAGGATCAATCAGAAACCAGTATTATCTTACCGATAGTAATGGCAATATACGTTGCCACTGTAATGGCCCATTTGCTTTTTTTTTGTGGTAGAAAAAAATTACTGGATGTGCGCAAAGAGGACAAATAAAGCTGGAAAATGTTGCTTGTTCATCCCAAATGCGCTGATATAATCTTCTTGACTAATGTAAATGTAAAATGTCATGAAGTTCAAGTTCTGTAATGAAGTCGAGTGGTTGGCCTTTCCACCTTGTTGAAGGCAGGCCTTTCCATCGACCACTTTCCACCCCGTTGTTCCGCCTTCCCTTTCCACCTTTCTGTTTTACAAAAGGTCACAAAGTTCAAGTTCTTTTTTTTCTAAGTTCTTTTTTTTTTTTAAACCTCGCCCTCTGATTTCCCGTGTTCTCCGAAAGATACCCAGGAGCTACGGTGCGGTATGTCCTATTCTCCTTTTTTTGTGCAAAAATATTCAGCTGAAATCACATGTTTCCCCTAAACTCTAGCAATTTTTTCCCCAATAACTAATGTAGCTTCGCTTAAAAATTTTTCAATTTCGTCGGCAGCATTGCTGGAAGCATTATAAACAAGGTTTCTACCGCCCAATTGCAATACTTTATTCCTTTCTGTAGTTAGTGTTTCGTTTGTTAGCAGTGCAGTCAAGCATATGCAGTTAACGAAAAACGGTTGATTAACTGGCACGGGCACTTGATTGGCAGAGCTATAGACTCATATTCGTGACCGTATTTCAAACTTCGGTTCGAAACTTTCTAGTCTATTATTTTCAAATATCTTTATAGGTTGGAGGATGACCACACGCAATGATTAACGACAACCTGCGAAGAAGCACCGGGATTTTGTTTGTTTTAAAGCACCCCAAAAAGAGAATTGAAATCCGCTCAGTCACTTGATAAGAAGAAGGAAACGGCGACACACAAAAAAAAACAGAAAACCCAACATCACACAACCCCTAGATCGTTTCAACAGCAAAAATTAATGGGGTTCGTTGAGATTCAAAAGTAATGTGAAGTCTACCATGTATGAACTAGAATCGGTACTGCTTATAATGCTTATTCTTGCAAGCCAAGAATCAACCGGACTTCATTTCCCGATTGACTAGTCAGCCAGTTTTCTTGACCAAAAACTCGGCGCAGTTCTTCAATTCGCTGCTTGGCTGACAAATGTCTTGAGTCAACTAAAGTAAAAACTTGTAAACACCGACATGTCAATTTCGTTTTGAAATAAAAAAAATACTTTGGAAGTATCCACTGCTTAAAATAAAAACGTATTCAAGACCCTTCTTGCTCTGGTTTTAGCACAGACTACGAAGTAAAGACGGAAATCCATTATATCTCTCTCTAGGCGGTGCCTGAGCTTGCCGCTAGGGCGCAGTACCATAGAGTTGGTGAATGTTTTTAGGTATTTTGACTATTTTCCCCGTTTCCCTACTGATTACGTGCTTCACACACACGGTATTTGCGAATGTTCTATTAGGTGCAATTTTTTGAAAATTACACCATTATTATCCATTGCCCTTCACGATGACCCGTAAATTGTTTCATAATTTTTTTGGAATTTGAGGGTTACTTCAAAAAATGTTTATTTCGTCCTTTTTCTTGGATCTTTAGAATAAATCGTGAAACACTGTTTGTTGTTGAAATGCAGAACAGAAGGCGCTGGGTAATTGACGCGTCTTAGAAGTTAGAATATCCATACAGTGGTGCACGATGGGTTCATAATAGTCCTAGAATCCAGGGAAAATTGGGTTTGTTTTGAACACACAAACTTACCTAGAGTAGTGGCATGCAGGACAGCCAAGTGTGAAAAGCGTATGCAATATAGCGTCATGTTCTTCTCGATTGCGACAAGAAGATAATTAAACAGTACAACAGTTTCATCGAAAAATCTATTGCACCGACAGACTGTCGGTGCTCGAATGGTATTTCAGCTATTGCACCGACAGTCTGTCGGTGCCTGTCGGTAGTTCCTATTTCCACCAATAGATGCCTATCTTGATGCGCTGGGTATGCGTTTCGCGGGAAGTTTGTGTATTTACCATTTAATTAAATTATTCATTTATGTTATACAAATAAAAGCCAAGTTGTCAAGAAAATTACAAAAGGATAAAAAATAAGGTGTCAAAATAATAATGAGAATTTAAACAAGTAAAAGTTGTCAAAAATTAGTAACAAAAAAGTTAATGGCCAAAAAACGAAACTTAAGCTATGAATACTGTAAATTACTTCTTCTTTGCCTCAGCATAACAATGTTTGCAAAAATAATTATTACTAATAGGTCCTCTTTCTTTGAGGCCTTCACATCGAAAGTGAAGCCACTCCCTGCAAGAATTGCAGAAGACCAAACCGTCATCGCCAAATGTTTTGTCACATTCGTGACATATGTAGACGATTTTTTTCTTTTTCCCAAGCCCTTTCATAACTGAAACTAAGAAATTAAGCGGTTTTAGTTTAACTCACTAATTAACCCAACCCACGTGAAGCATTGGGATTAAGTGATTACCAAGACTCGCGACCGATGCCCATGCATCATCATCAAAGAAATGCTTGAATGTTTCAAGATCGAAGTCTTCTTCTATCAGTGCAGTTGAAACATCCTCAGGCCTGACTTTAATTTGATCTTGATCGAGCTTTTGATTGTTTGCCAGCGCCCTCTCTGCGTTAGTAGCTCCCGCCACCCAAGTAAGAACCACTGAACCAACCAGAATTGAAAATATTTAGTATGACGAATGAATTCTTATTAGAAAAAGTTACTTTTTGCTTGTTCAATTTTTCAGTTTTGCCAATTTTTCAGCAAAACATTTGGGTATAAAGTTATGATGGTCCAACGCTTTCTTTTTGGTTGGCCTCCCACTCTCTAAGAAACGCTGTGTTGAAAAAGGGAAACATGATCATGCTTTGAAAATATTCTAAATTCTATGTTTTCAAAACGGAAACACAAAGTTTAAAAAATGGAGTAAATTTCTTTTTCTCATTTTTACCTTGTGTAGTAGTTAAGTGTAATCTATTCCAAACTATTAATTCGTTATTATTTATTTCACACAGGAATACATTGGGCACCGCGCTATTAGGATCTGTCGGTACAATAACAATAACAGCTTTAGAGCAACGATAGACTGTCGGTGTAATAGCTGATATACCATTCAAGCAACGACAGTCTGTCGGTGCAATTGCAATTGTATGTCCAATTAAGTGTAGAATTCAAAACATGGAAGAAAAAGTATTTTAGTATTCCGCGTTTGAATAAATTTTCGATGAAAAAGCTCTTAAAAAAATATTTTTTAGAAAACAAATTTTTTTAACCATTACTGTTTGCTTAATATATTACAAAATATTTTTTAAGGCGGAAGAAGTATGTTTATGGAGTTTTACTTACTAAATGTTCTGGCAAAATTGTGAAGGATGATGGTTGTGACATTACTAAAACCAAAATGTCACCTGGTTTGCACTTGTGAACCATAACATTGGACAGAAAACACATCGGTTGCCAGTCTGCTTCTGCTTCTAGAGTACGGATGTATCTGGAATAAATGCTTGACGTAGCAGTGGCAATTTCCACAAATATTCCACCATTCTTCACCTTTGAGGGATAACCGAGTCGATTTAAAAGACCAAACGGCCCCGAGTTACTAAAAAATAAAAGAAAGAGTTAGGAAATAAATAAATAAATGAGGAAAGAATAACTGAAACTCACCTTTCGGTGGAGTCGGGTCAGGACGGGATGATGCGTCATTGCTGTCGCTGGAACCTTCAGATGGTGGTTCATCGATGGCCACAAAGAGAGTGTGTCGATTGTATCGGACTGTTGGTATCCTCCCCGTTGCTAAGGATGACTGGTGGAATGGTGTCTTCAAGGTTTAGACTTGCCACGGGTTGTGCTGGGTAGCAGCTTGGAGATGGTGATCCGATGCTGGTGGTTTAGTCGGATGCTGGTCTGGTGGTTGAGTCGGATGGGTAGTCAGTCGATGACAGAAGAGCTTCAGCTGGGTGGTCGTTGTCGACGTCCTCAATTGGGTACCTGTGGTGGTGGTGCATCGCCATGCCCTCTCCGAGAACCAGGCATTTCGAGCAGCGCCAGAAACGGGTGGCCTTGATTCCGTTGTGGTGAGTGTAGAGGTGGCTGATTATACCATCCGCCACACCGGTCGTAGGGGTGCCGTTCGCATCTGCACGAGTTCTAGCACAGGTCCAGCTACACAGAGGGCACTTGCTGGGGAGGAGGGAAGAGTAGGATGACTTTGTCGCCCAAAAGTTGAGTTTCGCCAGCAGGGCTAGTTGAGTCGAGTTGATCGGGTGGGGCCAATCCAGGACACGCTTTTTCCTGATGAAAGAAGGCAGCCTGAACGGTCTTGGAGATGTTGCAGCAGTAGCTGCATTCAACCAGAACGTTAACTGATTTACCGTGGAAAGTCCGCAAGTGTCGAATGGCGTCCGAGATGCAGTTTCGGCCAGACCATCGAAGGGAGGTTCCACAGGGGGAGCAGAAGACTTTTGCTGGAAGGGGATGGGCTAGTTGTATGGAGCCGTCTGTGATGCAGATGCTCATCCTAGGGTCCCGATCTGGTGGCCGACGAGAAGGCCGACTGGAGTGATTACGACGGGCCGGTCTCGTTGGTGTAGATGAGGTGCCTGGTGATGCCGTCGAGGGTCTCGTCAAACGTGCAGAAGTAACTGGTGAGAGGGCACGGGTAGTGATGGTGGACGGTGACGGTGCCCAGGATCGATCACGGCTACTGCCAGTTGGAGAGTCCACGTAGTTAGGTGGTAGGTGAGCGTTAACAGCAGCAGTGGTTGAGCTTAGGCTTTGACCTGGGCGCTTTGCGCGGTTGGTGACCGAGGGGTAGCAGCCACTGGAGCATTACTTCTTTCTGTTGCCAACGGAGGTGAAGGTGACCGGTCAGGCTGGGTTGCCGCAAGCCTTTGTCGTGGAGGCCATGGCTGTGGTGGCCGGGTGTAGTAGCCGGGTGTAGTAGCCGGGTGTAGTAGCTGGGTGTAGTAGCCGGGCGTGGCAGCTGGGTGTAGTAGCCGGATGTAGTCGCCGGTGTGGTAATCACTCAAAGAAAATATTCAGAGACGGAGACGGACGGTGTATTGAGTCTAAATCGAGGGTGGACTTCTCACTCTACCGTTCACTCGTATCATGAAAGCCTCTCACCCGTTCGATAATAACTCGAACTGGTTGAGAAGGATCGATGAGAAGCTCGTCAACTGAACGTGCCCTCCCCCGCTTGACGGTAGGTTATGGTTCAGTTCAGTCCGTCGCTTCTCTCCAAAGTAGAAATGAATAAAGAATTTCCCTTACATTCAAATCTTTTTCCAGTGCCAGTTTCACACTCACCTTCGTCTTTCACCTCACTTTTCAGGGAACGGACCGTAGAATGAAATGAGCAATCTTCTTTCTCCTTCGAGCCAGAACCGAACACGTCGAGAGTGACCCAATTTATCCTCTGTTCCCTCAAGTCAGAACTGAACGAGCCGAGTATGACCGAGACCAGGACGACACGAGACGGGCAACTGGAAATATCGTTGAGGGAAGTCCTGCGATGCTCCCGATGTTTTCGTGTTAGGTTCGTGCTTGTCAAGTCAACTGATCAGACAACAAGAGAGAGGGATATGGTCCCAAGCCAACGGAACGGACGACAAGAGAGAGTCAGTTGAATGACGATCACTACGCCAGGCCTTACTAGGATGCGGATCCGAACTTTCACGCAATCCAGTCCAGAAAGCGGATGAGTGAAACTGGTTCACCAGTCCGGACGCGTTCACCAGTGGACGAGTTTGAGCTGCTTGTGCTTTTTCTCTGAACTGTAGTTCAGAAATTTTCGAAATGAATGTTTTTAGATTGTGCGTGAAACATATCAAATCGACATTACTATCTAAACCGTCCCTTATAACAAATTAGATTTGTTTACAAGTTACGGTACAAATTAGTTGAATTCCATAATTATCTACTAAACTCCTCGTCTCCCTCAAAACACAAGAAACGTTTCGAATAATGAATTCCTCTTTGTATGAAATCCATATTTAAATAGAAATTTCTCAATACACAGAATAGCAATAATTAACTTGAATTTTTTGAAAATAGTTGTCAAGTTTTTTATGACAAAGTCCAAACATAATTTTTTGGTAATGGAGAACAATCGGATTGCAATTACAAAATGAAAATCCAGTTCAATGAGGTGCAGATCCATTGATGTCTACACCTGGGCCATGTCAAAACGTTCATACCGATTGAAATATTTGAAACCGAAGGATATAATGATACATAATATAGGATATGATGAAGATTGGATTGGTCCTTCTATCTAAGATAGCAGAGTAGATTCGATATGATTGATGGAAATAAATTAAGTATAAAACCGAAGTGAATAAAAAAATTGTAATCGGAATCAATACTGATAAAACAGATTTAATATAAAGGAAGAATAACATCAATCGAAGTCTTCGTTCTCCTGACCGTTCCTCAGCTCTCTAGATACGATTTGGAGTGCTTCTTGGTGAGTCTTCTGAGCTGCTAAAGTAGTTATTAAGAGGAAAGAGGGTTGTCCAACCTCGTCAAAGATTCCACTATGATTGTCAGCGCTGTTTGAATTCCGCATCCTTATTCAGTTTGTTTGGAGACTGGTTTTTGTGACAATAGTTTGGCGGTCGTGGCAATTTTATTCGCCTCTCCCTTCATCTACATTAAAAAGGTCGCCAGCTTGGTGGAACCAAGTCCTAGTGAAGAAATACTATTTAAAAAATAACAAACAGATTAACAGATAACTTGCCAGCAACAGCTTTGAGGTTATTCTGGGTACCCTACACGTTGTTATTAGTCCTTACGTGCTGCATAAACATTGACCAGCATTCTGGTGGCCAAATCGTGCTTTTAATGCATGTTGTCTCCACATAATTGCAGAAGTGAGCATTTGCCCTGTGAAGTTAGAAGCAATGCTCTCAAAACTTTTCCGTATTTTCTAGATTGACAGCATTTGCAGGCTAAGCAATTCCCGACATGTTTTCTGGGTCTGTCTGTCCTTTCTATAGGCTGGACTTAGTCCTTTAGCCTTGATGTTACGGTGATGGGACTAGATTAATTGAAAGGAGCAGCCGACCGGCTTCACTGCGGGAAAAACCGCCTTGACTGCCTGAAAAACAGTGAAAGAAAGAGTTATTACTGAAGATTAACATTGAAAAAAGGATATAACTGCCACATTGCAGCCTCGAAATGAACAAGCACTCACGATAACTCCTCCAACACATTTCACAAACTTGAAGTTGAACAGTATGAACACCTCCTTAGACTTCTTGATTTACGGAAAAATTCGGTGCTGGACAAAGACGTTAGCATACACTGACGATGCGTAAATCCCCGGCATGAAAAACAATAGATAATCTGGGGTTTACGACTAGTGAAATTTTCTTAATTGTACTCGATACTATAACCACTAGGACACTGTTTATATTTCACTCACTTTTTATGTTTGAATAAATTCATTCTTTGTATACCTCAGATGAATGCTCTGAAATTTCGTGATAAACACTAAACAACTGCAATGTATTTTGATTCATTTATTAAACAAACCAAATCGAATGTAATCGTCATTTAATTCTTTAAAAAAAATATGGCCTCAATGTCACTAAAATTGGGCCTGAACGGCATGTAAAAAAAGTGGGCTGAAATACGCGGGCCTGAAAGACTGGGCCTGAATGTCGCACATCCACTTCAATCTACTGCATATTCTGAATTAAATTATTAATTCGATTCGATTTCTATCCAAACTTATAGTGCACAACTTCTGACAATTCATGGAAATCATACTGTCTTTATTTGTGGAAAAGATGCCAGTAATTAAGAAACAGTCAAACAGTCAAAATGAGTAAAGCGACCCCAAAAATGAAAACAAAAACTTACCATCCACCCCACTTGTTGAAAAGACAAATTCGGAAAAATCGACTCCATTTTCTTTAGCAACTTGTCAGCCCCAAGCTCTTTCCCGCTGAAATAAGACCATTTCCCGCAGTCAGCCAGACAACCCCCAAGTACGCCGTAGTCAAAAACAAAAGAACAGACAATAAGGTCGTACTCGTATCTTAACTGATACTCCTGAAACTCGTCTTATATTAGAAGACCATCAAAGAAAATTGGAAAAGATTGTTAAAGTACGAAAGCATTTACAGACTACATCGCAACCGAAGAAAACTTCAAAGACTGCTGCCAAGAAGAAAAAGGATGCTGGCAACTCTGATTCTGATAGTTCGTTTGTGGCGCCGGCTTCACGTTGCACGTCTAAAAAGAATGCAAAGAAAAAGAAAGAAGAAACTGAGAGTCAGAAGACATTGAACCCAAAGATGAAAATACCGAGAATGCTGTTGTGATTAAGACAATAACAGGAAGAATTGTAAAGCGTCGAATTCAATTAACAGTATCACACAACCTAAATTTAATTTTACTTGATTGTGATGACATAGTTTTGAAGATTCAATGCTTCATGTGGTGAAGTAGTCATGCTATTCTATTCATTGAAAATGTTACACAGTTATGAATGGCTCTCCTTTATCTCTCAAAAATAAGAAATTTTTCACGGTTCCCCCAAATTCAACAACAAAGAATTGTGCCAAAATATCCATGCCTCGGTTTTGCTTTGTCCTTGAAACTCATGTTTTTTTTTAAATTTTAAGTGATGTTGACATTACGTTACCCATAAATGTTTCTCATGATGTTTCGAATTTATACGTGGTCTTAATCAAGTTCATTCAATAAGGAAAAATAATTATCAAAGAATAAATTCATCATTGATCAATCACATTAAATTTGAAGTCTTTTGCATTAATAACAGTAAAATAATAACAAAGAATAAAACTCACAAATAAAGGTAAAGATGGCGTTTGTTTACAAAATTATTTTGTTTGTTTACAAAAGTTAGTTTTTAGTAGATTGTTGTTTAGCCTATACACCTATAAGATCCACCCAAAAATATCGTTTTCGTCCGATACGACCCCAAAAAAGATGTCCAGTATAACCCGTAGCAAAGATATTTTTTTAAATCATTATAATTCTTAAATCCGTAACAATAAAATTTTAACACAACATGAAAACTGAATGAATGAAGTATTTTATTCAACCATAAAAATTTTGTAACCGTAAAGGTTGTTTAGTGATACACAAAAATATGGAAATCACAAACATAAAATTAGACCGCCATTTTTTTATTATTGCTTTAACTAAAAAACTATTTGCATGATTTTACTTGAACTTATACCCTGTAGTTGTAATGAAATGTTTCATTTCACACTATTTTTTATTTTTTTCCTCATCCCCACCGTCAGTTATTGAGCTTGTCCAACCTGGTAGGTGTCAAGCGTGACCCCGCTCTCCCCTACTGCCCTCTCGCCACTTTTTTCATGTCAGAAAAAAGTGACGCAGAACCTCTACAATCCATATTCAAACCAATCCTCGCTCAAACACTCGCACGAAGCGTGAAATTGGAAAACAAAATTGGTAAAACGCAATGCCGCAAAACCAGGTAAATCGTTCAAACCATACGGTTCACCGCCGATGTTTGATTTGGATGATTCTAAGGACTCATTCGAATTATGGCACGCACAATGGAACATTTTTCTAGCGCTAACTACAATCGACACCGCGCTAGACGAAGATGACTGCCCAGGATACAAAATAAGCATGTTAGTATCATGCTTGTCAAAAGACACCACGGTGCTTTGCATGGGCCTTTCCGAAGATGACCTAGAAGACCATAAAATCATAATCAAACACCTGCGAGAGCGTTGTAACGCAGGAATAAACCGTCATGTCTGGCGACAGCAGTTCGCCATGAAGAAACAACGATCAAATGAAACAGCCGATAACTAACTATGCGAGTTGCGTGAATTGGCCCGAAAATCCGAATGATTGCTGTGCCAAATGCCAGCCAACGCGCATTTTAGGTCAGATCGTCTTTGGAGTATACGATGATGAAGTACGCCGGAAACTATTCGAGCTAGGTGAAAAACTGGAGCTGGATCAAGCCATCTCAATTCTCCGCACCACCGAGGCCGCTTCGAAGCAAGTGAGTAATTTAAAGCAAGGCGACGCCATAGCCATTCAAGCGCTATCCAAATCATCTTACAAGAAAGACAAGCAGAATCCAGTCACAGAAGATACGTCAAGAAATCGACACCCCAGCAACACACAAGCAAACCATCAACAGAACACGGGCTCAAACCAGACCAACAATTTGGTCAATGATTCATCCGTTCATGCAGAATGCGTAAACCTAGACACAGACACACGCGCGTCAGGAATCAACGCAATGGAGCTCGTGACAATCTCCATCTTGCCAGCCGAGCACGAGAGCAGGATTGAAATTTCAGAGCTCAGATAGACGCCATCCCGACCAGTCTTTTCCAAGATTCTTTTCCGACCATGACATTTACCCCATGGGAAAACAATACAGTCTCGGCAACCGGAGAACGCAATGAAAATCTTGAATTTTTTGAAGCAAACATCAGATGGGAAAGCGGTAATGACGTCAGAGAAGTCACTACTAATTTTAATGTTTTTACAAACCTTAGGCAGCCGATCATTTCGAAAGATACCCAACGGCGTTTGGGTATGCTGCCGACAGGATACCCGAATCAAATATTCCACGTCCATGCCGGACCATCTGAAGCCCAAAAACAAGCGGACTTGCAGAAATTAATCACTGAATTTCCTTGTATCTGCGATGGAGTCTGCCGACCCATGGCGGGCACAGCCTGCCATTTCGAGCTAAAACCAGACGCCGTCCCAGTGGCGATTCGCGGGTCACGCCCCGTCGCCAAACCACTTCTTCCCCGGCTAAAAACAGAGCTGGATAATTTAGAAAAGCACAATAGAATCAAGAAGGTAATCGAACCTAAAATATGGGTTCACCCAATCGTCATCGTGCTAAAAAAGGCGTGTATGCGGATATTTCACAATACTAAACAAGAGTATTATCCGCTCAAAATTCGATACAGCAACCCGTTTCCAAGCAATAAGGACCATTCCATCCGGAATGAAATTTTTTACAGTCATTGATGCCCTAAAAGGCTACCATCAGATCCTCAAAGCACGGCAAACTCTATCAGAATTCAAGTAATCTGACAACTCTGCACGTCGACGCGTCCCGCCTATTCGGACTGGGATTTATTCTTAAACAAAAAGACGCAGACGAGAACTGGAGAATGGTCCAAGCAGGATCGCGGTACCTTCCCTAAGCTGAATCAAGGCCGCTGAAGATGCAACGCTATCAATTCACAGCCCGCTGGGTGCGAGGTAAAGAGAACCTCTGTTGTAGAATCTAGCGCTAGATGTCGTGCCACCTAGAGTGGGCATATCCCCTCGATGCAGAGCCCAATACAGACAGTCTTAGACACACACTTGTCTTTATAACATGGTGTCAGAAGTGTGCTCTCACAACTCGACGGTGTTGAGTCGTAACCGCGTGGTTTGTGAGTATTGAACTGCATCCTTCTTTATCGTACGCATCCTCCGTGTTGTTGAACTGCATCCGTCTTTATCTCGTGCATCCGTTTGTCTTGCACCATTTTCTTGAAATGTCGTCTTCGTTGAGGGCTCCTGAACCTTTTTCTTTCGGGGCCAGTGATTTGGCGGCCCAGTGGGGTATTTGGCGTAAACAGTTTTCGTGGTACTTGGTGGCTACAAATAGCGGCCTTAACGTGGATGAAGAGCAAATGGTGGGCGTGCTCATCACTCTTCTTGGCAGTGAGGGCCTCAAAATTTACGAAACTTTTGTGTTCAATCCAGCCACCGATGCCATTAAAATTGCGCCGGTGTTAGACAAATTCACTGCCCATTTTGAGCCCCGACGTAGTGAAGTTTTCGAGCGTTTTAAATTCCTGCGTCGTCATCAACTCCCTGGTGAAACTTTTGATGCGTGGTTGATTGATCTTCGTGGTCTCGTGAACTCATGTGGCTATGGTACTGGTGTTGATTCGGTCTTACGGGACCAAATAGTACTCGGTGTGGCTGATCCTTACGTCCGTGAAAAGCTGCTGTATGAAAAGGATTTGCTGCTCGCCACTGCGTGTGAAATTGTGCGTGCATGTGAGTCGTCTAAAGCCCAGCTCAGCCAAATCAACACATCGTCGACAGCAGAAGCCGCTCACGCCATTCAGAGTCGACCTGGTGGCCGGAAGGTTGAGAGAAAGCCGGATTCATCGTTCAGAGCTCAGCATGAGCAGCAGCCGTCCGCTAATCAACATTCAGCCCAGCAGTATCCCAAGTGTAAAGATTGCGGTCGTTCCCATAGAAAAAATCAGTGTCGGGTCACCAATGTTACGTGTTTTAATTGCAACGTGGTCGGCCATGTATCTAGTTGCTGTCCGAATCCACCCAAGCCCCGCCAGATGTCGTCACGTCAAGCACCAAGCCCCGCGGCCAAAGTTCATGCTGTGGAGGAGGAGACGCACTGGATTGGTGATGTCGATCGTGGCGGTACGGCGATGGCCCTCCCGCGGTCAGTTGAAGAAAGTTACTACGTCTCTCATGCCCTAACGTCGTCTGGTAATGAGTCTGAGTGGCGCCAAGAAGTGACAGTAGATGGCGTTAAAGTTAACTTCAAGCTTGATTCTGGCACCACATGCAACATTCTGCCGTATGAGTCGTTTTCTCGGCTACCCAAAACACGCCGCTGTCTTCGCCCTGGGCCCATTGTTCGCAGTTATCGTTCACAAGATGGCCTCTTACGAGTGCTAGGATTGCACACGGCCAAGGTGGTTCACAGAGGCGCTTTATTTGTCATCGACTTTGTCGTGGTTGACGAGCCTGGCCAGCCACCCCTTCTGGGACTCCCGTCTTGCGACAAGCTGAACTTGATTCGGCGGGTCGATGCTGTTCAGTCGCCAGTAGACGCTCCGCTGCCGCCGATCGTCGTGGAATTTATGGACGTCTTCGAAGGATTAGGTAAATTACCTGTCGAACATGACATTCGGCTGCTGTCGGGTGCTAATCGCGTGGATCCTGTTGTGTGTGCAGCCAGTCGACTTCCGTTCCGGCTGGAGGATCGCGTTTTCAAGAAGCTGGACGAAATGGTCAACGACAAAATCCTCACCCCCGTGCAAGAGCCAACTGAGTGGGTCAGCCGCATGATGGTGGTGGGAAAACCGGACGGTGATGTCCGTATTTGTCTGGACCCGTTTGAGCTCAACAAGGCTATTCAACGTCAACATTTTGCCGTCCCCACCATTGAGCAGCTGTTCAGCAAGTTGGGTAAGGCTCGATATTTTTGCAGCCTTGATGCTGCGTCTGGTTTTTATCAGATTCCTTTGTCTGATGCAGCGTCCTATTTGTGCACAATGGCCACTCCAAAAGGCCGTTATCGCTTCCTCCGGCTGCCGTTTGGGTTGAAGTCAGCCCCTGAAATTTATCTTCAGACGATGAACGACTTGTTTGGAGACCTGCCCGGTGTACTCATCTATTTTGATGATTTCCTTGTAACGGGTGAAACGGAGGAGGAACTACTCGCCAACCTTCGTCAAGTGTTTGTACGCTGCCGTCTCCATGACTTGAAGCTTCAGTTAAAAAAGTGCAAATTCTTCCTCCAGGAGCTCCCGTGGCTAGGCCATGTTATTGGCCAGGGAATTTTAAAGCCGGACCCTCTCAAAATTTCGGCGATTGTGGAAATGCCTGATCCGACTTGTCCGGCTGATCTCGTCCGTCTCCTGGGCATGGTGACATACCTGGACAAATTCTGCCAAAATCTCGCGGGTCTGACACGACCCTTACGTGACTTACTCAAAGCAGACGCAGCGTGGGTGTGGGAAGAGCCCCAGAAGATGGCCCTTGGTCAGCTTAAAAGTGCGTTGTCGTCTCTTCCAGTGCTACGACTGTTTGACCACTCACTGCCCTTGGTTGTGTCCGTTGATGCGTCTCCCGTCGGCATCGGTGCAGTGTTGCTTCAAAATAACCAACCGATCGCGTACTCGTCAACGTCGTTAACCGATACTCAAAAACGGTACTTTCAGATCGAAAAGGAGCTGTTGGCGGTCCAGTTTGGACTCATGCGCTTCCGGCAGTACGTCTATGGCCAAATGGTGGTGGTTGAAACCGATCACAAACCGTTGGTTGGCCTCCTGGAGAAGCCCATTGCGTCTTGTTCCCCGAGAATCCAGCGGATGCGTCTTCAACTCCAGCGATTTGATTTCCAGCTCGTCTACAAGCCGGGCAAGGAGCTGTTTATCGCCGACACGCTTAGTCGGGCTCCGTCGCCCCGTCTCTTTACCGATGACGTCACTCAAGACTGCGAGGAGCAGGTTCACGCTGTTCTTGACCTGATAATTCCTCATGATTCAACTCGTGTCAAGTTTGCTGCAGCAACAATGGCAGACCCGACTCTCCGTCTCCTGAAAGAAGTCCTTCGGCGTGGATGGCCTGATCACAAGGCCCAGTGTCCGGTGGCCGTTAAGCCGTTCTGGCCAGTACGCCACCACTTGTCTGAAGCTGATGGTCTGCTACTCAATGGCAGCCGGTTGGTGGTTCCGATTTCGCTTCGGCAGGAAGTGTTGGCCGGAATACACGACGGCCATTTTGGAGAGGTGAAGTGCATCTTACGGGCCAAATCGGCCGTTTATTGGCCCGGGTGTGACGAGCAAATTCGCAACATGGTGGCCAGCTGTTCGACCTGCCAAACGCATCGCCATCGAAACCCAGCGCAGCCTCTTCGTCCAGTGCCGTTGCCGGTTCATGCATTTCAGTGGGTGTCGGCTGACATTTTCCTACATGGTGGCGTCAACTACCTCCTGATTGTTGACGCATATAGCAAGTGGCCGGCATGCGTTCCGTTGCGCAGTTTATCGTCGTCGTCCGTCGTCGCCGAAATGGAACGCATATTTAGTGACTTTGGCGTTCCGGAAATTGTCATGTCCGACAATGGCTCTCAGTTCGATTGCGCCGAATTTCGAGAGTTCTGCGAGGGCCGTGCAGTTCGGTCAGTGACGTCCAGCCCAACCTACGCACAGTCCAATGGTCTGGTGGAGCGCCACATACAGACAGTAAAAAAGACGCTCCTAAAAATGTTTACGGATGGCCGGTCTCTGTGGGAGGCCTTGGCGGCCATTCGGTCAACTCCAATATCGTCGGAACTGCCGTCTCCGGCAGTGTTATTGCAGGGACGCCACCTTCGTGGCAGCTTGCCGTTTCTGCAGGATCGTCTGGTTCCACAATTTGTATCTGCCAAGTTCGTTCACGGCCAGCTCCAGCGTCGTCAGGCTACGGCTTGTTTCACTCACGGCGGTCGTCCGGATGTTCGTGGGTCGGCGCTCATTATCGGTCAACGTGTCCGGGCGTTCGTCTCTGGATTGTGGTTACCAGGTGCCGTCGAAGCTGTTTGCAGCGAACCGGACTCATATGTCGTTCGGTTGGCGGATGGGCGAGCTTTTCGTCGGACGCGCCGCGATATAAATCTTGACAACTCGCCGTCGGCAGGATTGGCCGTGGGTCAACAGAGTGGTGGTGCTGCTGTAATCCCGTCTGCTGTTCGCGGTTATCGCCCCGCCCCTGCTAATCATCTGCTGCCGGTCCTGTCTTGGTCTCCGCCTGGTCTGCCTGCCCGCGCTGTGAATGTTCCAGTTGCCCATCCAGTTGCCCAGCCGCTTCCGGCAGCCCTGGGTCAACCGTCAATGATACCACAGCCTCCGCCAATCGTTGTCAACCCGGCGCCCGGCCCGGCAACTCCTGCAAGGCCACGTGCGGCGCCCGTCTCAACCGACAAGCGCGCTACCGTCCAGCTACCCTCTGTCCAGCCTGACTGTGTCAAGTCCGCTGGCCGTCGCGCCTCATCGTCCGGGTTCGACTCGCTCTGGTCGCCCTTACCTCAAGCCGTCTTAATTGTCTGTATGTGATTCCGTGTCCGTTGTCCTGGCTGCTTTGCTAGTGACACATTTGGCCGTTTTGCTCTACTTTCACTCGTGGAATTCGTCGTCTAATTCTCAATTTTTTTTCTCTCTTCCTGTGTCTCGTCTCATTGTTCATGTCATGTCGTGTTCTTGTCTCATTGTTCGTTTCCTTGTGTTTGTTTTCTGGTTTTCGTCCCATTGTTCATCTCATGTCGTGTTTTCTCATTATTCATTTCATTGTGTTTGTTCTCATGTTCGGCATGTTAGTTCTTGTCGTTCATTTGTGTAATCAGTGTGCAAGGGGGAGATGTTGTAGAATCTAGCGCTAGATGTCGTGCCACCTAGAGTGGGCATATCCCCTCGATGCAGAGCCCAATACAGACAGTCTTAGACACACACTTGTCTTTATAACAACCTCGACAACGACGCCCTTGCAAGAGCGCCGGTCGATATTGCAACACCAGCAGACGAGATGACGGAAGAAATCCCCAGCTCAGCAACAAGAGTAGCCTTAATCAACTCAATTCAAGAGTCGGATGCGACAACGGTTGACCCGATGTTTGAAAAAATAAAAACAACAGCAAAAGACGACAACAAAATGTCAGAATTAAGAGAAACAATAATTCGTAGCTTTCCTAATGAAAAATGCAACTTGCCACTCTCATTACGCACATTCTGGAACAAGAGATCCCATAACGGTTATCGTCCAACATCCCATATCCAAATGCCGGTCTACCCCCGCAGTCGTCGTAGAAACCGACCCAAATCGGGATTCCCAACCGCATCTCCACCCACAGCATTTTACCGATTAACACGCCTAACGACACGTCCAAATCGATATCCCAAATAAAAAATAAAAAAGGATATCCCAAATAAAAAATAAAAAAGGACGTGTGATGACTCGTCTTTACTCTCATATTTAGCCACTCCCAATAGATCGTATTACACACTATTTATTAAATAGCCGCGTCCCGTCTCGCTAGTATGTCAGTCTTATTTCAGTAGCACTCAACCTTAATCAGTGCTAGTATTCTTCTTTCCATGTATCCCTACAGTTGTATCCCTCCTTACCCGTCATTGGTTATAATACATTCTCTTTCATTTAAACGACGTCTACAGTCTACATTTTATCGGGCTGTACGACGCCATCACAGAAGAAAAACAAAATCAATTTGTACTGTTGCTAGACAGGCTACGGACGATCGATGCCTGGCAACGCACATGAGCGGGAGCCCCTAATTTGCGCGAAGTGCATTCATGAGCAAACGCTAATTCAGTGATCTCACGAAGCACAATAATAAGCCAATATTAGAGAAGACAATCTGTTTGTGACAACTTATTATTGAATCTACTAAGCTACTTGTAGTGTTTTGTGTGTTGTGTTATATTAACAAACTACTGGTTTTGTCATCTAATATTTCCGTTATCAGAACCTCCCTCTCGATATGTGTAGGCTGACGTTATGAGGGAGACCACCCCAACAGACCGTAAAGGCAAAGAGGGGGAAATGTTTTTTTCGTGAGCGCTAGGTGGCTTATAAGACTCTTTCGGATCTGTTTTCTTTTGCCGTTTTATCTGGCAACGCAGCATAGCGCCGTTCCTTTTAAGCGCGAGAACGGGGAGAAGAGGGAGAATGGGAGGGATGAGGGCGTACGAAAAAAAAGGGGGCCCACGTTTCCTCCTCCCTCCCATTCGTCCCATTTTCCCTCTTCTCCCCGTTCTCGCGCTAAAAAGGAACGGCGCCATGCTGCGTTGTCAGATAAAACGGCAAAAGAAAACAGATCCGAAAGAGCCCTATAGGATGAAGGCCGACATGGCCGAAAAAGAAGACATTTTTAGGAATTTTTTCCAAAAATTTAATCATTATATCTCGGCTTCTAAGTCGAGTATTGAAAAACCATGAAAAAAGTTTGAAGAGATGGGCTATCCCATCATTTTAAAACAATTATATTATTTTTATGTGCAGCAGTTGACGAGAAAACTGCTGCACAAAAAAAGAAAAAAAAGTCTAAATTTCGTCTACCCCCCACAGTTTTATTTTTAATATCTCTCAAACTACAATAGCTAAGCGAATCTTGAGGTTTTCACCAATCGACTTAGCGAAAAATTTAAACAAAACCCATCTATTTGTTATTTTTTAGAACACTAGCGATGTTTTCCGCGAAATAAAAACCCCCAAAACGGTCTTTTTGAGTGGCGGATGGCTTGTTAAAACTTAAAAGTTAATTTAAGCTTCTTTTTATGAGTGTTTGTTTTATGTAATAAATCAAAATAAATTTTATTTTATTTTTAAAAATTAAACATTAATTGTATTTATTTAATTATTGGAAATTCATTGAAAAATTTAAAGACAAGTGCATTTGACCCGATATTTATCCGGGACATATCCCGTCTCGGGTCTACCAACTATTTTATTGGTCGGCTAGTCACGTGTTGGTAGACCAATCAAAAAGGTCGGGTCGGTCGGACACACAATAACAAACCAATCTGGCTATGAAACAAGAAAAACTTGCAGCAACAGTCCCGCCAACCCCCGCTAAGGTGCGCACTAGTCGACAAGTCGCAAGACTTTTTGCTTTGCGGACACATTTCATCTTTAAAAATCTCTATATTCACTGCTATTTATAACTTTACAAACAAGTTTTCAGAAATGGGAAATAAAATATAAAATAAAATAATTCAATATAAAATCAATAATAGAAAGAAAACTGCGAATCTTTCTCTAGCTAGATTTTCTTAATTGGGCGCAATTTGTGCAATGAGCGCGCATTTTTGAGCGCATGCGCGCGCTTCGTGCAATTTAAGGACTCCCGCTCATGCGCTTTGCTAAGCATCGATCGCCCTTAGCCAGTCTAGCAACAACACAATTTGTCAAAAAATTCAGTGATCTCACAAAGCACAGTAAGCCAATTAGTCAGTTTAGAAAAGTCTGTTTGCGACTACTTATTATTGAATCTACTAAGCTACTTGTAGTGAAACGTATTGTGGTATTTTAACGAACTACTTGCTCTATCGTTTACTATGTCCATTTTATCAGAAAAATCTTATTTTACCTATTCTACTATTCCTCAAGATGACCGTAATGTCGAATCTGGCTACAAAACAGCTTTTGATTATAAATCAATTTTTTCTTATGATAGTCCATTTAAAGACAAGGAAGTAAAGGCAGAAAATTCTGCTGGAGAAAAAGTCATTGAAGAGATCTCTGTTGAAGGGATATCAGGGAAAATTATTTCTGTTCTAGCTATGGCTTTCAGTTATCTCTTTATATTTTTTACTTTACCAATAAGTGTTTGGTTTTGTTTCAAAAACCTCCCACAATGGGAGAGAATTGTTATTTACCGTTTGGGAAAACTAATAGGGGTGAAGGGTCCTGGCAATGTATTTATAATTCCTTGGCTTGATTGTTCTGCAAAGTTAGATTTACGCACTCAAGTCATATGTCATCCTCTAAAACAGGTATAATGGATTTCTATTTGTTTACAAATTATAAAATTCTTTTATTTTTTTTTTTTGTATTATTTTATTTCTTCTCTGTGCGAATTTCCGCGAATTTCAGTTTCTCACAAAAGATCAAGCTATTGTTGAAGCTGGATGTAGTGTTTTCTACAGAATTTCTGATCCAGTCCGATATATTAGCAATGTAAAGGATCCAGAACTCAAAGGGTTAAAAATCCTTGTAAATGCCATCACAATTAAACGGCTAGAAGCTTCTGATGAAAGGGAATTTCAACCTACAAGGAAAACAATTATAGAAGAAAGAATATTAAAAGAACTGAATTCTATCACTAGCCCTTGGGGAATTGAAATTAGCTCAGCACACATGTATTATATTTACTATTAATATAAACTAACTATACTCCTTATAATTATTTTCCTTTTTTTTATTATTCCGCATTTATTCCAAGTGAGAACTTCAAGACCCTTAAAGAAGCTCAGCCTGTTAATGCTTTCATGAATGTTATGCAACAGATGGGAATAAATTTTGGTTCTGGGGATGGTGGTGTTGCCGGCTCGTCTGTCCCTACATCGGTTTCGTTAGCAGATGTCGGGATGGTTATCCAAGATGAATTTCAACCGAAATCTAAAAATGTTATCAAACTTAGAAAGATTTTGAATGAAGGATCTGGAATTATTGATAATCCCGTCGTTATCTGTTTTAAAATTGGCAATGAAGACGTAATCTACGCCGATTTCAGCCAAGGAAAAGGTATTTACGCTTTAAAAGTTAATTTTATTTTCTGAAAGTATACAAATTTCCAACGCCATTTACACCTTTTTAGGCCAAGTATATGAAGGTACATATTCAGGAGAAGTCGGCATTACACTGAGCCTCCCGCAAGCAGTTTTTGATTCCTTGATGGATGGCGCATCCCAGTCACAGTTTTTACAGGCCTACCTTGAAGGACAAATCACAATTGATGGAGACATGCAAACTCTCATGCAATTGCAAAAGTTATTGCCAAACATGCACAACACTTAAGCGTCACTTTCAATAGTGAATTGAAACAATTTTTTTTTTTTTTTTTTTTACAAATCTAGTCAGTTGTACCTCATATTTATTTTATGCGGATTTTCCCTTCAAGGACGTGGGCCACTTGGCCTGTTAGTTTGACGCGTTGTCCAATAATCTTGATGTTTAAATCACCACCTCGTTTCGAGCATTGCCTAGCTGTTAATTTTCAATGCACAATAATTAAAATTCATTAATAAATTCAATTGCGTCTTACCTCTAAACTGGTCTTTATTGTAGACTTTTTCCCAGTAAGCAGCAAGAACCGTGTGAGCAGATCCGCAAACTGGATCTTCTGGAATACCAACCCAAGGGGCAAAATAGCGACTGTAAAAATCATAGCCCTCGTTTTCGTTGCCTTGCAATGTAACAATCACCCCTTTCACAACACCACTACTTTCACAAGTTAGTAGTTCTTGCGTCAAAGGGTTTAAATCTTCCAAATCCTTCCTAAATATAACAAGGAAATAAAAATTACAAGATTAGTGTAAGACCGATTTCCCGATTTAAAAACCGGCCGTAAAATTAGTATTTTTTACCGATCAAGTTTTATAAATTAATTACCATTCCAAATATTATCAGGCCAACTTTATATTTTTGAAAAAGAGTATTTTTAAAAGACCTATGGTGTAAATAAGACAAACCTTTTATATTTATCAGCCAGACGCAAAAGTAATTTTTTTGTTGTGGAACAATGTTGAACGTCTTGAATTTCAAAATTGTTTGCTACGACGCGTATGATATCCTTCAGATTTTGTGCTTCATATGGAGAAGAAGGATTCAGAGGGAAGTCTAAAGTAATAGAGGAATCATTTTCCTGGATGGCTTTTAAGATTCCACTAAGGGTATTGAATTCAATGGCTTTTTCTTTGTTCCCTATGATGTAAAAGGGGGAAAGATAAGATTGAATGTGTTGATCTATTATAAATGATTGATCATTTAAATTTGGTTTTACATACCAAGTTTGTGAAAAATTATAGCAGCTGTTGCAAGTGTAGCCTGAATAAAATAAAAAAAATTTATAGACAAACCTACAATCTAACTGAAAAAAGGAACAAATTATATGCATTACATGTCCACACAAATCCACTTCATGTGTTGGTGTAAACCATCGTAAGGCAAATTTTGAGCTTTTTTCAAATGTTTCACCATTTTCTATGGTGACAAAAGCAGTTTCAGATAGATTCATCTCAGCAGCAATTTTCCTCTTCAAGTTTTCTGGGAGATCCTATTTTTCCAGTGTTTTGAAATAGAGAATGAATGGTGTGTGTTGATGTAATGTAAAATACTGTATTGAAATTCTCACATTCTCCAAACAACAAACGGCGGCCGGATTACCAGAAAATAGTTCATTGGTAAATGCATCAACAATATAAACAGTAACAAAAGACTGTTCCATTTTCACAATTCTTTATTTGTTAAATGTAGGTAAGGTGGGCAATTTTTGCAGAAACTTGGTGAAGCGACTACTACTTTTACTATATTGAATTCACTTAAATACCCTTTGCTGCGTAGTATTTATGCGACGAAGGGAGAAAGTGCTGAACTGAACTGGTGGATCTGGTAAATTCTAGCTGCAGCCAGCCTGCAGCATATTGCTGTCAAAAATCAAAACATTAATAACGTATGCAACATTGCCATTAAGTAAATATTTACAGAAGCAAGAAACGTTTTAAAAAATTCAATACGCGTTTGAACGACGAGCCCGGGTTGTGCTTTATTACGAGCTATAGAATACTATTGCTATTGCTTGCAGTATTCTATAGCTCTGCTTATTACGTGCCAACTTTATGTCAAGTTTGGTACTCAAACGAATTGGCCTTTATTCATTTAATCGGAAGATGGTAAAGGACGGTAAACCAAGAGGAACCAGCCGGAAACGGCAGCTTTATTATTATTTATTGTAACACATCCATTTTCCGAATGTTAATTTTTGATTATTTTTTTTTAATCATTTATCTTTTAAAATTAAGAACTTTTTAAAATCATCAGTTAAAAAATAAAACATAAAAATTAAAATAGAAAAGTAATGTTTATTACACAAAGGACTGAGTTCGATTTACATTAAATAAGACGCAATTGCTATGCTATACGAATACGATCATTTACGATAGTAAGCAATCTCCATAATTAGTAACAGAGCGATCGATGAGAACTAAACTGAATCAATAAAGGATATCGTATACCTCCGATAAAACAGAAGTTACTTTCGACAAATTAGATACCGTCATCTAACAAAAGTATCGTGCTTCTTCCTTCACCTTGGAATTGCCTGAACTTTATCGCTCGATTCCATGAACTTAATGACCATTTGGGTATTCTTCAATCCCCTGGTACTCGTAACAGCCTAAAACAAAACACGTAAATTAATCAAATCATGTTACTTAAGGAACATTAGACATAGAAATTTTGTCAAATTTGCTTACATTTGCAGTCAGTTTGAGGAATTCGTAGAATTTCTTTAAAACAACGATCATTTGTGTGAATTTCTTTTCTGGAAGCAGTTCTTTGACTTGATATTCATATTCCTTTACGAAAATAGTAAAAATGCGAAATTAATTTCAATGAGAACATGGCACAATTGAAGTCGTTATAGTAGGATACCGAATTTTTCATGACAACATATCCCAATAACAGCGCAATATATGCTGCAACCATGCTGTCTTCCATGTGCCGACCTGCTTTATGCAACACTAAAACACGCGAACAAATAACCATATTTTTACTATGTGTATACACCGTAGTTTTTTTCAATTCACTTACATTTCTTAACCGTTTCTTCCATGGCATCTTCTTGAGTTTTTCCATTGTTTGTTGAAGGGGTTTCACTTGACCCTACGAATTAGAATTGAAATAAAAATTATTAACATCAAATTATTTTTCAAAAAAAGCACTTACCACTTGAGGTAGATTGTGTTGTTGCAGAATCACTTTGGCCAGGTTTACCGTCCAAAATCGCATCTGTTCGCGCTTCTTCTAACCGAGCACTGTCCTCTTTTTTAATAAAAAGATCGATGAGGGCTCTTATGGCCAAGGTTTTGTTGTCAAATATGTCTTCGTCACTGGCTGGAACTGCGACTAACATCAAACGATCTCGATTCACTGATGAGCGTTCTACCAGGTTGATCAAAATTCCCAGTGCCTTGATAAGGGAAAAAAATCAAGTTTTAAAAAGGTACTTTGAGTTATTTTAAAACATACCAGAGTCATAATATCAAAAGATTTATCTTCAGGCAAACAGACAGACGTTTGAAGCAGGCAAACCAAAGCAGTTTCCCACGTAAGGGGTTTTTCTCCATAAACTTTACTGCCAACCGCTACCGAAAGGAAAAGCAAGTTTAATTGTTGAAAATAAATTGATTTAATCTCAAGCAACTTACAATCGTCGTTACTGTCGTGTGTGAGATTCATCACAACTTTCATGAGATTAGAAAGAGTTTCGCTGAGTAGACTGCTTAATGAACTTTTAGTTCCATGTGGCCAATAAATGGCAACCTCTCTCGAAAGTAACATCAATAGATTTAAAGTAGCATCAACAAGACGTCCATTGGAAAATTCCATTAAATAATTCTGATTCTCCTCATTCTGGAATGTCACCTGTCGATGGAAAAAAAGAACTTTAAAATCCGATTTCTAGGCAATAAACAAAATGGAGAAAACGTACGTTTTCCAAAACCCTCAAGCACCGATCAACTTTTTTGAGAGCATCAAGGCGAGGTTTGTCCCATTCCCAATTGGAAATTCCCCCATCGGAAGTTGGGGCGAGAACAGCTGTACAAACAGTTACAGTTTGGATAATGTGATCTAGGCCTCCTAAAACGCGCAGTTCTTCTTTGAACCATTCACCGGCTTTTTTCGACGTTAAGCTCAATAGCGTTTCCATAGCCAATTGAGCAGCTGTTATTTTATCCAGTTGTAGATGCGGAGCATGACCCTTCCGGACCATTTCCTCACACAGTTCGCGTACTTTGAGCTTGTTTTTCTCCAGTTCTTTGCCTTCTGTGGGATCTACCTGAACTGCAACCACATTAAACAAACGAAAAAATGTGAGGATAAGTGCAAGGCAATTGACACTATAGAGTTAAAATACCGGCATCGATTTCGAGAAGATTAAGCATGAGTTCCAGACTGTCGCGATCCAAGTCCATGTTCAAACGATCTTGAGTAAGAACAAACATGATGCATGACGTACAGAGAGCCACACTCTGTAAATAAATTCAGAATGAGATATAACTGTCTTAAATAAATGTCAAACCAACAAAAAAAGAGGAAAACTTCCAAAACTCACTGCTTTAGACGGAGCATCCTTGAGTGCCTTGAAAAATTTTGCCACCGTCGAATGCGCTCGAAGATGCATTCGGAAAGCTGGCTCCATGCACTTTGAAGCCAGGCTCATGGCGGAAAGACACCTGTAGGAAGCGAAGCCAAAATGGAGATGAGTTACGTTCAAAATTGGAAATGTAACGATTTATCCATGCCTAGTGGCCGTAGGGTTTCGATCTTGTAGAGCATCAAGAATGTAGTCAACATCGTCATTAAATTCTTGAAACTCGCCCGATTCTTGGATCTGGTGAGCTTTCTTCACATTTCTCACCACCGTATAATAATCTTTGACTTTGCGAGGACAGCGCAGGCTACTCGTTGCCTCTCCTTGTTCATCATCTTCGCCGGGTTCAGAGGAATTGCTAAGTTTCTGGGGCATTGAGGATAGTGTGTTGGAAGAGGCACCTAGACGGGCAAGTTTAGGCGGTGGTCCTTCGGATTCGTCACCTAAATCATCCCATGGTGACGGGTGAGGATGCTGCTGATCACCGGAAGATAATCCGGCCGATGTTGACACTGACGAAGTGGCTGTTGCGCCATCCGAATCTAACGAAGCGGCTTTTCGCGCATCATCTTCATGCCATGTGTGACGATAAAGAGCAAGACCTTTTTTGCCTTTGGTAGAAGTTGACGATTCTCCTTTAACCAATGCGTTTTTGTCCGTTGGTGGTTGTGCCGAGGTTGCCCGGCTTTTGAAAATGCTCGATTTTCGTTGCTGATGATGAACATTCGGAAGAGGAACTATGGAAGGGTCTATACTTGTTATCGTCTCGGTCGGAACTACCATTGCTTCTTCTGGAATAACCGGTTTTGGCTGAAATGGTTCATCCTCCTATGAAAAGAAAATTAGATTTACTAATTTACAATTTATTACAACATAATTCTTTTGAGCTGCACTTACTTCCATTGCTGGATAATGCTCTGGACTTTCTTTCTTCACGGGTACTTCCGGAGATATCACTCTTTCGTTTTCAGCATGCACATTGACATCAATTTTGTTCGTGCATTCCAATGCTTTGGGAATTTCTTGTTTTGGCAAATCCGTTACGGGAGGAGTCATTAAATCACTTGTTACGTTGTCCGTTTCAGTTCCAACTTTGCTAACGAAGGCATTCGTGTCATTTTGACGGATTATGCGTAGTTTGATGGGTGGCTTACATTCTTCTTTACTACTATCTAAGCAGTCTAAACCATTTTTGCTTTCCAACTCTTCGTCCTCTTGGTTTTCTTCCTCGTCTTCTTGATTTTCTTCCTCTTCTTCGGGTTCGACTTCCTTGGCAGATGCGACAGGCTCTTCCAATTCTGAACTGACAGCTTCTTCCTCTTCTTCTTCTTCCTCTGATTCTGACTCACCCTCCCATTTGGCTCGCTTTCGTTTGCCACGACCACCTGACTGCTGTCCTCGTACAGAGCGATTGCTTTTAACTCGGCGTCTTCCCCGGGGTGTTGCTCCTCTTGCTGCATTTGGCTTATAACTTGTGGCTGTGGAAGATCCACGAGGACTGGTAGTACGAGTTCCTTTAGGACGTCCTCGTCCTCGTTTTGTTGTCAATTTGCTTGTGGGAGATGTGTAGGTGGGGGACAAATAACCCACACCACCTGACACAGCAGGATAAAGATTGGCTCCACTAAGAATTTCTCCATGATTCAATGGATAATCAACACAACTTGTAAGTATAGATGGATTTTGTACATTTGCAGTGGCTTTAGCAACATCTTCAGTGGCTCGAGATTTGAAAAATTTTCTTGGTTTTGGTTGGGCTGGGCAGTTGGTTGTACTGTTGGCTCCTGGTTCAAAATTAAAAGCATCTATTCCACTACTTAAACCTGTTGATGTGTGACTTGTCACCCCATAGTCTACAGGTAAGCATTTCACAGGGCTCATCCCTTGTTTACCTAAAAACAGAATTAAAACCAAAATTCAGCAAATATTTTTATGAAATTGGTGAAATTGATAATTACTTACCAGATTTACCACCATTGACTTGGCTGCTCCTCAACGATGTGAAAGATGTGGTTCCCCATTTGCCCACAACTCCAGCAGATTTCGAAGCAGAGGGCCTTTTGTTGTTGTCAGTTATAACTTTGTCAAATTGAATACTTGCTACTGGGGCAGATGCCCCTCTTTTCCCATATGTCTTGTTATGTTTTGACATTTCTATAGGTCAAACAGGATTTTGGTGTTTTCCACAAGACAGCTTGGTAACATGGAGTGAAAGATTTTTAAGTTTCAAAGTTTATTTTGATCCATTTTCTTGATCCAGATACTTGAAAGCGTTCACCATACGACTTGTAGTTGGAAAATTTGAGGCGCGTATTGCAGTCCCACGACAGACGCTTGCGGCTTGTTTTACTACAGTGACTTATTGAGAAAAAGGTTACCAAAATGTAAACTATATATTTAAGGGAGAATCAGAAATTGAAAGAAGGGTCAAAATTCACAGTGAGAATGTTAAAAGATAATTAAATTCCGTAAAAAAATCAATCGTTGATAATTTATAAGATCACGCACACTTTTTGGTGCTGCCATCTAGCAAGAATAACACAACTTGCATATTGATAAGACTCATGTACCGACACCTTTTGGAGAAAGTCGGTACTGTTTTCGCTCTAAAATGCGCGCGCGCGTTCAATTAGCAGACAATACTTATTGTTTACCTTTAAGAAAAGCTACATGCCTACCGCCACCGAGTGGCCTGTGATCTTGGGGAAATTATTTGCCGCGGCAGTACGTACCGCCGCTGTGGTTGTCCCGTCAGGCGGCGGTAAGTACCGCCACGTCGTGTTGAGACAAAGTTGCATTGGTCGTGTTCCACCGCGGAGACCATGTTGGAAAATGGCGCCGAAGGCCGAACAGTTTTGTGGTTGTTTTGGTAATGTGAAAAAATAACGTCTCGAGCGATGGCTTCAAAAGAAACCAATCAACTAAGAGAAAATGAACTTCAGGCTTTGCATCATTCTATTGAACAGTTGAACTCTGGAAATTCAGAAGTAAGCTTTCAAAATGATAGCTTAGAGAATCAAAAGACCAGCAAAAGAAAACGGGCGAACCAAGCCGATGTACAAACTCAAACTCCCGAGAAGTCTAAAAGACGCAATGCGCCTGAAGAAAACCTCAGTGATCCAAATAATCCAATAGATGAAATATTAGAAGTCGATGCAGAGGAATCGGGTGCAGATCTCACTGTCCAACTTACTAAAAAAGATGTTGTTGAACTGCTGTTTGAAGAGGATTTTTCTTCGTCTGATGAGGAAACTCCTAAACCAAGCAATGATATTCCTCGTGTACAACAACCCACAGAGAACATTCTTCAAACAGCCATTTCAGAGATAATAGTTCAGTTAGAACCAAGTTCTCCAGAAATATGTACAATTTTAATCACCTTTTTTTGTACTTGTCCAGGAAAATCAAATGTCATCTTCTTCAGGTGCTGAGGGTGGCAGTGGCATTTTTTGTCCATCTGGATCTGGTGCATCTGGAACAAGTGCTGGCAACAGCGGAGGAGACGACGGGGATAAACCTCCTTCGAGTCCATTAAGCAGCAATGATGTCATGGAAGACGACGACGAAGAAGAAGACTCTATTTCACTTGATTTCTTGACGACAGTACCATTGGTTACCAGTTCTGTTCCAAAAGGGAGGAGCCCTGCTCATCGCCATATTCGACATCAGCGCAATGCTAAGCGGATACTTGACTCTTGGATGGCCGATGATGAACCAGTGCAGCCACACAGCGATGGTACTGCTTAAATTTTGTTTATTAATGATTATTATTATTGATATTTTTTAAATTTTATTATTATTAGCACATGCCGAAATTTATTTCACGAAAGTTAAAAGTCGGTTGGAACAATCAAATCCCGTGGCGTTTAAAGAAATGTGTTCTATTATGGGCCAATTTCAATCGAGTTCTAATTCGTTCTTGGAGTTGTACAGAAAAATCGAGTATATTTTGAAAGATAACATGGATTTGTTGGAAGAGTTTATTCTCTTTTTAAGTCCAAAGGCAGCTGCTCTATGTGGAGTACAGTTCCAACATTTTTTGTACGTCCGAATGCGCGAGTTTTTCTCAAAACTGAAGGTAAATGTCTTTCTTGGTTCTAACTTTATGAATCCGACCATGTTTTTTTTGTTTTTTTTCAATTACAGATTCATTTCAAAGATAGCCCTTCACAACTCAAGCGAACTCTGAAGACCCTTCAGCAAGTGGAAAGCAGTGCGTCACCCAACATAAACGACATAAAAAATGCTATTCTTCCTCTGCTCAAAGGAAACGCTCATTTAACGCAGGTTTTTCTTCAGCTTTTTCCTGATGATGTACCACCTCCAAGCTAAACCAAAACTTTTGTGAAAATAGAGAAAACTCATTTCAAACAAAACTTGCTCCTTGATTATAGCGATTCAGGGGACTTTGAAGATGTAAATATGGATCAAATCAATGTAGCCTGGATCAAATCAACAGTGTTATGTCAGTGTGCCCTTCTTCTCGTGACCGCTAGGTGTCACGCGCTCGAGCCATGACTATAATCTAACATGGTGCAGTTGGTCAATCTTGCCTTTTCATCTCTCCTGCGTTTAGGGTTCGCACTTTATTCGTTTAGTGTTTTTTTTTTGGTTAGATCTATTGCCACGACATGATGTCGTGGCGCGACGGTCGAAACTGTCTATTGCCACGACATCTTTCGTGGCAATAAAGAGAAAATTGTCTATTGCCACGACACGCCACGATACGCCTATTGATTCGCGACGTGAAATTCTATTGGGTATGCTAATTATTTTGATTATTCATAATATCAATATGGGTTTCCTATTGACTGAATAATTTCGCCGAAATTTTAATCGAACCCTCCTGCGTTCAGGGTTTTTATTTTATTATTTTTTTTTTAACCTTTTCACTGATCGTGTGAAATCCAAAATATTCAACAAGCTCACAAAGAAAATGACAATTAAATATTTGTTTTGTTTTCAAAATTAAAAAGAAATAAAGTAAAAAATTTGTACGTAAGAGAAGGAATTTTTTTTTTATCAAAGAGACACTGTACATGTACCTATATCAGTTCATCTCACATTTACAATGTTTTAACGTTTAAAGGCACCATTTCTGTTCTAATAATTATAAGTATTGTTGCAGCTTGCAGGAGTTGAACATTATTGCGGGAAAAATCAACCACTGGAGTAAAAAAGACATAACAACAACAACCATTCCTTATAGTAGATGGGAAATATGTTTCCCTTTCTCAAACTTTTTCGTCCGTCGGTGGAACCATGTTATAGTACGAATGGTCCGGGAACCTCTCCAGCTCGATGTAGTCCGTTTCGGACATGAGCAACTGTTCAAGTAGCTGCACCAGTTCGCTAAAAGCTGGTCGTTGAGCAGCGTCCTTTTCCCAACAGTAAAACATGACGTTGTACACCTCCCTCTTGCAGTGTTCCGGCTTCTCTAGTCGGTATCCTTCGCGAACCTTTCGCATAACCTAGAAATGATTAGAAAATTTGATTGAAACATAACAATTAAGAAAACTGGTTAAAATAATTTGTTTTTTTTACTTCTCCAGCTGCCATGCCCGGGTAAGGAGTTGATCCCAATGTGACGATTTCCCAGAGAAGGACGCCTGTCGAGGAAATATGGACATTTAAAAAAATAATAGTGTATCTCGGCATAATGAAGAAATTCAAATGAAGAAAAACAAATGTTTTTTACCAAAACTCCAAACATCTGTCTTGGATGAGAAAACGTTATCGTAGAGACTTTCGGGTGCCATCCAGCGTATTGGCAAACGACCTTCCGACTTCCGCTCGTAAATGTGATTTCCCATGATGTCGCGTGCGAATCCGAAATCAGCAACTTTGCAGACGCGTTCGTCGTTGATGAGTACATTGCGGGCCGCCAGGTCACGATGAATAATCTGAAGAAATCAACCGTTATTTTTATGTAGCACTTGGCTAATTTATTTTCACGCGCAACTGAGCAGCAGCAGAAGAGAAAAACAACGTACTCCTTTATTAGCCAAAAATTCCATGGCTCTCGAAACTTGATAGGCAAATGAAGTGAGATCGCGTGAGCTCAAGTGGCTGCTAGCGCCATATAAGTTGCCATAGTAATGATCGGCCCTGGATTTCCTTAAAAAGGACTGCAGTTTCCCACCGCAAACGTATTCCATAATGACGAAAACAGGATCTAAATTAACACGAGAGAGAAAAAAAGATCATCAGCGTCGGATCGTTAATGCGCCAAATAATTCTTTTTTTAAATAGTAATAATAATGCGTCTTCTAGCACCAAATCGATTAACATCCTAAACATGTTGTATGTAACAATCTTTTGCATCCAAGTCAA
This sequence comes from Daphnia pulicaria, assembly GCF_021234035.1. Taxonomy (NCBI): domain Eukaryota; kingdom Metazoa; phylum Arthropoda; class Branchiopoda; order Diplostraca; family Daphniidae; genus Daphnia; species Daphnia pulicaria. The sequence goes on from NC_060913.1 coordinate 33,334,527, forward strand.
GACCTTGGAGTTTCGTTCAAGCGGTTTTTTCGTTACGATTTTTTTACGTCTTCGTTATTAGGTGGAAATAAAAAAAGCCATTTAAACTTCTAAAAGAAAAAAACCTTTTCATTTCCCCTCCCTTCCCATTTGAAGCTTTTGACATTGTGTCGACCGACAACTCGTCTTATTATGGTTGCATGTTGACCAACTCGATAGTTTTGGCAAGACTGCTATGCAGCATAATACGTATGTATAGGTTCGACAAAAGATTACCTTTGTCCGTGCAACAACCGAGAAGTGTTACGATGTTAGGATGTGGCTTGAGGCTCTTCATTACTTGAAGTTCTTTCAGGAGGTCCTGTCTCTCTTTGTCTCCGGCCGATTCTTTCAATGTTTTGACGGCCACAAACGATGAACCCTCAAGGCCTGAACAGCCAAAGTAACAAATCATTAGACTTACGTACCAAAATTCCGCTAAAAGAAGAAATTTGAATTTCCCTCAATTAAAGATGAAATTAGGGTCTCAGCATATACCTGCGATATTGAGAGCTTGACACTTCCAGACTTGGCCGAAACAGCCTTCGCCTAAAATGCTAATGACGTGCAATCGATGACGTGGAAATTCCCAGCCATCTTCCGTTTGATTCTTGTTTCTCTGATGGCAACCGACATAATAATTGAATAATTCAATTATAAATCTGTGTGATTGGCGACGAAATCATTCACTCACCCATTCCTGATCAATCTCTCCTATATGCCACGATTCGTAGCGATTGCTGACAGCTTTCTTGCTGCTCCAGTGCTGCAAGGAGATGGCGTGCTCATCCTCGTCGACCGAAGACGTCGTCGTCATGTTGCTGATGGTCTTCACGGCCTCGACTTTGCTTTCCTTCTCTTCGTCGATGGATGACGAGCGACCAGTTTGACTGCTGCTCGATCGCCCGGACCGTTTCATCCGCATCCAGGCCAGAGACGAGCCCAGAATCACCAGGATCATCACCACCAGTCCGATGACGATAGGAACGATGACGGTGGTGACGGGAAATTCCACGTGAGTCGCTTTGACCTGACCAGCAGGATCGACGGTTGACGCTTGCTCAGTCGTGTGGGTCTCCAGGGAGCCCGTCTGCAGAGGCATCCGCGAGGCCAGGGCTTGATGCGGAGGTGAAGGAGTGATGGACCAATCAGCTTGTGCCGTCACCGGCTTGATAGGCGGTGCCACAAAACTATTACCTATCCCATCAAAACCATAAAGGTGAATTCACCGTTATATTTTACCAATATCAAACCGACACCGTCCGTCGTATCTTAGCTATTTCGACTTACTGAAATCCACTTCTCCTGATGATGACGATGAGCCGGAAGTAATGCGAGGTGGGGCTGGAGGACGGGGTGGAAAAGAGGGCGAGATTGCGGATGAAAGAAGAGGAGGTGGATTGACATTGGCCGGCAAGGGAACGGAGTTGAAGCGATTGTTAGACGGTGGCAATTGGGATCCGTCGGATGGCGTCACCTGGATGACGATATCCATTTTAGCGTTGTAAACTCCATCGTTGACACCGGCGCCAATCATGAGCCGCTGGCCACGCATTCCATTGAGCGGCTCCTTGAGGAGGACGGCGCCCGATCGTGAGTCGACGTGGAAGAATCGGGAGCCATCGAGAAAACGCAATCCGGGCAGCAGGGACGGCGCTCCGATGAAGAAATTCAGGGCGTCGTCATCCGAGTCTTGCCCCCGAAATTGGCTCACGCGTGCACCGACGGCCGTGTTTTCCGGCAGGCTCCAAGATCGCTCGGCTACGATGGTGGGTGGAGTGTTGCACTGGGCTGCACAAAAATTACACAGTCAATTATTTACACACAGCAGCCTTCTTCGCTCTTGCTTGGCTTTTCAAGGACGAACTCTCTTCAACCACATTTTGAACCAGTCAACAAAAACTTGCCCTCAGTTTGTTCATTTGTTTTTTAAATTCTCAAACTGTGCGTTCAGAGCAACAACAACAAAAAAATCCCAGACAAAATTCGAGGAGTCTTATTAAAATTATTTTGAAGTAAACTGGAAGGTCATGCAATGTCTAGTATTTGTAGATCGCTGCGCAAGATAGCTATATTTGAATCTGATAATCAAAAGCAACTTGAATAGCAGGAATTTACTTGTGTGTTTTTTTTTACAACTGAGAAATAGTAATATGTAGCTATGTACTAAAATATTTAAAGAAATATTTTTTTTTTTTTTTTAATTTTAATCAATTCAACATAAATTTTAAAACCGATTTGTTTGTTTGTTTTTTCTCTTTTCTGAATTGATCAAATAGATTCCGTAGAGATCAAATAGATTCTGAAGAGATCACAGAGAACCACCGGTGAGGACAGCGCAGCTTATTCATTTTCATCAAATTTAATCAATTGTGTTTCGAGGCTGTTAGCTTTTTTTTATCGAACCGGAATCTGTTTGCAGTGTATCAGTTGGAAAATTAAGAAAAAACTATTGTGCTATCCTTGTACGTAGACTATAGACTGACTTTGCTCATTTTCAAGGTTAGTCATTTTTTCCTTTTTTACCTATGGTCCAACAAGAGAGAAGCCAGATGAGGGTATGAAGAAACTCCATTCCAAATCCTTAAAAAAAAAACACGCACAAATTGTTATCAGCGTTCAATTGCGGCGGTAATTCCCTGTAATTCCAGCGGATTCAATCGAACGGCGATCCGACACGACACAACAGTCACAGATGGCGGAAAAATCCAAATTTCTTGTTCGTCGCGGCATCACCTGAATCCGCAATTCTAATTGTTTTGGCAATTGACAAAAAAACGATCACCAACACACGTACACCGCAAAAAAACAAACCCACTGAATTTCGAATATTAAGCGCCGACCGGGAAGTAATTCCGGATCTCGGCTCTTCTATTACTCTTGGCTATAAAGCCTGGCTCTTTTCTGCTTCTCAATAGTCCGGTGTTGTAGTTGGTACTGGTACGGAAACTGAGGATGGAGTGCATAGTCAAATGGAAGAAAAAACAACCGAGAAGAGCGACGAGAAGGATGGAAAAGAGAGGGAGAGCGTGAGTGCTGCGTCTGATGACGTCTGAGACTCGAGTATTTTGGTGGCTTCGAGGCCAAAACCCTCGGGGCGATTTCACGGCTTTGGCATTCTATACCTTTTCCGTGAACGCTGGAAGAAAGAGAGAGAAAGAGAAGAGAAGAGACGCAAAAAAGGTGTACGCGCGTTTGTTGTATTTCACGCTGGCTGTGTAACATTCGTTTTGCCTTTTATTCCGAGCCCACATGCGTTTTGAACGGCGGCCAAACCTGCAGCAGCAGCAAAACTCGTCTTATGACATCACCTTCTTTTGGTTTCTCACAAAAAATAGAAAGTTTGCACAAAGACTAGAGCAGAGAGAGAGCTTCACTTGCTTTTTCAATGGATCTATTATATTAATATATAGATTTGAGGTCGTGCATGATTTCATGCATCGGGAAATTCCGAAACTTCTTTTTCGCAAGAAACATTTCAGCTGATTCTCCCATCGTGCATGGGTTTTCCTTTTTATTGTTTTAATTTCTTATTTTTATTATTATTATTATATTTTGATGCGACGCTCCGAGCGATCGCCCGCTTACTATTCAAAAACCTTATTTGAATTTTCATTGCTGGCCAGTTCAATAAACCATTCAATTGTCTACAACGCATACAAATTATACGATTCTTTGTAAATCTGACCTGAAAGAATATATCAAATTCTATCAAGGACATAAATCTTTACCATAATAGACTATTTATGGAAAACCGGACTTTTTTTTTGCATCCTTTTTTATTCTATTTTTTTGTTGTTGTTGTATTTATTCAAAAGAATTGATTCGCGATCGATAAGAAAAGCAACTCTGTCGAATGAGCAAAAACAGCCCTTGAAATATTTGAGAAGTGACATCAGATCAGTCGCGTGCGTATAGGGAAGTGAATAATCTACAAAACTCATTTATCACAATCTTGATTTTCTTACATTAACTACGTTTTATTCATATAGAAAAATAGGAATAAATGTGAAACAGGGTTGAATCAGTCATGAACTATAAATCTCTATTAATAGACGGTCAAGAAATGTTATAGCAAATTTCATATTTCTACTAGCAAAGATATGTTAATGTGAATATGTTTTCACCGAGAAACATATACAACCGGGTTCTAAATTAGCAAGCGAATTGATCAGCGATGATGGATTGTGTTGAAATGTTTTTAGAGTTGGAGCTTGCTTATAGTTCCTTGTCTGGCAATTGGGTGCGTCGGTTTGACGGACGAAATCCGGTTTCAATGAATGACCGAGAATTTCGCAACTGTTTTTTAGGGCTTATACCAACCATAGGTTTACACCGATGCCCTCGAGCTTAGGCGGAGTTCTTCAGAGGCCAATGTGGTTAACTGATTATGATGTATACGAACACGTTTGATTAAAAGGAAATTGACAAATCCGTTTGACCTACTATTGTGAGATGAATTCATTCAGGTCTAAAGATTCTCATAATATTCCCTACAATTTCATATAAATTATCTGCTTTCCTTTTTAACAAACAAAAAAAAATTATTGTAGGGATTCTGTGCAGGTACAGGTTTTGTATTATAGGAAAAATCGAATGAACGTTGCTCGGTTTTACCAGTAGATGGCATATTACAATAGCATTTGTTTGAATTAAAAATGCATTTGCATTCATTTGAACTGCGCGCGTCCTTTGATAAATATCCGCCCCAAATTGCAATCGCTTAATATTTTTACCGGGATCATCAGTAAAATGTTTTAAAATTTCCTTCCAAATAACGTAAAGACAGTATAAAAAAGTGAGTAAACAGTCTGTCTTTTCGGCATCCTTTACAGGATAAAAAAAAATGTGAGAAATTTAAGAAGAAATTATTTTAATTTGAATACAACAAAGCGCAACAATCTGTGCGTCAACGCAGCGAAATTTGAATTTGATGATTGCTTTAAAGGTCCTAATCCTATTTCCGACTGGGCTTGCGTCTTCCGGTTGACGCCAATGAAAACATCCTAGACGTATTAAGGATTAACCTTGTCATTTGTTTAATTGAAACTAGACGTCACCCTTATTAACCAAAATAAAGAAAAGTGTAGTGATGGTATCGAATGGACTATCATTCTTTAGTTTTTCAAACTAATCCTACTGTGTCACTACGGGCACCGAAATCGCCGGCAAGCAAGGAATGGAAGGGAATGGAAGGAATGTGGAAGTGGAAGGATCATTTAAAAAATGGCCCACTAGAGGCATGACAATAAGTTGACATGACAACACAAGTTTTGATATAAATTACCTTCTGGCGATTAAAGTGTCAAAAAGGCCTAGTGGTAGACTGATAGTCTAAAAATCAATTGTCCTGAATACACCGTTGGTATTGCTCTACTCCAGTCAGCTCCAGTGCCAAAAAAATTTTGTCTAATGGGTAAATGATCTTATTATTTTGATTCATTTAAATTGTTTTTGAACTAAACGCATCTAAAAATGGCTTTAGAAAGCAAAGATGAAGAAATTGTTCGCATTGTGAATTGTATCAACAGCTGCTGGCCTGAATATCCTTTTACGTATGCAGACATTCGGAAACCGACGGGAGAAAAATTTAGGGATGTCTTGAGCAAGTTTCTACAAGGATTCCTTGGTTGCAATTATCAATATCCTGCTGTTAGTTATAACAATTTTTATTTTAGGTCTCTGAGTTTTTCTTATCTTTATTTTCACTCTTTTATTTTCAGATAAATATGCACAAATTCTCCTCGAACCCAGAAATGTTTGTCCACTTGGAAGGCAACCTTTCTTTGTTTCGGACTGTCAACAGGATCTTAAAGGAACTGGGATACCATAATTTCAAATATGGAGATATGATTAAACCAAGTTTGTTTACATTTGTTAAATTTTGACTTATTTGGTGTGCTGCTCAATCACAAAAAACTTTCTGTAGCTTCCAACACTGTCAAGGATGTTTTTGTGTGTTTGGTCAACTTTCTTGCCTATTTTGAAGCTGAAGAGGCAACAAAAGAAGAAGCTGAAGCAGAAATTCAGAAGTTGAAACAGCAAACCGTCCAATACGAAAAGCGTTTACTGGAGGATGAAAAATATCTCAGCAAATGCCAACAGGTTTTCAAGCAAGAACCATAATTAAGTCATTATTTTAATCTATTTTTTTCTTTCTTTTAAGAATGATGAAGAAAAAAAAATCCAGGTCACGGAATTGCGTCAAGTTCTGGTTAGCCGAAAAGAGAATTTTATGAAGATTGAGGCTCATGTTAAAAAAATGGAAGGCGACGTAGACAATTTAACTAAAAGAATTAACAACATTAACACAAGTCTTGAAAAAGCTGTCGTCACTTTGAAACAGGTATAAACAATTATTACTGTAACAACTTATACGACATAATCAGCTAGTGTTAATGGATGTCAACAATACAGGTAGACCAGGAAAAAGAAAAAGCCACCGAAGCGGTTGTCGAAGATCCAGAAGCATTGGAAGCAGAACTTTTAGCAAGTCAAGATGAAAAGGAAGCAATTGAGACTGACTTCTCATCCATCAAAAACCGATTGCCAGCTCTCGAGCAACAAATTCAGGATCGCACTTTACAGTTTCAGGAACACAAAGAGACTCACCAACGTTTGGCGCAAGTCAAAGCAAGGGAATCTAAATTAAAGTAAGTCAAATTGGTAAATGCAAATTTCCAGTCCCGAACTTAAATTGCATTTCTTATAAGACTTGAGTGGCACACTGCCGAGGCTGATTACCGAAGAGTAGACGACGAGAAGCAACTCCTAGAAAACAACGTCCAAACGGACCTGAATTTAATCGAGAGCAAGAAACGGATGTTAGTAGAATGCGAACAAAAAGTCGAACATTTGAGAGAACAACTGGAAAAAACACGCTCCGATGTGAAACAGTAATTTTTCCAAATTTTATTCGACAGGCTATTTTTATTTATTAACTTATTCGTACAATTTATTTCAACAGGTGCTTGAGTGAGGATGATTGTCGGAAAGCCCAGATGGAGGCGCGCATAATAGCTACGGAGAACGAGATTTCCCGGCTGAGGCAAGATTTGAAACTAAGTCAAAAAGTACTTGACGAAGGAGCGGCAGTGCTTGAAGCCATTTATATAAAGCACCAACGAGATGTATTTATTACTTTCGATATTTACATAAATTTGTGGTAATTATGCATCTGTACATTTTTTAGAAGGAGCAAATGATATTGAAGCACGATCAGTTATTTGAAAAATTTGAAACGTCAATGAAAAAATGTTTTCCTCAGTGAGCGTATTATTCTCACATTCTTATGAAGAAGCGTAATTGTGTCAAATTAAATTATTATCAGAAGTCTATACAGTTTTCAGTTACGATAGTTAACTATAGAAATACAAACTGCATATATTTAAAAAGCCAATTAATAATTTTATATTGCCCAAACTGAGTCATTCTTGTTCATTAAAACATTTCTTGTAGATTAAATGGTTAAAATGTTTTATACCTGGTGATGAAAATCAGGGAAAACAATTCGTATATTTCTCCTTTTGCCCTTCTATTTCCCGTAACTACCGTTAAGTTCACCTTGCCTGCAAGACCTCGAGAGACTGTCAGTAATTACGTCTATGCTTAGACTAGACCTTTCGTTCTCCTGTTTTTTTTTTTTTGTTTTTTTTGCCAAGTCCAAACTCTAGACACTCATGGGAAGGCTTTACATACCCCGAGAATGCCTAAAAGCGCTCAAAATATTAAAAAAAAAACTGCCCACTTAGCAGGTATAGTCATAACACCAAAATTAGTAAGATTTTCCGTGGATAGGTTCAGTTCTTATGCACTGTAACAAGAAACTAGATGAACTATGCTGCTTGTAGGACAACCAAATATGGAATGTCTATATGTTGCTTCATAAACTGGTTTTTCTCTTTTTTTATTACAGTTATTCTTCTGTCTGTACCCGTCTGTACCATTTGATCTACATATGCATAAGATGCGAGAAACACCTTCTTTCCTTCACTTCGTTTATTTCTTCCGCCATGAGAACTCCTCTTTTTTTAAGCTCTAAGCCACTTACCAAAGTGCTGTTGTTTAATTTTTTTATCCCAGTTATTTTTAATGTACAACACATTTATTGTCTGGAATTATCCACATCAAGTGTGGAAAAAGGTATTCCCCATCAACCCGACTGGTTGATTCAAACCAGTTCTCCAAATGCTCTTCCTTCCAAAATCAGTGAGACATGCCTGGATCACACAGAGCAATACCTGAAAGCACTCCGTAACCGGCAATTATGGGCAGTAAAAAGTAAGTTTTGAATTTATTAAACTTATATAATTTTTAAAAAATCGGATGGTACAACATCTTCTTGGGACGGATACTATTCTGATACAGTGTACCAGTCTTCTGGGAGATTAGCGGAACATCTCATTCACACTGGTAGCGGATACGTCCATCATGATTTGGGTTTCTTTGATGAATGTGTCTCCATCTATCCGTCTGACGTCCCATTCCAAGGACAATATTGCACAGTGTTTTTTGATCTCACTCCAGTTTCAAGACGACAAAATTACGAAAAACAAAACCCCGCGATTGACCAATCAATCAAGAGTGATAAAGAAGGAGAACCTAAAAATCACATTTCGAATTTTTTAATGCCAAGTATTGGATTTTGCCTTCCGTCAACGTGTAGTGCGCGTGAGTTGCGCTACGCAGTCGCTCAACGTATTGGTTATCGACTGATCGAAAACGTAAATTTTTCTTTGGTCGCCATTACAAACGAAAATTATTGTTATACCAATAACAAACTCAGCGCTCATTGCATAAAATTCGATAACATGGCAATTGGCGCATTGTAAGTAGCAAATAATAATTTTTTACTAATATTATTAGGCAAACAGCCACACACACTTAAATATATTCGTATAAATATTATATGTAAGGTTCACAAATTTGAGAAAAAGATACATAAATACGAAGTTGGATAATTAATTATAGCCATAAACTCAACAGATTTCGTTCAACCCTATTTTATTAGCCTAATAGTGCCCAAATCGCAAATATCAATGCAATTTTTTTTTTCTCAGGACTGGTTTTGGCCTTTTGGGCATTATTGTCTTGATAGCAACTATTCACGAAAAATGGAATTACTCGGACGAATCGGTCCATTCCCAAAAGATATTTCCCGTCCAGTTGCTACATTGTTTCTCCGCTCATACGAACTGCCGCACATTATTCTCAACTCAAGATGATGTCAAAGACAGCTTAGCATGTTTACATGGCATCCGAGTGTTAACTACTTGCTGGATTGTTCTAATACATGCTGCCGGAGAATTCATTCAACGAATGAGCTATACTAGGAATATGGATCTCAAGGTAACAAATATATTTTCGGATTTTTTTAAATTTGATTTAAGTCTCTCTGAACACTGTGTGGATTAAATGAAGAATGAATATCAATATTTAGAACGCAACACGATGGGAATTTCAAATAATCACAAATGGCTTGTTTGCAGTGGATACCTTTCTTTTAATAAGCGGCATGTTAGTTGCATTTACACAAATGCGCCAGCTAGATCACACTAATGGTCTATTTAACATTAAACGCTTTTATTTTCGCCGATTCGCCAGGTAAAAAATGCACTACATTAAAAAAATATATTAATTGTTTTGAGATTTATTCAGTTTAAAGGCTCACCCCGGTATACGCATCTGTGCTTGTATTTATAGCAACGCTGTGGCCTTATGTTGGAACTGGGCCCGACTGGAATTACGTTCAACAGATGAGCCAAACCTTCCGACAAAATTTGTGGGCTAATTTGCTATACATCAACAATTACGTGACCGTAGCTGATCAAAGATCAAGTTTGAGCAACCCATCAACAGGGATGATTGAATCGTGGTATCTTGCCTGCGACATGCAAATGTTCTGGGTCAGTCCTGTGTTCGTATACCCGATTTGGCGTTGGAAGAAAACAGGATTAATATGGACCAGTGTTAGTTTGTTGATTTTCCTAGTGATGAGCACTGTACCTTTCGTTGTGCACGATATACCACCCACAGTCTTATTCAGTAGACCGTAAGTTATTTACGGAGAAACGTTCCAAGTCTACAGCCCAGCCATGTCTGTATTTGACAAGTAACTTTGATTGGTTGGCTAACGTTTAGATCAGCCATGTTGAAACTTAATGAATACTGCCGAAAGCATTATCACCATACTATTGCCCGAATTCCTCCATATATTATAGGAATTCTTCTTGGATGGTATCTGCATAAAATAAAAGATACAAAAATCAACCTAAATAAAGTAGGTCGTTTATAATAACAATTTTTAAAAATGACTGTGTATCTGATTGTTGAATAATTCAACTGTTTTAGTATCTTGCAGTAGCAGGTTGGATCACAGCCATTTTACTAGGATTTACTGTCATCTATGGAATGTTTCCTTACTTGGATGAGGCCAAGACTCCAGTAATAAATCCTGTCATACATGTTTTATATGGAGCGTTTCATCGTTCGGCCTGGTCGTTGACCGTCGGTTGGGTAATATTTGCCTGCACTCAAGGATACGGAGGTAATTAAGAGTTTTTAAAAAATATATAATATTTGGGTCAAATTTTTATTCTGGCTGACAACTCTCCGCTCAATAGGTTGCATCGAGATGTTTTTGTCTTCGAAAGTGTTCTTACCTTTGAGCCGGCTAAGCTATGCTGTCTATTTGGTTCACTTCACTTTCATTAAATCATACGTATCTCACATGCGACAGCCCATTTACTTAACAGAATATTACTTCTTTACGGTGTACCTGGGAATTTTGCTCATCGTATTCACGATTGCGTCTGTCGTCTCCGTCGTGGTAGAACAGCCGTTTCTCAATGCTGACAAACTGCTCTTCCCAAGCAACTCAAAGAACCCATCTGAAAGTAAGTCAATTACTTAGACTTATTATTGTATTGTGAAGCTAAGAGCGTGTCGAATCCAGGTCGGATCTATAAAACAGGGCGCGTTTTTTCACGTTTATTATTATTTTGACCAAATATTTGTATAAATGCATTAACATCCTTTCTTAATTTAGCAAAGAAGAAAATGTAGCCGAATAAATTCCAACAGAGCAGAAGTTGAGAGAATTGCGTGTCTACAGATGGATACGTCGTAATCTACAAATGTTCTTGAAATAACGAATAAAAAAATACCGTACATGGAAATATAGAAGAAACAGAATTATTGGTTCGTTCGTAAACATAAAATATAAAATACATGACGACATGATCGAGGAATACAAAACCCAAGCACCTTAGCAATCTGTAAATTAAAAATCAGAGTTAAAATGACTCCTCAAATAAACTTCCCGATAAAAACAGTAATTTTTTTGTGAAAAGTTAGTACATACAGTAATAAAAAATTCCAGAGAGAGACACGGTGAGGCGTATCGTAGCGCGGGTTAAAATAAGCCCCGGCAGGGAATGAACCAATAATTTTGGTGGGTAGTGTAGTAATACCACCGTTATTGGAAACAACCAGAGTGGTGAATGCAGACGAATCGTTAACACCCGTGGTGGTTAGGTTAGGTTAGGTTAGTTACTGTTTTTATTTAGCTAATCTATAAATATTTCTTACGCGAAATAACCGAAATATTTTTTTCTGAACTAAATTATGTCCAAATATTCGGAAAAAATCGATAGAATAAAGATTAAGATATAAAAAAGATAAAATTGTTGCTAGATTGGATCCAATTCCACCCCTCGATGGTCCGATGAAATGTCCATGGAACAAGTTAGTGAATGACTTCTGTCTTACTCCTATGTGTTATCCATTCGGCCATTGAGGTTCAAACGAAGTCCATAAAAAAAAGTAAACTTTCCTTCCGAATTCCGATCGAATGAAATTTATAAACATGTTACAATTGTTGTTCCTCTTATAAGATTAAATACAAAAATAAAATGACCAAATTTAGTAGAAAAACGCGTGTTGATTTATTTGCTTTACAGTAAGTGCTACTGTTTTTATTTAGCTAATCTATAAATAATTCTGACGCAAAATAACCGAAATATTTTTTTTAAAACTAAATTATGTCCAAATATTCGGAAAAAATCGATAAAATAGAGATTAAGATATAAAGAAGATAAATTATTGCTATGCAAAGGTTCCGAAAAAATTCATCAAAAATGGATGCAGGCTTACTGTTTGCTGCATCATAAACATTTTCCGTTTTTGAAATTGAATCTGGCGCCAAATTCGGGTCGCGGATGCAGACGATGTTTATTTCTTTCATTCATGTTTCGTGCATTCTTCATTTCCCTGCGTGAAATCGTTAAATCCGAAGTGAACTGGAAAATTTTCTAAAATGTGGATTATACAAAGAAAGAGTGATGGTATACATTTTAAAATTCGGTTTTATTTGTACAACAGGTACTAAAGTTTCTTCATCTAGGGAAAACAATTTGGCTCTTGAATAAAGAGTACACCATAGGTAGGAAGAACTGTACCATCGAATTGTCTGATGATCTTTCTGTGAGTCGCCAACATTTGAAGCTATCCGTCGACTATTCACCACTGATTCAAGTATATAAGCATAGTTGTAACTGACATTTAGCATCCAAGTATATTTTGTTCACACGTAATAGAACTCGGGACCACCAATCTTACAAATTATGGATTTAGGATCAACTTATGGAATATTTGTTAACCTTTCTGCTACTAATACTGACAAGATTGAATCAAAAGTATGGGTTTCCTTGGATATTGATTTTACTTTCCAGTTTGGAGTCAAGAATGATTGGACAGTCAAATGGAGAAATGTCTCTGTTGTTTGTTCAGCTCTTGGATCTGTTGAAAGAAAACAGCTCCATAGAGAATTGTCCATGTTAGGAGCCAAACTACTTTCTGATTGGCAGGATGACATCACCCATTTGGTAACAGATAAGATCATGCTTACACAAAAGGTATAAATAATTTTCATGGACATGCACACAATATTTTAAATCCTCCTTAATAACAGGTATTGGATAGTTTACTTGCTGTCAAACCAATTGTGACAGTGGAATATTTTGAAAAATGGGTGAAAATCCTTGAGCAGGATCCTTCTAGTTCTATGCCTGATGCCTCACAGTTCACCCCTGTAATTGGACCAGCTCTTGAACAGTTTGACAAAAAATGCTTTCTTCCCAAAGAGGAAAGAAAGTCACTTTTTCTCGGAAAAACCTTTATATTTGCCACTCCTAACGAACTGAAATCCTCCATGGCAATCGCCGCTACGAAAGCTGGTGGAATTATTTCAAACAACACCGAGAATTTTGATCCTAATTGTTCCTTGTTGGTGGAGTGTAGCAGTCCTTCTCCGGATTACAGTCGCCTACTTACAAAAGTATCCTCTCGTGGAGAACGCTCCATCCCCCAGAACGAAATTGGTCTTGCCATTCTTTCAAGTTCTGTTGAGGTGCATTGTAATCCTCGTGCGCGCAATTTGAACCAAAATAGCCAAAGTCATAGTAATAAGCATGCCCTTGCTTCTGTTGAATGCAGTATCCGCGATCAAGAGACACAGATGGGTAACGTACCACAACTTGTTGGTCGCAAGAAGGAGTGTGAAGAACCCCCGTCCAAAAGAAATAGAATCGAGAAACAGATCTCGGAAATTTCTCAAGTTCTTCAGCCACCTAGCAAAAAAATTCACCTCGATGAAATGGTCGCCGTTGTGAGTATTATAAATTTTTTCACTTTCTTGCTCAAAATTGAAAATTTTTTATAATTTTCGTTGTTTTTTTTTAGACTTCTGAAATACAGCATTGTGACGACGAGGAAAATGAAAATGCATTGAAGAGGAAACAAGCGAGAACTAGAACACCAGCATTCCCGGAATCTTTATCCTCCGGGAGTACCAATCTTGATACCAGAACTCATGGTAATGAAAAGATGGATAAATCTCGCCAAACGGTATTCCATTCGGAGTTTGCAGGTGCTCATCCCTCAACTAGCAAAGTCAATCCAATAGATTCATCAAGCTACAATAAGAAGGCTAAAACTCGTCACGTTGAAGAATCGAATTCTGGATATGCAAATATTCAGCACCATCAAGCAAAATCAGATAGATCCCTTCTAACTAGTTCGGAGTTCCTTAGTCAAACGACATCTACTTGTCAACTCGTTTCTGTCGGTATTAAAAGAGGAAAATCTTTAAATCGTACTGAGGGCGACCTTAACAGAAGCCAGTGGTATGGTGGTAACAGTCCGGGAAAATTGAACGCATCTAAATTGATTGTAAAATCAAATTTAGTTCGTCCTGAGTTGGTCGATAAAGGAATGATATCACAAAAACTACCAAGTCAACTGAAGGTAACAGTTTATGAACTCAAATTCCGAATCTTTCTTAATGATTTAATTTATGTAGGAGAATCAGGTTATAAAAAGGATTAAATCTATGAAAATCGCTTGCCTTAAGGAAGGAAAATGGACCACGAAAAATTAAACGCAGCAGCATGCATTGATATTTAATTGTTGCTTGTGAATTTATGCTAAATAACTGAAAAATTAAGTAAAATACAAAAGTAACATTCCCAAGTGTAGTGTATTGATTTTAACACTAACGGAAATATTTAAGCTTTCTTTGCTTTATTCGCTTTTTTCTCTGCTTTCTGGGCTTTGTTGTAAGCCTTAGATTTCTCTCGCAGCTTCAAGATACGGGCGTGGGCCTTCTTGGCACCGGTAGTGTTCCTGTTGCGGATGGCGAAGAAAGCAGTGCGGATCATCTTGTTGCGAGCTTGCTTAGCCCTAGCCACCTTGAATCTTTCCAGATCACTCAGGCTAGCCCTCTACAAAACAAAATACCAGCATTAGTTCAGTGATGTTATATCATACACACAAAAGAATTCCAAATGGATCCCTTCACTTAATCATTTTGAAGAGGAAAAACTCATTACCTTCTCACGCTTCTCAATCCTTCTTGCCCATGATGTAGCGAGCCACTTGTCAGTGATTTTGTCTGCTTCCCATGCAAGCCTCAATGCTCGCTCTGTGCAGCCTCGCGTCACTTTAGTGACAAGACCTGTCAAATGCAACTCGGTGAAACGGCGAGCTTGACGAGGCACACCAGTGCAAGGGCCATCCAACAAAGCCTACATTATAATGAAAGATACATTAGAATACATTTTAGGAACGAGGCAATGTCTCGAAGAAAAAAAAATGCTCAGAACATAAACATCATCAAGAAATGATCAGACGGCAATTCCTATCATGTAATTATGAGGTTCATCATTTAAATTGTTACTCAATTTTAAATAAAGGGAAACCTCACCCTGTTCTGATCGATGATGTCGATGATGGCAGCAATCTTGCCGGCATCAGGGCCCTTAGCGATGTAGACCACGCGGCCCGTCTCAACAAACTTGGTGAAAGGCTGAAACCAAATAATAATTAGACACGTTCAATTCGAGAAAAAACCATAATAAAACTATTTGATAATATTTTCCCCTGCAACTTCTTTAAAAGAACTAAGTCCACAAGTAATATTACACAACTAATTCTACTTTTCTTCTCTAGTGCAAAACGACCACGAATTCCTAGTGGAATTGGCGATTAAAAAGAATGATTTGATTTACACTAACGACACTTCTCCTTTAAAAGATTTAATAATGCAAATTCGAGGTATAAATTCACAAAAAAAATGAAATTTTACGAAACTTTCTACGAAAATAATTTTAAGAGGAGCTCACCATCTTGCTTGCCAAACTAACGAACGACGTGCCGGAAAAAGATGGTGGCCTTGTTGAGGTTGGCTACATTAGAATCTCATTCCCTAAACACACGAAAAAGATATTCCATAAACACATTATTTTAAATTCTGAAGTAATATTCAAATTTTATCATTTACAAACCTTTCATGAACTTCAGCCAATTTCAACTAAAATTCGTAAGATTTTAATAAACTCTAATTAATAAAGAAACGCTAAAAAAGAGCCGAAATTTGTCAGACGGAGCCGGACGGAGAGAGAAAAGGAGAACACACATTTAAATGTCGAAGGTGAATAAAAAAGCAAATTAAAAAAGTGTTTGGATTAAATCTTTCTAACATAATTTACAAGTGTTTAAAAATAGTGAATTAAAATACTAATACCCATTTCGTATCGAAATTAAAGAATAACAATCTATTACGCGGCCGCACTGCTGCGAAAGTTTGTTTATTAACCATTTGGCAAACACTTTTTTATTGCCCAAGATGTCATTTATGTGTACACAAAAGTAATAATGTATGTAAACTGCTGGTCAAAATAAGAAAAACAAAATGTGGAGTTGTCACAAGTGTGGAAAACCCGTGTTCTTTGGTAAATTTGCATGTTTATTTGTTAGCTTGTATGCAGTATTAATATACAAGACTTGGAAGAAATTAATACATTTCCTTATTTTAGCTGAAAGAAAACAATCTATGGGATATGATTGGCACCCAGATTGTTTAAAATGTGAAGAGTGTGGAAAAATTTTAAAACCAGGACAACATGCTGAGGTCTTAATAGTATCATTTTCAAATAAATATTTATGATTGTTACCTCTTTCTTGTTTACACATTTAGCATAAAGGTGTTTCATACTGCCATGTCCCTTGGTAAGTTCAGTTGATATTAAGAAAAATAGTTGGGCTGTGTTACATTTATCTTAATTTCAGCTATGGTGCTTTGTTTGGACCCCAGCTATTTGGCCATGGTACTCGTGTTGAATCACACAAAAGCTTTGGAAAAATAGAGAATAAAAGTTATGGAGGAATTACAAGGTATAAAAAAAATAGGCAATTTATTGTCACACTTTTTAAAATGCTATACAAATTATTGTGTCCTCACCAATAGAACTCATCTTGAAACAACAATTAAATCATACAATCATTACCATGATGTACATGGAGGAAGTGGGGGAATTAAGAGTAGAGAAGTCAACGGAAGATTGGTGCTAGAAGGTGTCTTAAGACTATATTGGGGAGTACAATCTGCCATTCAGTTAAAAGAAGATGATGATCAGCGTCTTCCTTCAAATGGCGCAGAGGAGAAAATAACCCAAAGAAAAGTCTCAAGCAGCTTGGGATATCAGGTACTAAGAAAATATTTACTATAATGCAGTTCAATCTTAAGAATAGTTATTTATGTTTGTTTGTTTTTCTTTGTAGAATGCAAACATGTCTTCATTTGACGAGTCTGATAGTGACGACGACTCTTTATCTGAAAATTCGTCAGTCATTTCTGCGTTTAGTCCAGCTGTAAACGGTTCGGGGTATGAAAAGAAAGTGAGCTTAAATTCCGAATCCAATGATGTATCAAAATTCAATACGGTACCTTCTAAACTGGATCCCAAGCAACTTGGTCGAGATGAATTAGACGAGCTTATACAAGTCGAGAGAGAGTGGAAAGATCACGAAAAACCTTATTCAACTTTGCCCAACAAAATTTCTTTATCTCCCAGTGAAGTAATGCGTACTATTTTGTCAAAGACATCAACATAAAGAAATAATGTATGTTCTCAATAGGTATGCCCGACGGTGATCGAAGAATCAAGTTCAAAAGCCTCTGTAGTCGAAGATGCAACTTCGCCAACAAAATCTACAGCACTCCGACGACGTCCAGGCAGGCGCTTCGATAAAACCAAATTAAGGCGCCGTTGTTCTATAAATGGGCATTATTACAACAGAGAAACCAGTGTTTTTACTCCACCTTATGGTAATTGGCAATAATACTCAGGAATAAATTTTTCCTTACTAATACGAGGACCACTTAACACTTTTAGGCAGTACGATGAGTGTATGGACTACGTCTCTTGTAAATACTCAGGAAGTGATCAACATGCTTCTCGACAAATACCGCGTTGAATGCCCTGCTAGTAATTTTTCTCTTTTCGTCGTTAAAGACAACGGAGGTACCAATTAAAATATGAAGCATTTTGTGGATGACACTTCTAATAGTTGTACCATTGATCATTAGAGCGAAGAAGAGTAAAGGAAGATGAGTACCCACTGCTGTTGCGTGTGATGCAGGGGCCGGATGAAAGCGTAGCCAAACTTTTTCTGGTGGAAAGTGAAGGTGAAGGCAGTCACGAAGGTATTAAATATAAAACCTGTCCTGTTTTTAGATCTCATTAACACACTGCGCATTAATTAATGTATCTTAATTTTTGCAAACAGTCAGCGCTGCTGTTGCGCAATTTCTACGTCTTAGTGATTTTGAATTACAATCAATTCTAAGGCTTTACTGTGAGGAAGAAGAGCGTGAAGTGCAATCGATTAAAAATAAGTATTGAAAAGCTCCATAAGTTGCATTTCAAATAAATGTAAATAATTTGTTTTACCTCCAATTACATCAACAGGCACCGGGAACTGAAGCGGCGCATTAAAAAACGGATGCAGGAATTGAAAGTAAAATTATGAAATCTTCTACAGAGTGTACGGACCCATCGTTTTACTATGATCAAATTACCAATCGATTTTTTAATCTGTTAACAACAACAAAAATTCGTCGGACAATTGAAAAGGATTTTTTTGTTGCCCTCTGAAAGAATCTCGTTTCTTGATCTGACATATTAGAGGTGGTGACCTACGATCTTGTTGATCAGCTTGGAGTGACCCATATTCTTTGTTTCATTGGCATTCCGTCGAAAGATTTTTTTCCAACAGACTTTTTTTTTCTATAAAATGTTTACATTTTCCTCATTTATGATCTGTGCCATTCAACGTTCATTTTTGGTGTACCTCATGCTCTCAAATTTGACTTGCCCGAGAAACAATACAGTTGTTTTAACACAGACATTACCTCCTTTGGGGGGTGATATAGGACGATGTTGGCTATTAAAAAAACAAACGGAAAAGAAGCCTGGATCAATAGTTGAGTCATATTTAGACTTGTCTGTCACATCGAGTTGCAGTGCGACTGTGCAAAGGAGGTTGAATCAATATGAGAGGGAAGGGGCGAGTGGTATGAGGGGGTTGGGGAGGGTTGGAATCGATCCCGGGAATCCTTGGAAGCGCACACTAGAGACTGGTGGCGGCGACTGGCACGAAACGTCCCTCCTGAATCAATGCGTTGCCTGGCTATCCAGACGAAGGTTCTTCTGTCGGTGCCTTACTCATTTAACTGGATTCTCATCACACTACTTTCGAACCCAAATCATTTACCTAGTTGGTTCTGAATATTTGTGCGCGAATTTTGGTTTCGCTGTCACCCTTCGATTCGGCATCTGTTATTTTATCATCGTCTGAAAACCTGCGGTTTGGAATTTACCATGGCTACTTACCATCCCATCATTATCGGTTTAACGGCCCTATTCTTCTTCGCAACCCTGCATTCAGGTTAGTATGTCTGGCTTCTACCTAACGCATTCGCTTCATTTGCTCTCAGACCATTAAGAAATATCTAGAAACACTTTTGGGATCATGAAAAAAGTCCAACTATTCCGAGCCAGCAAATTTCTAAATTAAGATATTCCAGAATTCTGTGCAAAATTAGAACTATTCCTAGTGTGCAACCAGGCATCATATAGCATTCGCTTGTGACTGCTGTTTAATGTTAAGACTATAGGAAAGGATCGATCGATGAGGATTTGTCTTCGCAGCTCGAACGATTTCTAGTTATATGTCTCCTTCTTATCCTAACTATTTTTTTTTCCGGGAATTCAACTAACAATTGACGTTGATTCCATTTCCTAAATCTCTCCGTTTCTTTTTGTTGGTAACTTGTCGTATAACTTCCTTTGAAAACAACTCAACAACTCTAGCTATACAGATATAATTTACATATTCCGGTGTTATAGTGATTCGATCTGTATTTCCCAAGTATTTCCAATTCTAATAACTCTATTGGGCGACTCAAGTCTATCTAGCGCCATTTTCTGGGAACTGGGATCGATTCTTAGCGACAATGCCTCTTAGGAAACGCGGTTGGTTTTATCAGTACCGTATCTAACAACTGCGGGAACGTTACCATGGTGCCGTCACTTGCTTACTGCTTTGTAGAGCTTGTTTAATGCCAATCCGGTGCCGTGTGCCATGCAAGTCTGCCCTTGAGCTAAAATCGATTTAGTATCTTCTATACTACTATGTCAAGAAAAGAAAAAAGCAATTCAAAATTGAATTAACCTCTCCAATATTTGTCACCATTCAATTTAGCCAACTGTCTTCACTGCTGGGACTGCAACTCAGCGTACGATCCACGATGCGGAGACCCATTCGATAACCATTCCATCGCCATGGTCGACTGTAGCCAGATGTCTTATCCGCATTTAAGTGTAAAGGAAGCCACCCTATGCAGAAAAACTACGCAATCAGGTTGGAATTCATTTATTTCTAACTATTGATGAAAAAGTAAGACAGACGGAAATAAGGGGTGGTCCCATTTGTTTGCATTTCTGAATTAAAATAACTGACAGAAAGAGATTAAGAAACTAGACAACAATTTTTCACAAGACCACACTCGTACGGATTATAAAATCGCTGACTAACGTTTCCACAATTGTGCGGGGCATGTTATTTCCATCGATTTCATTTTGAATTGATTTCTTGATTCATTGATATTCATTGATATATGCAGTCAACGGAAACTTGCGTGTGGTCCGCAGTTGTGGTTGGCTCAACTCAAGCAACGAAGACGACGGTAAAAGCTGTTTCAAACGGTCCGGTTCACAAGACGTCTTCCTCACCCATTGTACGTGCTCCGGCGACGGCTGCAACGGGTCTCCATCTCTGATGCCCACCGCCCTACTTACCATTCCCGTCCTCTTAACTGTCGTTTTCTATCCGTTCTCAGTTCTGTTCAGCGGTTTCTGTTGATATTGTTGAATCTCGTTTATTTGGCAAGTTCGTAGTTACAATAAGATTTAAAAAAGAAAAAAAATCATACATATATTTCCATATCTCGGACTACCGGAGAGATTAACCTGGTCGAGAGAAGCCACTGGCCAAGAAACCGGAGCTTGCCAATACGGTGAGTACGCTGGCCTCTTGGTGAGTGGCTTCTTCGTCCGTGCCGAGCTGTGATTGGCTCAGCCTGATTAGATTAGTTTAGCTTAGGTTAGAGATAATTGTTAAAAATTCCACTATTCATTTCAGCTCTATGTTTATTGGTATTGTTAATTTACTTGTTTCATCTGATCCGAAATCCAACATCTTGCACATTTGGAACCATTTCTAACCTAACTAAACTAACAGCTCCCTAAAAACAAAAATTATGTAAATCTCGTAGTTCCCATGTAGGAATATCAAACATCATTATTTCACTACGGTGTAAGGTGTATCTTATTAGTTCTACGGAAAACTTAATAGCAGTCCTACGGAATACGCCTAGCGATATTCAAGCAGTTTATAGGCATTCACCTAATTCGGTTTGTCTCGCGATCGATGCTCCGATGGAAATTCTTCAGTGGATGTTTTCTAGGGTCAGACAAAAGCAATTAAAAGTAAATCAATAATTAATTCGGGTTAGGTAAGAAATGCAATCTAAAAGAACGAAATGTTTAAATGATTAGCGTATCTTAAAAGCTTAAATGCACACCCATTAATCTAAATTGCTTGAATGTTGACCTTTCTGAGAAAGATCTTACAATTTCCTTCCATCAAACTGTGTTTTTTTTTTCTTCTTAATTACCCCCACCGCACCTGGTTTGTCCATTCCAAAACCGGTAGTCCGGAAATATCCCCTGAACCATTTGACGGCATGTAGGGAAACATCTCGACTCTCATCCACTGACACTGCCAGATCGTCAAACGATAATTGACAGGTTTTCAAAAAATCAATTTTACTTGAATGTTTCGAATGATTAAAAAATATGTGTGCCGGAACAACACTATGTAAAAGGCGTTTTTCGCTAAACTGTCCGTGCACCGTGAGCCGATAAATGCATCATGAAAATGTTGCGTTGGTGTAGCGCACTAGAACGTAATACCAGCCACACCATCCACTCGAATAAAGCTCCCAATGAATAGATTCATGCCCCCAATTCCCGATGCAACCAACCTGATCGATGCAAAAGAATTATCAGCCGATAGCAAAACTTTTGACTTTTAAACTTCGAACTTTGAATACACTATAGGGCCTCCAATCTTTGAATTCGTTGGCAATAACGATTTGGAATGGCCGTTTTGATGTAGAGACCCGCGAATACATGTTCACCGGTTGCCTGGTACGAAAATAAAAACCTTCATTCATTATTTAGTCCTACACGAATACAGTTTCTTTAAAATGACATTTCGTCGAGTTGCTGAGCTTGTCACCGGTTTATTGCTGGTTAAAAACCTCTGTGCGGGAAACTCCAGTCACACCAGCTTGCAGAATTAAAAAGATTAACTATTTATAGTGCCCTCATGACTTTCTTCATCTAAGTAGCCATCGCAACATTCAAGCTGATATTGTCAACTTCCATTCCACGAAAGACTGTTTTCTTTAACCAATTTATTATTTATACCGAATTTTCTTCCCAATCCACTGGTTGATTCATCAACGTTCATCGTGTTTGATTGAGAAATACACCGTCGAGATATACTTCCAATAAGCCTGCCTTCATTTTGATTTCATCACTTATTTAACTGGTATTCATTTCAAAACAAGTACTGGCCACACTGTGACCACACCTTTGTATGCTTAGACCATGTTGTTATCTTAACTTACAACAGTTGTAAGGGTGAGATGAGGCTAAAGCGTAGGCAAGGATAGAGCACTGGTTATCCGTTATCACAGGTTACCTATCAGATGTCAAATAGATAGCAGATAACTTTGACCAGTAACCACGCACTGTTTCGAAAGCTTGGCAAAGCTTCTTTTCAGATTGTTAAAACTCTTTGCGTGCAACGCTTCGTACCACTCAGCCGTCCATCGTACAGGTTGAAATCAAATTTCAATTCATCTTTAAGTGTCGTTGGCTATTTTAACAAAATGGCGAGATCATCGTCAGACAGCAGTGATGACGAAAGAAAAACGGTCCGGATAGGACCTGCTCCTCCAATCCCGAAGAAAACTTACGCCACCAAGAGTTCAACGATGCAAAAGAGGAAGAAGCAGTGTTGCCTTCTGATTAGGAAAAAATGGTTCATCGCAGCGATGAGCGCATTTATTCTGCTGCTCATTTTGGCCATTGTTCTGGGCGTGACTTTGGGTGGAAAGAATAAGTCGGTTGTTTACAGCAATCCAGTCAATTTGACGTGGTGGCAAAATTCCACAATCTACCGTTGCTACGTGACGTCCTACGTCGATTCTGATGGAGACGGAATAGGAGATTTCAAAGGTTCTTTTCGTTACGAAAAACTGAATTCATTACTCATTGTGAAATGTTTATCTATACATTGGAATCTGATTGCAATATCTAGGAATCCAGGAACGCTTAAGCTATCTAAAAGAACTTGGAGTTGACGTTTTATGGTTGTCACCTATCCAGAATACGGTAAATACTACTACGAGTCCTTTTTCAGTGATTTAATATTTGATGTAGTAACTCATTATAATTTCAAATGCCCGACTTCTTTAAAAATGCAGAACACAGTGTCTGGCACCGACGTAATCGACGCGAAACAAGTTAAAATTGAATATGGCTTGCAACAAGATTTTCGGAATCTCGTCGCTGCCGCCAAAGAAATGGGTACCTATCAAATTCTCAATTAAATAGAGCATTATTACAGCAATCCAGTTTTTGAAATCAAAATCAAATATCCATTTGTTTAAGAAATTTCCCGTAAAATTCTAAACCACCAAAAAAATAAAAATATTATAGTATTTATATTTTCAAAATACGTGACTAGCGTATCTTTTTGCAGACCACGATCATTATTTAAAAAAAAATAAAAAATAAAAAATTTATAAATTTAGCTACAAATAACAAAATAATTCAACTTAAAAATTTCCACCATGTAGGAATCAAGGTGATTATGGATATCATTTTGAATCATAGCGGGAGCGCCCATAAGGTAAACAAGAAATATATAGGAATATATTAATTTCGAACTGCGTTCCACGTACCGTTTGACACGTTTCTTTTTTTTTTTTTCAACCAGTGGTTCAAGCAGTCGCAGTTGTCAACAAACCCTTACAAAGACTATTATATTTGGAGCAAGGGTAAATTAGGAGGGTTAAATGACACTAAACCTCTACCTCCCAACAACTGGGTAATAACAAAAAGGAGCCAAAA
The DNA here is from genome assembly GCF_021234035.1 of Daphnia pulicaria. Taxonomy (NCBI): domain Eukaryota; kingdom Metazoa; phylum Arthropoda; class Branchiopoda; order Diplostraca; family Daphniidae; genus Daphnia; species Daphnia pulicaria. The sequence goes on from NC_060913.1 coordinate 33,358,652, forward strand.
AACTTGAATAGAATATCTGTCAAATGAGATTTAAATAACGAATCTTTATTAAATAATTTTAGATTTCACTGTACAACGGCTCCGCCTGGCAGTGGAGTGACAGCAGACAGGAGTATTACCTTCGTCAGTTTTGGAAAAACGAGCCCGACCTTAATTACCGAAATCCGCAGATTATCCAAGAAATGAAGGTAACAAACCACACCCAATGTGTTAACAAACAGATTCACATTTTTATAATATCAAATGTTGAAATTTTGTTTTAAAGACGGCGGTTAATTTCTGGTTGGAATTGGGGGTGGATGGGTTCTATCTCCGCGACGTCTCATTTTTGTACGAAGATGCCCAGTTAACCGACGAGAGTCAGTTGAGTAGCTCGCAGGAATACGTTTTCCATAGCCACAATAATACCCGTGACCTCACTGAAAGTTACCAAGCTGTGAACGACATCTTTTTTGGCGCTATTCAGCCACGGATGAATGCTGACAGGTAACTTTTGAAAACCGCTACACGTCAAAATATAACGGTGCGCTACAACTTCTTTCGTTTGCCTTGTTCTCAGAGTATTGCTTATGGAAACTAACGATCGAGTCATGAGTGATGAAAAGTGGTTCCAAACATATCAAATGATGACGACCAACGCGCTCTACAAATTGAACTCAACATTCGACGGTTTGCAACTGAAAGCTGTTGTTGAACATTCACTCGAGGCCTTCAACAAAACACACGTAAGCGGTTCATGTTCTTGAAAAACATTTAAATATTAGAATCGACATTGAAAAAATGTTTCGACTTTAGGTGTGGCCAATCTGGTCGCTAGGTGACGAGACAAAAAGTCGCATCTCGTCCAAATTCAATCAATTGGCTGTCGGATTACAAGTAACTCAAATATTCCTGCCGGGTTCATCGTCCATCTATTATGGTGAAGAGATCATGTTGAGCAATAACCCGTCAATCACATACGATCAAACAGTTGATAGTGCTGCCAAGGAAGCTGGCCAATCGAATTATAATAAAATATCGCGGGATCCCTTCCGCACTCCCATGAAGTGGAACTCTTCCCGAAACGCAGGTAATTACCTCTTGGCTGTACATTTTTACCGTTGTTTATTGCATGGTTGTCTGAGAAAGGTTTCACTGTCGCGACAAATCCTTGGCTTCCGGTGAACAACAACGACCCGACTGTCGATTTACTAAAATCCAGAACCAATTCCATTTGGTGCACAATCAAGGACATGATTAGCCTGAAAAAGAGTTCGTTAGCATTGACGAATGGAACTATTGAATTCCCGATGGTCGACGTGGATATATTTTCTTTTACCAGGTATTTTCTCGAATTTTGGAATTTTGGCAATTTGTACATTAGTTCAACACCCTATTAATTGTAGAGTTCACGCATCAAACAATACCGGATTCCTTATTGTTTGGAATGTCGGTAACCAGCGCAAAACCTTGTCTTTTAATGATGTCCAATACATCTCTAATGACATGACAGTGATCCGAAAAGTCAGACCGGAGGGAAGTCGAACGTGAGTTTTTTTTGTATGTTAAAAGTTTATTTTTATCTTAAAAAAATTAACGCTGAAATTTTAATTATTTATTTATTTAAAAAAAAAATGTCCTTCATTACCTCTACAGGGAGTCTGCGCCAGTTAAAAAGTCAGACGTATCAGTGGATCCTAAAGAGCTCATCGTCTTTTCATTCTGGAAGCAATGATGTGGTGGACTTGAGGGTAATATGTTGCTATCAGAAGGAGACGAGAAATCTATAAGCTAAAAGAGAGACGCCAGCTTATTACAAAGAAAAACTTGTCGGTATGAAAAAAAAAAAATGTTTAGTTTTTAAGAGATCATTTAAAACGTGACACCATGATTTATACACCCCATTTCAGATAACAAATCAGACATTTTACAATACAAATCATAAAAAATGTTTAATTTTTTCAGGTTTTCTTTGCTTTTGAATTGCATGGACAAGTGTTTCCAAGATTTAATTATCAATTTTATTTTAATGCCTTCCCGTTTTCATCATGGTTTACGTGACCTCAAACATATTGACAAGGGATAAATCATGGGCGATTAAAAACTAGTCCATAGATGACTTAAGGATTTTAATGCTTTGGGAATAAAAATCTGGCACCAGAGAGAAATATCGGGAATCGGATCATAGCCTATTACATCACATGGCTTATACATCTGAACTTTAGAAGCATTCTAATTGTTTTGTGAAACCTCCGATCGAAGATTCATGTTTCTTGGAAAAATTTCAAAAGAGCTGCTGGGGGTGTATATGTTGACGGAAGATTTAAAGGTCAGTTAGTTGTCTTCAAGACTTAGAGAAGGACGGATTGACACTCGTGAAATGCGGACTCATGGAGGCGTATATAGAGTCCAGCAAGATCATTTTACGAAAAAAGCTATTCTAAAACGGTTATACATTGTAAGTTTAAGATTTTTTATTGCTTACTAGCTTAAATAAGAAAGTATGAGGCATGAGCATGATACATATTTGTACTACGGCCATTTCCTATTTATTCTTTTACTATTTGTCGCGAAAATTATGAACCATCTAAATCTTTTGGGTTGAAAAATATTTAGATAACCAGACATTTGCTGAAGGTCCCGTTGTTATCTTTGTTAATAACAGCATGTTGCTTCATGATAACCGAGGAAATGCGATCCTGGAAGCGCCAAAAAAAGATACCAAGATCAGTTACTTGGTTCCAAATGTCCAGAAAAATGATTGAAATTTCTTTTAAAAAAATCTTCCAATGTCAAAAAGTGTGGAAGTTTCTACAGAAACTGTTCGACCCATCACTGACACTGCCAAAATCAAAATAACGTATTCCTTTGATTCCTCAAATGTAAAAAAAAAAAAATACAGTTTTTTAAATACAATAATTGTTTGTCTGATTTTTGATATCTTGGTTTCCCTATTTTTTTGGTATAGACATATAATTTTTACTACTTTTACGGTTATCAAACGTATATTACTCGAGCTGTAGTAAATGACGAATATTTTTATAGCATTTTTGGTGAATTTTTTAGATATAATATGTATTTTTTTTTACTTGTATATCTTTCCGATTTGATGAAATATGACGTACGAACTTGCGTTAGCAGTTTTTGGGCTTCCCAGTATCGATTGGTCAGATTATTATCAATCGAATTTCACTGTAGCTCCACTAGTTCGTTTCCGGATTAAGTTGGAGCGCCTGACAAAATAATTTGTAAATTATGAAGTTGCAAATGTGACCTTCGGCGAAGAGCCTACAGTAATTGTACTTGTGTAGAACACAACAGAGAAAAAAAGAAATTGCGTGGGGACTGGGGACTGAATCATTCCAAATTCCCGGAATAATGAAAGCCGGCCTATATTTTATACCGGAAGTGCTAGATTATGTCGGGCCTGGTGTCTCAAGCAACGAAACCTATCGTGACGGATATAATCTTGATTTTGAAGGAAAAGGCAAAAAGGGCTAGCAATACTGGGCTTTAGACGGCCATGGGTGACTTGTTACAAACGCCCACTCGCGCTCTACTGATTTATCCTTGGCTTTTTGACACACACAATGTACTATTTGCCTATTTGGTCGCATGTGAGCGCCCAGTGAAAAAGTAAGACAAACCTTGAAATATTCACATATGGAATTCACAAGGTGGTAACCATCAATAAATCAAAAATAAACACAATGCCAAATTCTGATTCCAACATAGTTAGACCGAAATAATGTTCAAATGAAATGAAATGAAAGATATTCAAGACGTTATCCAAGCAAAGCCAAAAAAAAGGAAAGTTTTGGCATGCAGAAAAATGTTATCTATAGTATAGATAGCACCCGCACGCCAAGCATTATTTCAGCCGTCCATGACAAAACTTTTATACTGATCTCTTTATACTATACCATACCCCCTTCGAGAAGCAAAAAATGTGACAAAATTGTAAGTGATAATTCCTGCTTTTTCGTGCGTTTGTTTCTACATGTTTACCGTATTTTACGATCAAGGCCTTCCGATGCATGAAAAATTTATGAAAAGGGTGCCGTAAACAAAATAAAAATAAAAAATAAAAAAAAGAGACGAATATCTTTAGTTCCGTTGTCCCGATGACTTTTTTTTTATTTTGAATTTTATTTTGTGCCATTTCAAAAGAATAAGAAGCCTATTTCCTTTTTAAATAGTGTTAGATTTGGTGATTATCTGTGCCGAACGGTACGTTCTGTTTTCCAGTTACATTGGTTTCCATTCCATCTTGAAACAACATGCAGATATTGAATACAAAGGAGAGTCTATTGCATCCTGTGTCTTCCTTTTTCTTATTATTGTGTTTGAAATTTTAAAAGGGAACCAAGAGGAGGAACAACACTAAAAGAACGAACGCGACGAAATGGGACTTTAAGGACGATGTCAAATTGAGTCGTATATTTCAGGGCTATTGTGTCTTCCGTTGCTTCGCTCCTTATCACATGGCTCACTTTTGGGTCGATATTATATTCTGTTGATTATTGCCAGTATTGCGTAAGAGTTACAATCTATAAAACTAAACAAATAAATGACCGGCAACCGGAATATGGACTCGTTCCTTTGGCCAACTTTCGTTATGACTTTTCAGTAGGTTTACAAACAAAAATAAAATTTCGAATAACTCGTTTAACAATAGGACGCATAAAAAAAGTCGGTATTTTACTATTTTCTAACAAAACCTATTCTTGCTTCCTTCACGACGCTGCTGCATGGGTGTATATAGTAGCCCGAATTCAAATAATAGCTCGCAATAATTAGAAGTTTCCTTGGCGATATTAAATTGGGCAATGGTGGGCGCGCTGGAACCTTATAGGAATATGTGACAATTATCAGCGACCGCCAGCCATTTTCGACCAGCAGACCGGAAGCTCACGTTCACCAATCACGTTTCAACAGTGCTGCTCTCACTTAGATGCGGTCTGTGATCAACTTGTGTGTGTGTGTGTGTGTTTGAGCACGGAGGGCGAAGTGAATTTCGGTTCTTTTTTGTCTATCACTAAACTCAATGGCGACTTTTCCCTATAGGACATTGCTATGGGTTCATTGCACTTGCTTGAAGGTTACAGAGACAGAAAACTCATATTTAATAATTAAGGATAATGGCCGTACTTTTCTAGACTCGATGGTGTTGGCGGTTATTAAAAAATGTATTTATCCTAAATGATCCTGTTCATTTACTCATTTACTTTACTCTGTTCGCGCTCTTGTTTGTTCAGCAAATATTCACACAATGTGGGAACTGTTGCACTTGTTCAGACATTGAGTCATTGCGTTTCAACTGAAAAAACGGCCAAGGTTTTACACAAAATCACCTAAACCTATTTGAGTGAGAGTCAATTTCACGGAGGCTGATTTTCGCCTCCTCAGTTTAAATTGAGGGAAACACGCAAAGAGATTTTTTCATATGTGTTGTGAAATATTTTCTTTGTTGAATATTTGATGGCGTTGGATTATCATAGCTACACCGGGCAGGCAATCACCATTTCTTATTTTCTAAAATATATAAACGTCCTTTTGAAATAATATTCCAGCTATTTTTAATTTTTTTTTATAGCATTATAATGATTCGATGGCTGGAGGTCGCTTTTGTCGCATCCATTTACCTTGAAATGTCCTTCAGCCGGTCGATTTTCCTACAGCACACACACACTTGTCATATATATCTACAAGAAGACCGATCGTCATTCGGTGTTCCGGCACCTTGAGTTACAAAAAGAAAAGAAAAGAATGCCTTAATAAAAAAATGATTGACTGAGTTTGGCTTGGGTGTAATGGACAAGTATTGTTTTTGAACGCAGAAAATGCTCAGACTCGTACGGAAGCGTGTCTTCTGTTTTCTGGTTTTCCTCAACAGTCAAAGCGCAAACAGTTAGGTGGGACTGTCTGGAATAATTCATAACCAGTCGAATCGAACATTACGTGTTGCCGACAGACAGTCGGATCGTCAGCGAGGATACACCCCGAAAGAATGTGCATTGTGCAAGCAGTCAACGATGAAGAGCGGGAGAGAAGTTCAGGGGTTCACTTGTCTCGGGTCAGTGGAGAACTGGAGAGGAAGGGCAAGTAAATCAAATAAATCAGCGCCGGGTTATAGTCCATTTATAGCGGACGACCAAATTCGCTTGTCCAATAAAATCTGTGCTGGTTTCTTAAAAAACACTTTGCGGTTTCTGCTATTGTGAAGACGCGTCTAATGTTTCTGGGTCTTCGTAACACTTGGCAGGAGGAGGTAGGGCAACAATAAAAGAAAACAAACGGTAGAATAAACGAATTGCAGCAGCTCAGCAGAAGTTATTGAGAGTCTAAAATCTAAAAAAAACAAACCCGCCCAGTCTTATTGCCACTTGCCTTATAGCCTTATAGTAGCTACCGCTGCTGCGGCAAGGTAAGAGGAGTCGACGAAAAACCTGCTCTGAGCCTCGCCCTGTCAGTTGTGGCCAGAAGCTTCACCAAACAAGTGGCGAGTCGACTGCTATCTTCGCATTCTTCGGTTCTTGTTTCGTTTGATTTGATTCTTTTCTCCCCCTCTCTCCCCAGTTGATTTGTTCACAACTCTCTCGGCGCTCAGGGACTTGGAACCGACGATGGCTCAGTGCACCTCCGCTCACATTTGGCTGTCGCTCCTGACTTTATCGACTTTATGGTTTACCATTCTGGCAGGTAATGCAACATTTGCTTTTGTCTCATTTCCCTCGACACCGGCCAGACCTTCTTCTTTCAAAGTAGAAACGAGCTGAGATCAAAGACGAAACGCCTCTTTTCGGAACTTTGAAAGTCAATTTCGCGAACGGCCAAAATGTTGAAACACGAAACGCCAAAATTCTGGAAACTGAGCAGCTACATTTTTTAAGAGAGACTGTGAAAGTTTACGATCTCATTTCCAAATGAAACATTCAAAACTGCTATTCAAGGACCAATTGAGACCAGATTTGATTAACCGGTTATTTTGCAAACCTTGAGTATGCGTGAAAACGCCCCACAGATGTTATGTCTCAAAAGTTTTAACTTTGCCTGTCTAAAATAAATATCCATGGGGCCGTGTTAGATTTGTTACACCTTGAGCTGTATGTCAAAACACAGTAATATCGGAGTGATGTATAATTCTCACTTATGTCATGATACTGTATAGTGAATGTTTATTTATTTCTTTAATTCCTTTTCGTTCATCTTTTTCAGCTCCCACGTCGGACATTAACGTCATGGTGGATGATCCTCAGCGCACTGGTATACATATTTATCATTTCTATATTCCTTCCGCTTCTCAATTGCATTTGTATGCGGAACAATCAGTCCACTTGACTGAGCACAACGGAAAAATGTGAACCTTTTTTTCATTTCTTCTTCCATTCGACTTGCGCGAGTTTGCAGCCCATTCTGGTCTTTTCAAAAGATGATCATCATTCTGAAGAAACCTGAACTTGGCAAGTGCCGCTATATGCCACTGACACTATTCGGTTGATTCTGCGTTCGTTTCTTTCTTTCTTTCTTTCTTTCTTTCTTTTTTCTTTCTCGCTGAAAGTTCGAAGACGTGCCCGGATTATTGAAGTCAAACTAGCGGTACCGTGATGTCGACACACAATAGCAAGAGTGAAATATAAATATAACAAAAGAGAGAGAGACACAGCACAGATACAGTCAAAACGGCCGTATATAAGAAATGCTGTCGAACTGTGTGAGTGAGGACTAGCATACAGGTAGAACTAGAATTTTTTTTGAAGGGGGAAGTGTCGGTTGATGACCGTAAAAGACCTTGAAAAGTTCGAACAAAATTCGTCCACGGAATAGAATGAAAGAAAAGAAAAAGAAGAGTAGGTACACTAGTACACTCAAGAGACAAAACAAACGGGCGAGAGATGAAACCGAGAATGGGAAAATGGCTGCTGACAGTGAGCATTCGTTGTTTACAATCGGAATTGGGATTTCGCATTTTGATAACATCTTTGAAATTGTGCCTCATTAGCATATGCAACGGAGAAACGTGTTTTGTAATTACATACTACATAGCATAGTATACTAAGAGAATACAAATAATAACATGCAGCCCACTGATGAGCTATCTAGCTAGCGTCCCGCAATTTCAAGGTGGAAACGAATTTAAATTTAAATAAATTTCAAAAGAAAAAACCAGAAGGGCAATCCGGCAATCTAGTCGTTGCCCAGCGGCCATTACTTCTATATACCTGTTACTCCAGTGCATTGGCACCCATTGTCATGTCCTCTGCGGGGTCGATCCCACAAAGAACGTCCGGGGACATAACTGAAATACACAAGACACGTTAAATAAGACAAAAAAAAAACAAAATAATACTTGACAGGATGTAAACAACATAACTGAAGGGAAAATACCAACATATTATAGACTGGTTTCTATTTTCGTTTTTTTTTTTGTTAATTTTTTTGGTAAAATTCCTCGGAGAATATAGACACTAAAAAAAAACAACGAGAAGAAATTAGCGTACGTGTTTTTCTCCCATTTTGTTTGAACCCTTTTTGGCCGGATGGGTTTCGCGGTTCTGTTGGAATTGGCCAAAAAGTGGAGTCAAGCGTGTCCGAAGTTGCTGAAGGGCAAACAATTTTCGTGTCGGTTGATACGTGTCGGCGGCATCGAATAATAACCACGTCGCTTTCAAGTCGCCTGGCAATAGTTGTTGTTGTTGGTCTAATGCTTGTTGTATTATTAATAAGTAGCCAACTCTGCTTTATGTATAGAAATCTGATTGCATGTGTTACGTTTTCTTTCTCACAAGGCTGTTTGTACGATGGGAAATTCTACAACGAAACCGAAGCGGTGGTGACCAAAGAGCCCTGCCTCAACTGCAGCTGCCGGAACGGGGCGTTGCGTTGTCATCTGCAAGTCTGCCCGTTTTTGCACGACATTTATCCACCGCCGGCGGGTTGCGTCTTGGTCGAGAGGAAGAACGCCTGCTGCCCGAAATTGCATTGTCGTAAGTATACTTATCTAATTTTATCTTTTTACCCCCCTCCCTGCTCCCTCCCGGTAGAAAGCGATTATCATTTCTTGTTTTAATTTTTGCGCTTGTCGTAGTGGAATTCCCATGAAGCGATAGCAGAGTCACGTTTTTTTTAAATCATATCCAGAAGCAGAAGTCAATGACTGCTAAAAGCATAATTGCACAATTTTTAGTTTGAAATATTTGGCTAGATTAGAACATTCCACTCCAGCCATTCAATTAAAGAGAACCAGCTTTTAATATTAATGAGTAGACTTTAAATTTTGTTATTGCTCAAGAGAATGAGTCGATCCTAAAGGTCCGTGTTGGACGATAAGTTGGCCTTGTTTTTGCAAAGGTTTTAAATTTACGAGGCGTTGGTCATCTGTTGGGCCTTTCACTCGACACTGGGGTTCGATCGCATAAATATGTGTTAAGCAACCGGCTGGTGATACTGTAAAAACGGTCACGAGTTCAGACTTCCCAATCACGTCCACTGACGATCAAACCTTTCACTAGGTTGACAGTGCCAGCACCTATGTAAAATTACTTTTAGTCAACTAACTTATATAACACAGATAATTCCAGTAAGGGTCCAACAGGTTTCGTCTTACATTAAAGGTGACCAACGTCCTTTATTACCTTTTCACAAAGTTGTAAAAGGATCCAATCTCATGCGTTACAATAGTTATAAATGTTGAAATCCCCTTCCGTTTGATACAGCCACCACCGGCGGAACCAGCGGCAATCGCCTCCTGCGGAAAGATTACACCGGCCAGGTGTCGGCTTGGAAAGTGCGCGAAGATCTCCGCAAGAGATTGGTGAAACATCTGGCCAGAAGCGGCACAGATAAGCACGGTATGTCGACTGTTTAGTCTATCATTTTTTTTTGTTTTATTTTGTCAAATTCCATTTTGAAATGTGCGCGCCATTTTTGAAACCCCATCAGGTTGCGTGGACGCCGGGACGTTGTACGCCGACGGCTCGGCCATGATGACGTCGTCGACGTGCGAATATTGTTTCTGTCTCAAAGGGAAACAGACGTGCGTCAAACCCAAGTGCGCCGAACCCGAACTGGAAGGATGCACTCCGCGCTTCCGCGATCTGGCCTGCTGTCCGACTCATTACGATTGCGGTAGGGAATCGTTCACTGCCAAAACTACACACTTCCTGTATAGACATACAACCAAGAATAAATGATGACAAACTAGTTGCTGGTCGCCAAAGCGAAATGTTCAGCCCAGTGAGAATTTTTCTTTTGAGTTGCGGTGTACGGGCGACGGACGAAGAATGTCGTCATTATTTGACTGCCCAGCCAAGCGCCCAGCACCGTCTTAATAGCAAACAAAAAAACAAAAAGTAAAAATGTAGTCGTGTAGCGCTCTACAAAATTCAGTCCTATATTTCATTGATATCAGTAGGGAAACAGGCGTCATCGTGAAACTTAAATCTTACGAATTTTTAAAATAATGTCCGAGTGCAAAAATAATCTGTCGATGTTTTCATTTCATTCTTTGTTGTTTACCAACAGCCATGTCGACGACCAACACCACATCCGTCGCAGCCAAAAAGATCACCGCCGAACGTCGAGGTATACATACACAATATGTTGACTTTAATAATCTAACGGTAGTTTTGTTGCCGTTTCATGTTTCGCTTATTATTACGCGTAGTATAATTTTTACGAACGTTTTTTTTTTCTTTTCTTGAAAGGGAGGGGGATTATTTATGTTTATGGGTGTATTGAACATTTCTTGTCGGTTCGCCGACATTGAACCGTTGAAAAACTAATCATTTACGCATGTAACAAATAAATTTCCAAAACAGGCGACCGCGTTCGTCCGATGACTGCCGCTACGACTGTCGGCAACATGCGGGGGAATGACCGCATTATCGATTCGTCTTCGACGTTGACGTCGTCCTACCATCACCAGAAGGTATACAGAGGGGAGAGGGGAAATTCTAAAGATTCCTTCACAGCACATTTACAATTACATCATCGTACGGTTAATTCATCAGATGCATTTCCTTTTCTTTTCTGTTTGTGTTACGTCTAGTTGGCGGAATCGCGCGTGTTTCGAAAGAAGATTCTTGTCAAACGAAACGTCGACAACCAAAAGAAGGAAGCCACTGCTGTCCTCAATCAAATGAAGGTATATCCAACAACTTATTTGTTATTATATGTGGATGATTGTCAATTATTGGTCGAGTCTCCCCCCCCCCCCCTTTTCATCGGGTGGCCAGTCATTTGTAAATGGCATGTCCTAATCCAAGTTGATTGTCGTGGATTCCAGGAGGAGGAACCCATTGCCGTTACCCTAGGACCGGATAGTTTGGCGGACGACCATCCCATCTCGTCATTGGATGCCATCTCGGCCGCTTCCTTCTTCCAACAGGCGATCGACGAAACGGCCGACAATGACGTTCGACTCGACTCGATTGATCACGTCGGAGAACAACATCCCGACTCGCTGGCCGTCGAAGGATCCGTCGTGGAGAGCCGCGTTCCGGCTCCGGCCCTGCTCACGGCCAACACCGACGCACCGGAAGAATCGGCGACGCCGGCGATTAATACGCCAGAGGAGGAAGAGAATGTTCCTACCCCCGAAGAAGTCGAAGATCCGATTTCTTCCCGACTGGACGAGGAGCCCGAATTGATCACCGACGACGAGCTGGATGCCGAAGCGGCCGAAAGGAACATTGAAGTCAGCGTCTCGTCATCGATATCTTCCGTTTCGCAGTCCACCAATCCGGTCCGAGTTGTCGGGACCAAGGACGAGGCGAATAAAACGAACGCCAGCACGGCCTCACCCATTCCGGCGCCTCCTCCTCAAAGTAGCGCCAATTTACTGCCCGTCGACAACAAGACGGCCAAACCGTTGGTAGATGCCGGTAAAGTCGTTTCTTCGGCGCCAGGGCCTTCAGTTCCGGAAGAGGAAGATTCTCTAGATTACGACTACACCCACATGGAACTGCCACCGTCACTACCAAATCTTGAGTGAGCTGTTCATCTACATTATATTGATGGGCACCACGAAATTCAATTTGTTCGATCGACGCGACTAAATCTACAAATAATTTCCGTTTGTAAAATGAAACCTGAAATCATTTTGCATTTTTTACCTTATTCACTGCAGAATCATCCCGTTTGTTGCGGCCGACGCGGTCATGGGCGTGGCCAATTTGGAGGAAGACGAGCGGCTCAACTTGGGCGGTGTCATCGAACAGCGCACGCCATTGTCTCAGGCAACGGCTGTCGACGAATTGACCAAGACAGGTTAGTATCGACTGTCGATCGCCTTTTGTTTTCACCTTTAGCTTGCAAACCTGGATAACCAAACTAATCACGCTAAAAAAAATATCACTAACAACACAATTTTTAAATCTTTTTAAATCTAATTGATTTATTAACTAACTCATTTGCGCACGCTTGACTTTCCTGGCCAACCGGTTTTTTTTTATGGGGGACTCGGTTGCACAATTTTGCCTACCCCGATTGGCGTCCGGCGACCCGTTTGCACGCCTCTATAGCAGAATACTGCTCAAAGGATGGCAAATTATACAATCACGGCGAGCTGATCAATAGCCAGCAGCCGGACGAGTTGGATGAAGACCCTTGCAATATTTGCCGCTGCATGTTGGGCGAGGTCGTTTGCCACGAAACGCAGTGCGCTCCGCTGCTGCCCGGCTGTCGCCGGCTTGACCAGCCCCATTTCTGTTGTGGACAAGTGGTCTGTGGCGGTAAGTTGTTCATTCTAATGATGACGTCAACTATAGACACACTATCTCTGTCGACCCTCCTCCCACAAAAAAGCTTCTCGGTGTGCATTGATTTTAATATCATCCCCCAACATCAATCGATGATCATTTTACCAAAGAGAAAAGCCCGAATTCATCAAAGGGATTTGAACATTAACGGCAGTCGCGAGGATGTAAGAAACGGTGACGTAATCATCATCTGGGAAAATTTCTCGAGTTGGATTTGTGTCTTTTTGTTAATTTGGGTTCTTTTATGATGAGCTGCGTATAACATCTGCTTGAGGTTGATTGCATCTTTACAGTTTTAAAACCCCCCAGCGCGTCTGCCTTCGTTCTTGAGACAAAAGTCTGCCAGGACAAAAGAGATTCACATGAATTCCATTCCCGACTAACTAGAGATATAATAGGCGTGGCTCGACAGAAGAAAAAAAAGAACACGCATCTTTTGTTCTGCTCAAATTTGAACGACAGTTTTTCGGTGGTTTTTTTTCCTCACATTTTTCTGTCCGACTTTGTAGGAAACGTTGATGACCGAGTGGAAACTTTGAACGCCGAGATAACCACCAGTACAATGACGCCCAGCGACAAGGTTCAGCAACCTAAAGAGAAAGTGGAAAAGGAGAAAGAACAATCGAAGGCAGCCGACGAGACATCGACGACGACTCCATCGCCCTCACCGATCCTGGCCTTCAAAGTGACTTTCCCGCCGCGACCGAGCAGCACCCTGCCTCCGCCACCTCCCACTCCGACTTTCCTCTTGCGGAGATTCCCGACCAACCGGCCGACCGCCCGGCCAACTGCTCCGACGACGCCACCAAGGTCTTTTAACAGCAAATTCAATAAGCCGGCAATCAACAATCTAGTCGGAGTTCCAGCTCCTTTTGCTACAGGTATCAAATTCAATTATAACATCTCGAGACTTTATATAGACTCGATTAAAGATTCCCGCTGCCCATTTCTTTCTTTTTCTTTTTAAATACTTAACGTTCCGGCCAACCCAGAGTCCCAGCACCTGTGTGCCTACTGCGCACAATAATGTGCCCACCCAATTTCTCTCGTCGAGCTGTTCGCCTCATTTCATTATCCGATTGATGCGCTTTGATTGATTTTTCTCATTTCAATTGACGGCGAAGAAAGATTCAGAAACGAAAATCAGCAGAGACTTGCTCAGAGATAGTAGTATAGCAGGGTTGAAACATAAAAGCCGTTTCCAGCCGATCAACTCCCATCGGGAAATGGAATAGAAAATGAAGTAGAAAAAACGGATGTATTTAGGCAGGAGGAATGAGGGGACATTGATTATTTACCCGTCGTTTTCTTTTTTCTGATTCCTTCACCATTTCTTTCTTTTCTTTAAACGACGCCGTAGTATACGAAGCTATAGGCCTGGAGCACTTTTATTTACGTGTATCCTGTGTGATCCGAGATTGATCGATTTTCTTTGCAACTGAATTATTCTCATTTGTATCCTGCTGACAAATAGGAGGTCTGAGGATTGATAGCTGCAACATCTACGGCCAGATGTACCGAGTGGGTCGCATCATCGACGAGCTGTCCGGACCGTGCGTCGAATGCAAATGCACAGAGATCGGCGTCAATTGCGTCAATCTCAAGTGCTAATTATACCAGACTCTGGCGACTGCTGGCGTTTTGTATCCGATGATCTGAGTCGTTCGCGCTCGCGCGTCCAGCATATATGATCGAGTGGTCTATTCGGCACACTTCATTACCAGCATATCACTATTATACATCCTTTCAAACCTTTTTTGTATTTTTTTCGGGGATTCTTTGGCTTCCTTCGATTTTTCTTATTTGGCTTTGTTGTATACTGTATGTATGTCGACTGGCACAAGCATATGACGCGCATTTTTTTTTATTTATTTTTTTTAATAAGGTGCTGTGCGATGGTCTTCCCCTTTTTATTTATTTTTTTAATTTTTTTTTTTTTTTTTGAAATTTTGTATTTCTTTTCTCGTGTTCTTCTTTGTTAAATCCTTTCGCCCAATGTTTACTGTATGTCTACAAGTTTGGTCCGATTGAACGAAATATAAAAACTGTGCAATGAATTCATAATTTCCTTCTTGTTTCGACACAGGGAAATAAAACTCCGCTGCCGACAACACTTATTAAATCTCAATATTTATTTCTGGCAATAATGTTCGATGCTGGATACGCCACGCAGTTGAGTGATAGTAGTACGCGGAGTAAAAAAATAATTCCAAGAGCCCTATAAGGTGAAGGCCAGAAAAAGAAACGAATAAATATGATGCAGTGTCGTGTCGCCGGCAGATGGAGATGGATTGACAAGTTCGCCAGCTAGGTCTTGACGCATGCTCTGAGTCTCTCGCACGCACAATCCTGCACACTCCCGCTATATATCGAGGAGCGAATCAGGGAGGAGCAACTCTTATAAAAAAAGAGAGCAGGAAAAAAAAAGTCCTGATCGCCAGACATATGACCTGTTGCCCCGCGTCCTCTGCGTCCTCAGATGTCGACCGCCCTTGTCGGTGATCACTTCCTGCCACTTTCTTCCGTTACGTGAAAAAACCGAAAAATTCAAATTCAACCAAATCCGATTTGGTTGATACGCCCAAGTTCGCTGAATTTTATTATTACCCCCAATTGTTTTTCGGTTCGGAAAAATTGACAGACCGATTTCAATTGGAAATCTTGCGTCCGAAGAAGCGATCGCTTCAGCGAGTGATGGTGGTCATCATGACCGGAGCGGGAGGTGATTCAAAACTGCAGTTGTCAAAACTGACCGAAAAAACGAACAAGTGATTGATTTTTGTTTATTTTTCCTTTTTTTGCAAATTTAAATTTTGTCATCATTGACGACGAACCCTGCGGAAACTTGCGCTTCAGGACACAGCGGTATGAGATTTTAGTGTGCCAGTAAATTTCTTTCGTCGCCCTACAATTTCCAGCTGCGTCCGTCCTCGTTCCGGTTAGGGAAAAAAGTAGAAGACCATAACATCAAACATGCAACGTCTCAAGAATAGAGTTGATAACTGGATGGGGTAAGTTAAATCGTGTCTTTATAGTATATTCTTCTCTCTCTATTATCCTTTGCCTATTATTAATTCATAATAATCTGACATCCGAGATTGTGGGTTGCATCTCGGCAATCAAGCGGACGGGACGGCCGCGTCGGAATTAGTGAATTTACGACCAGATGTCATTAGTCAGCCAGAATGAAACTTGTATAAGACGTCGGCCCCATTTAATAATCCCGCGATTTACAAACAGCTTATTCCATATACTTCAGATGGCACTATAGTCTCAACTCACATGAAATTCCCAACATCTATACTATTATTATTATTATTGTTTGCGCACTTTCTAACTGAATTCTGTGTCACATTTCTATCGTGACTAGCTATATCTTCTGCCTGCCCGCCCTGCCGTTTCTCTAAACTCAAAACTAAACTCAAAGTTCGTTTGTGTTTGTTTCAGTAAGAGCAGCAACGCAGATGGGACCAACAGCAGCGTGCCACCAAACGAAATCACGGCGCTCAATAAGCCGCCGGTGTCGCGGACCTTGTCGAGCGAAGGGGAGCCGCGCGAAACCTGGAACAAGAAGGTCGATTTCCTCCTCTCTGTCATCGGCTTCGCCGTCGATCTCGCCAACGTATGGCGCTTCCCCTACTATTGTGAGTACTTTGGTCTCCTATATCATCAGCTCGTCACTGCATTCCTATTCGCCACTGTGATTCAAAGCTTCAAATTGCAATTGTGTCTGTCTCTTTTTTTATTCCGACTCTATCAAAACAACGACGTGGAACCCTTTCAACTCTGCCAGGCTACAAGAACGGAGGAGGTAAAATCTTTCTTTTTGCCAAATAGCACGATCCCTCTTCATTTCTATGACTGTTTTTCTTTCTATCGTCTGTAGTATTTTTTTCGAACGAGAGCTCTATAGTCTTTTGACCAAAAAAAAGACAGAGGTTCAACTTAGAGGTTTCGACTGCGTGACATTGACTTTTGATTTTATTTTCTTCTATTTCATTTCATTTTTGGGGAGACAAACCAATCGAGCTGGACGATCTGGTGCTGTCTGCACGTCACGTAGAAAAAGGCACTCGACGAGAAAACAAGAGAGAGAGAGAGAGCTAGAGGAAGAAATAGAGGGGCGGGCGCGACTGTTGGTTGGCGGTTGTGTGTTGCCATAATGCTCTCCGCAATCACGCGAATGAAGTGGGGATGCCAGCCAGCTAACATTGCGGTCGTTCATCATCAAGTGCGCGATATGACGCGCAGGATTTTGAAGGAGTCGTGATCAGTATGAAAGCGGGGCGCCGTAGAGAGGAGAGGAGTCTATAGAGGACTGACGGCAATAGAACAAGACCCCGCGTCGGGTGGCGTCGCGGGTGCGAGATTGAATCTGGCCCGCCGCGAGTCTTATTCGTCCGCTTTTCTACTGCTCAAAGTGTCGAGCTGCGCTTCCTCTTGGCAACATCTCATTCGCATCTTGGTAATAGGATGGGCGTCCTTATAATGCGCGCCCCGCTATTGTTTATATGACTAGTGCCAGACTCTGAGAGTCAGAGAGACGATATCAAAAGGGGGGAACTAGGAGACTAGGCACGAACGCTAGAAAAGAGACTCGTATAGGGGGTTAGGGGGGAGAGATGGCGGATACAAGCAAATCCTCGAGCTGAGCATTTATCTTCTCTGTCTCTCGTCGTATAAGGACAACGTAAAAGAGTTGTTGGGAGGGGGGAGGGGAGGTCAGGACTCAGTAGGAGAGAAAAAAATGAGCTGGAAATTCTCGGCTTGGCTTCCGAGATCTCGAAATCCTCCACCACATCCAATATGCGCTAACGTTTTATAAACCCAACTCGTAAATTAACGAATGCGGCGATATAATAGTTGTGTGCGCGGCTCATGAGGGGCCCGGCCCTATATATCCCTCCGCCAGCTCTGCTAACAAATAAACGCCATCGAATCTCATTGGGGGGCTGTCATAATACTATAATAATAAAGCAAATAAACCAAAACGCCAACCTCATATGTCCCTAATACAGAGCACAGCAGCTCTGGGTCTCTGTACACATTTCGAGTTGAGCAATAGATCCGAGAAAATGCATCTCTTTTTTTTCTTCTTGCCTCTCTTAATACGTCCATCGTGAACGTATTTCTCATCACATTTTTTCGGTTGCATCTCCCCCTGGCCGTTAATTAGCTTTGCCCGCCTTGCGCTCTTATATGTATATTCTACTGCCTTAGTTCCTCTACACATATCCCCGGCCCTGTTCCTTTCTATCTGCAAGCTATATCTTATATAATATATACTTTTCCCTTTTTGGGGTTTTTTTTTTCGGTTCTCTGCTGACAATCAAATTACCATGCCCACAATCATCGGCTAGAAATATTTCCCGCGGGAGTCAGCGTCCGTATAGATCTGTCGTCTTCACCGCTCTACCCTATCACAGCATCATATATATGTATAATACATATATATCCGCTTTGGATTCGTGTGTTATTACAGCACACACAATAAATGAAAATACATAATTAAGCTACACTAGACTATTAGCAGACATACGCTTTGTGTAACTTACATGGACTTCTGATTCGAGTTGACCAGCTCCTCGTCCCCCCCCCCCCTCCTTTAATTTCTCCATGGCATGTTGATTAGTAGTTGATTAAATATGTTTAAGTCTATATATTGAAATTCCATCGTGTAGCCTAAGCCGAAAAAAAAACTCATTTTAGTATACGACCTCACGTTTGATCAGCGATGGTTATGTGAAAACAAAAAGGGAAATATTTATATTTTCACCGAACAATGTAACCGCCCAGTAGAAAAGTAATATTGAAACGACTCTGGGTATATTAGTAACCCGGCCTCACTGTCAAATTAATCTCTTGATGAAGAGCAGAACGGAAACTGTCAAACCCAATTTCTCTCGTTTCATATTATTGCGGGAGAGATTCTATCTTTTTTAACGCATTGCTTCGGCCCTCTGTGTATCTAGTCTTTGCTCTATTTCCAATGTAGACGCTAGACGATTCAAACCGTTTTGATAAAACGTGTCAGTAAAGAGCATCTCGTTTTTCATTCTGTTTTCCGTTTTTTCTTCTTCTTTACATTGGATCAAGAGTTATAAATCAGAGTCGGCCTTTGTCAACCGTCACCTCTCCTCATGTGACACTTTAGACGCTTTAGACGCTTTAAGTGCACGTCTGAATGAGCCAGGAACGAAGAAGACTCGAGCCGGAAAGGGGTCGAATATTTTCCCTGCAGTGTAGTAGTACAATACGTGACACTGTATTACGCCTGACTGTGGCCAGCAGAGAGAGAGAGAGAGAGAGAGAAGAAGAAGAAGAAGTGAGGGCTTTTAGCGGGAGGCTTGACGGAGGGTCCTTGTGTGCCAGTTTGCAGCTGTGTTGATGGATGCTTGAGGCCTTAGTGTGCCCAGTGTCATATCGTCCCATGATAGTAGCACAGAGTATAATATAGTAATCTGGAACGCTTGGCTCATATCAAGATCGAGATGTGGATTGATCGTCAGTTGTTGGCAGATTTTTGATGGCACGATAAGCGATATGCACATGTGAAATGTTTATTTTTCCTCTCTTTCCAATGTTTGTGTACATGACAGGTGCCTTTTTAATACCATATGGGATCATGCTCTTCGTCGGCGGAATACCACTCTTCTACATGGAACTGGCCCTCGGACAGGTAATATATCCGTCACATATTTTTAGTTTGTTTACCTCCGATGTCCGTTAGGCTTCTTTCAGCCGGCAATCATCGTAATCTTCTCGAATTACTATACTCGCATTGCAGTTCTACCGGAAAGGCGCCATTACCAGCTGGGGTAGGATCGTTCCCCTGTTCAAAGGTAATCGCTCTCTCGCCTTAACCACCAAATTATTGCCACTGAAAAAAAAAAATGAAATTCAGACACACACGCCACTCATTTATTTCTTTAAGACTTTTGTTTTGTTTGTTTGTCTCGTGTTTTATTTTTAGTTGATGTTATTTGCGTATACTATTAATACCGTAATGTTTATTTTGTTTAATGTTTTTACGGACGCATAAGATTATTAGTTGGATGATAAATGTTCTGAATGACGTCAGACGATGAACAAAAAACGCCAGCAGACAGCTGAATTAAGTATATGGTAACAGGCTTAACAGCGTGACTGACTGCCGTTTCAGTCTGCACTTGGTTATCGTCCGGCCAGTGATGTCATCACACACACACAATTTAGCTCATTCCCGCCGACAGACACGGTTCAGCAGCAGCAGCATCATGCGTTTCAGAAACGTTGCAAACATTAACTTTTGCTTACAAGTCAACATAGCACTTATTTACGTTATTTTTTTAAAAAAAGTTCGTTGCGGTCGTTTCCCTTTTATAGGTGCTCTCAAGTCCCGTTATCCTGCGCTGGTAATTTATTTGGTTTCAATCGCTGCTATTTGATGGAACGCAGTTAAAAAACAAAAACAAACTAGGCAGTATCAAGTTTAAAATAATATATTCGAGTATACTTACAAGATATCAAATTCATTGTTGAAATAAGAGTGCACATACATATTGAAGGTCTAGAGATTCCTGACCGAATTGAGCGATGGATTGGACATGTGTCTAGTCATTGGCGAGACCTGGGACGATGGATCATATGTGCGACTATTTGTTCGCTCAACTTGGGGTATTGTAGAGGGAAACGGGGCAGATGTCCATTACAGTTGCCAACCAGACGTCTTGCCGCTCGACTAGACTATCATAGAAAAAATCGCCGAATAATGAGCCCAGCGTCGACAGAAGAAATCCAGTCCCGTTTATTCGCCTTTTTCGTTCACTGGATGTAATCGTCCGTTCTAACGATCAGATCCGTTGGGTTTATTCAGCTTCCTGTAGCCGGAGCCCGCCATAGGTCTACAATAATGTCCAAGTCCAGCAAGATTCGAAAAGCCAGTGAATAGTATAAGAATGCGGTCGATTTTCCCATTGTGGCCGGTTACATACCCGACCGTCGTCGTTAATTGGATCGACGGGAAATATTCTTTTCTCCCTCCACTTGTGTGTCAAAGTCCGTCCCGTCCCATCCCGTCGTCCCGTCCCATCCCGTCGTCCCGTCCCTGTGTCACAGGACACGACTGGCGATTTTCTTAGTGGTGCAGAGTTGACATGAGAGTCTAATAAAACTGGACGGGCGCGTATGCGTTGTAACTGTACGACAGGAATCGGATTCGCCGTCGTCCTCATCGCTTTCTACGTCGACTTTTTCTACAACGTCATCATCGCTTGGGCTTTGCACTTCTTCTTCGCTTCGTTTACCAGCCAATTACCGTGGACCACTTGCTCCAATTCGTGGAACACACCTCAATGCGCCGAGGTATATATACACTCAAAAAACGTTTCGTTTTTTTTTTCTTCTTTCTTTCTTTCCAAGTTGTTGAATTGAACACACAAAAAAAAGAAAGAGAGAACGAGGGAAAATGCAGCTCTTCTTACACACGCCTTACATAATACATACAGACGTTTTGTACGCGATCAATTGATCAAATATGGAAACACTTTGGAAAAACTGAACTAGTTGTGTGGCGCGAATGAATTGAAAATGATTGCGGTCCCGTCATTGTTTTTATCAGGTGAATCACGAGTTCAACGGCAGCTTCTACATCGTCAACAATCGCAGCGTTATCAGCCAGATGAACAACAACGAGACGATCATGTCCGATCTGGACGGCATTAGCGAATTGAATTCCACCCAACAGTCAACCAATTTCACGTCAGCCGCTTGGGAATATTTCGTGTAAGGCTCTCTCTATCTCTCTCCAATGATATCCCTATTTAGACTATACACTCTATGCATCCCGGTTGCGTATACACGCCGACAAAGCTGAAACAAAAAACAAAAAAAGGGAATGGATATAAATAGAATTGAAATTTTTCCTTGTGTATCTTTTTGTTTCCGTTGGTAAAAGGCGCGGTTTACTGGAACTGAACCAAAGCAAAGGTATCGACGATCTCGGTCGAATCAAATGGGACATTGCTCTGTGTCTTCTTGTCGTCTACTTGATCTGCTACTTCAGTTTATGGAAGGGAATTTCCACGTCCGGCAAGGCAAGTGAAATCCCGTATTCTATACAGTCGCCTTTCGTTGTCACCTAACCTACAAACGCAAAGAAGAAAACAAACAACTGTTCTGCTCTACATCACCAATGTTATTAATTACTTTTACTTTACAATTTTTCTTTTCTTTCTCTCCGTACCGACGAAAAACAAACGGGCGGCGCGCACCGGCAGGTTGTTTGGTTCACGGCGCTCTTCCCGTACGTTGTTCTCTTTATCCTTTTGGTGCGGGGAATAACGCTGCCGGGATCAGCCGAAGGCATCCGTTACTACCTATCGCCCAACTTCGAAGCACTCAAAAAAGCCGAGGTGGGTTATTTCTCTCCGATTGAGAACAAATCGGCTCGTTTATACAGCCAAAATGTTTGCCAATGAATTATTATGCTGTAATGTAAAAGTACCATATGTTGGCTCAAATCTGAATTACCAATTCAATTGTTTTGATCGATACTTGCGTGCATATTATTGAAGGTCTGGGTGGATGCAGCCACGCAGGTGTACTTTTCGCTGGGTCCAGGTTTTGGCGTTCTGCTGGCATTCGCCTCTTACAACAAGTTCCACAATAACGTTTACAAGTAAGTAGGCTTACGACCGCCTTACTTACGTACATGACCAGCTAAAGTATTTCATGTATATAGTACAGTAAGTGTGTGTTTGACTCTAGCCCCTACTTTTTTTAATATTATTTCTAACAACTAAAAGATAATAACTGCTGATATATTCTTCTGTTCAACACCAGCCCCCCCCCCCCCCCTACAGCATTTACCTTCCAAATTTAATGGGCCTTGAAGTTTCTGACGACGTCATTAATTTAAAATTCTATGTGTGTTTCTTTATGACTACAATGTACATGTAGGCGACGTTAATAGTTACACATGAGTAAAACCCTTGAAAGCTTTGTCAGACCGTCAGACCTTCAAAGCGAAAAAGGAAAAAAGGGATGGCAGATGGTTCGAAGCCACAAATGTCACGAGTCGAAGAAAGTTGCCGGTTACATCAGCAGCAGCACTGGCTGTTGTTGTACACGCATAATACATAGGCTACGCGATCGTCATAATCTGGTGTTTAGAAAAAATTGCCGGCCAAGTTGCGTGCTGTCAAGTTGATCTCGTGCTTAGCCAAGGCGAGCCGATATCGAGGAAAACACAAAATGTCGCTCGTGTACGTATCCAGCCAAATGGTTACAAACCACCAGAGTTCGGTCCATAATAAGAATTAGGACACCTATTCCTTGATCCAATTTCGGTCTAGATACCTTACAATATCTACGTCACACGTATATATGTTGCTATTATAGTAGCCTACACACTTACACAGCTTAACCGGCTGACATGCGTGTGGAAGTATTAAAATAGTTTATCCTTCACCCCATGGCTAACACTGAACAAACTCTCCAAAAAAACAAAAACAGGGACGCGATGCTGACATCTTTAATTAACTGCTCGACGAGTTTTCTGGCCGGTTTCGTCATCTTTTCCGTGCTGGGTTATATGGCGCTGCGTTCGGGAAAACCTATTGACCAGGTGGCGACCGAAGGGCCGGGTCTCGTCTTTGTCGTTTATCCGGAAGCCATCGCCACCATGCCCGGATCCACTTTCTGGTCGTTGCTCTTCTTCATGATGCTTATGACTCTTGGACTCGACAGCTCCGTACGATCTCATCGTTCTCTAAATTCCCATTTTCTTTTTTTGTTTCATCTTTAATTTTGACATGTTTGTTTTTTTCTTCTTTTACCTTTGCGATGAACAGTTTGGTGGGTCAGAGGCCATCATTACGGCACTCAGCGATGAATATCCAATCATTGGTCGTCATCGAGAGATTTTCGTCGGTTGTTTATTCAGCGTCTACTTTGTCGTTGGATTGGCTTCCTGTTCTCAGGTAACATGTCATTCGATATGGTTGAACTCGGTTCTTCTTTTTCTCCCATCACTTTATTCATTTGAGTCGTTTCTCTTACTATCTCGCTATCTCTATTCCATCCAGGGTGGTTTTTACTTTTTCAACTTGCTCGATCGCTTCGCTGCCGGCTTCTCCATCCTCATCGCCGTTCTATTTGAATCCATCGCCGTGTCCTGGATTTATGGTAGATATATATAACTAGATATAAATTAGACTTACTACTTTGCCTCTGCTCCCCCACCATCGATTGCCCGACGTAGAGTTGGGCGGCACATCACACACGGACCCAAAGTATACAGCTGCTCGGTATTATACAACCCTGTCGTGGTTTTCATTAAGTGGCTAGCTCTCTGTGATGAGTCTTTTGAGGAAGAAAGTAACGTCGTTATCGTTCATGCGCCCAGCACTTCATATATATCTAGACTATAGACTGCAAAACTATTACATGCTGGCCTGGTTGAATTCAATGTTGATCGCCCTCCCTCTCTCCCTCTCTCTCGCTCGACTCTATAACTCGCTAACAATATTTGTTGTCGGAAATGAAAAACAGGGATCGATCGCTTCTGTCAAGATATCAAAGCCATGACTGGTTTCTGCCCAGGAATCTACTGGCGAGTTTGTTGGAAGTTCATCGCTCCCATCTTTCTCATGGTAAAGATTGCGAAATAATGGATTCACTTCGCTATCGATCCGGCAAAGAAAGAAAGAAAGAAACAAAAAACATATTTTTGTTGTTGTTGTTTTAAAGGGCATTATTGGCTACGGATTGTGGGACTACAAGCCGCTGGAATACGACGGTTACATCTACCCGATGTGGGCCAACGTCCTCGGCTGGTGTATAGCCGGATCCAGCATCGCCATGATACCCACCGTCGCCATTTACCAGATCCTAATCACGCCAGGAACTTTTTGTCAAGTACGTTCCAGAATCTATGTAGGAAGAGAGGCCTGCACAAAACACATTGTTCCGAGTCTCTCATATTTTAACAAATTTTCTGTTTTATTCAGCGAATGAAAATATTGGTGACGCCGTACGTCGTCCAGCACGAGTCGATGACGGTGGTAGACAACGCCATGACCACCGAACGACCCACCACTCTATTGATCATCGATGAAAATTTCAAGACGACTTCTACGGATCGGAGCACCTACGTCTAAGTGGTTCATCTCTTTCTCTCCATCTCTTCCATTTTCTCTTTTGTCAAAAAAGATGGGAGCGGATGGGCTGGAATATCCGTCCTCCGGATGTACGGCCCGCTTCTTCTTCTTCTTCTTTTTACATCCAATGAATATGAGAAGTTGAGAATAGAGCATATCTTTGATTCGACAATTGTTTTGTACGATCGTGTATGAGTGACTGACGATAACCAAGAGAGATGATGGGAGAGATTGACGGATCAACGGATCAAAATAATTGGGTCTTTTTCTAGTCACATTTTTGGCCCACAAGGGGTGCGAGTCGTCGTTGTTTTTTCCATTTACCTGTATCTTTTGTGGTGGTTTTTTTTTTTCAATTTGATTTGTCATTGATTGATTTATTATTATCCGTATGGAATTGCACTGTCTCTAGATTTCAACTGGACACCTGTATCTGCGCAACTGAAATCGTTGTTTCACATACACTACTAAAGAACGCGTCAGTTCCGTCTGAAATGATTAGTTTTCATATCTATTAGATATTTGTTCATATCAACTCACGTCTGTTGCTACGTATACTCTTCTTCTTCTACTCACTTTCATTTGCCCGTTTGTATTTTTCTACTCAACTTGTCGCAATCGGCGCAGACTCTCTTCATTTATATAATTCGTGTTGATCTGTTTCAGTGTTCCGTCTGTTACATATAGTGCCGGAAAGAACCCGGCCGGCATTTTTTTGTACGCAGTGTCTCTATTTTGTGTTGGAACTTTTTGATCCCATCACGGAGTTGTAACGATTTAATCCCTCCCCCCTCCTTCTCCCGCTATTATCAAATGCCCAACAGCGAAAAAAAGAAAAGCAGCAGCAGCAGCATGTGCAACAACAATGGCGTTCCGCATACAACAGCCAGTATCCGGAGCGCCACTTGTCTTTCGACTGTATAACTCCAATGCGCCTCTCTAATACTTTTCTCTCTTAATTCCACATTCTTCTCTATACGATGATGAATAATGACACACACACAGTACGATTCTTTTATTTTTATTTCATTTTTTCATCCCCCTTCTTTTGTGCGTGAGTGTTAGTGGATTTCTATATGCCACAGTATCTCCCAAAGTCATTTGCCAACAAAAACAAAACCGAAATGATCTCTAAAACAAAACCAAAAATAAACAACAAGTTTTTCGGTTTTTCTTTTCAAAACTTTTAGTGCACGGCACTGCTGTATAGTTACTACGGTAGCCTATAGATATGTGTCTACTCTGCAGTTGTGTTGCACACGGGCCAAAAATGGCTAACCACACGGAGGAGGTGGCAAAGTGCTTTCACCACAAGGACTTTTTTTTGTTTTTTTGTTTTTTACAGAACTCGCTCATCGACACTTTCAAATTGGGGGAGGCCGTTATTAATCTAACGAGGTAGTAGATGTTATTAAATTTTGGAAATTCAGGTTTTTCCTTGAGGACACTCTATGGGATAGTGAACAGTTTGAAATGAAAGTGTGGGCACTGTGGCACTTTCTCCCGTGTCGGACTCTTCGCAACCAATTCACAGGGATCCGTAGACGAGAATGCGGAGCACACACAGCACACATAGCACCATTTACCAGCAGTCCAATCAATTAAACTGCAACGCTTTCAAAGTTTGCTTTTGAAAGTTTGGAACCAGGTCCTCGTCAGGCACACGGCTTGTCTCGACAACAAATCGGAAATCGCCAATGGCGTACGTCGCATTCACGGACAGTATTTTGAGACTTGATTATTACGGGGATTATTACGGGGACAATGGGATTAAATTCGAAGGTTATTAATCATACAAGACACGAGAAAAAGAAGTTATATAGGTCTAATTGGTTTCAGTTCGTGATAACCGCCATCGCTCTGATTATTCTATTCTATTGCATAAGCGCTTACTACCCATCCAGTGCGGTAAAGTTGTAACTGGAACGGCATGGGCGCGAGCTAATAGATTAAAAGTAAACACTCGCTCCGTCCAGGCATTATTAGGGATGACACGAAAAAGCCGAAAAAGCTCTGACCCTATTTCCAAGCATTTCTAAGTCGCCGGTTAAAAACGGAAAGTAGCGATAAATAAAGGTAGTAAATAAAACCCAAACGTGTCCACATGTGTAATCATCTAAACAATGATTTTCGATTGACCAACTCTTTCGTTTTCCGGCTGCGGTTTCGCTCGGATCCTATAACACGCTCGATAGAGTCTTCCATATGTACTCGCACAGCCAACACTCTCACGTCGCTATCCAGTCGAGCCTAGAAGATACAAGCACACATGTTGAAGGAGGAAGATGAGATAGAGGCCCTGCTTTCTCCTGATGCTCCCGATACTACGTAGGCTGCAACAAGGAGTCTATATATCTTTTGAACGAAACAAACAACCGGGCAAAGAGAGACAAGTCTTTTCTCTGCTTTTCTTTTTTTCTTCTTCTTCTTCTTCTTTCTTTCTTTCTCTTTATCATCATCTAGTGGAGCAAGAGAAAGTCTATAGAGCACACACGCGGAGAGTCCTTGTATACCATCAGCCAAGTTTTAATGAATTTGTCCCAGGTGTAGGTGGGTGCTATACCCTATAGGGCATTCGTACCGCTATGTTACCTCAATTCATTAGCCCTGTGTTACAAGGCCAAGGAGAAAAGACTCGACCATCGAGATCACTCCCTCCCTTTTCGTAGCTATAGCTGCGTTTTAGTGAATCAGGTCAGCAGTGGTATGGCCGTTCGTTCCGAGTCCGGCGGAATTGTCGGTCCCGCCCGTCTCTCTTCTTCTTTGCAGCATTGGGGTGACGTCAAATAAAACATTAGCTTTGCTAGACAGAAGACGATAAAAAAAAAACGGCAAAAAGTCCAAAAAGTCCAAGGGAAAAATCCCTAATAAAGAATAAGAGGACGACAGATGAGAGTCCTCCAGCGAGCAACCACCCGAGGTGTTGAAATGACTTGGCAAGAACATTCATGCCAGCATATATGTATACGTGGGGCACAAAGTGACCATTGAAATCTGACAAAAGACCAGACAGGAGATAAGGCCGAATAGACGTTATCGTCGAACTGAACTCGGGTAAAACTTAATTGCATACAAAATGTTGGCGATGCATGCGCAAGTTGCAAGTTCTTTTGTGCCAAATGTTGAGGAAACATTCGGTTCGGTGTAATGGCAACTAGCGGGAAATGTCATTTCTTGCTACGGTGGGAGGTCGAGTGAAACCGAGTGGAGCTGAGCGGAACGAAGGGCAGTCGAGAGCCGCGAGTCCAACATGAGTTAGGCTGCATGAGTTATCCTGTTGATCTGTTCTTTGTAGAGTGTTTGTCGGTTGCTGTCGTCATTCATCCAGCGAAAGTCTTCGAGCTCCATTGAATCTATGTCGCATCTTCTGACGGCATGCGCCAACACCTGTTATCTCTCGTCGTTTATTCTTTATTTTTTTTTTTTTGGTCCTGTCAGGTGCACCACACGTGACATAGGCCACAGGATAGCAGCCTTTTCACACATGTCGTTCTTTGCTTTTTACCTTCGCATTTTTTAAACTTTATTTTTAAAAAATTTCAGGTGTGTCTTGTAGTTTTGACGATAGAATGGATTGGAAATATCGCATATCAGGGCAAGATAAAAAAAAATCATACAAGACATGAAAATTCAGCGTAAATAGCCAACTCACAAAAATGTGCTTTCTTTATTTGCGATGACTGAATTACGTCATCCATAAGTTTTTGCATTGTATCCTTTAGATAGAACAGAATTTTAGGAGCTTTTGAATATCTATAGAATGCGGCACGTTCTAGAGGTATTCTTCAAACGACACAATATTTGGAAGAAAAGAGGCTTTCAGAGTGTATAGTCTGTCGGTTTCTTGCCCACAGAATGATAGGAATGAGGTCGCTCTGTCTTGAACAAACGACTGACCACATCAAACGGGCACCTGCTCATTTCCAAGTTTCAATTGATGACTGGACGGCAACTCGCTGTACCTACGGCCTAATCTAACTCTGATTGAATATGAACAATAAAAATGTGAAAAAGAATAACACAGAAACAGTTGATCCAAATAATAAAGGTCAAATGTTTTTTAAAAAGCATGAGACTTTACCAACTATCATACCTCAAAGACTCACTGCAAAAAAAGAAAAGGTATGCAAATTATTAGACAGTGGCGACGGTATCTCGAGTATTTGTGTTTTATGAGAGTGGAACTGCTTTCATAACTCAAGCTCAACTCTTTCACAACACCGCAAAAGCTAAACGATGGTACCGTACCAGTATCCGGATAATCCGTCAATGACACTTAACTGCCACGCTTCCTTAAAAAAAGAAGGGTAGGCTACTTATGCATTAAAAAAACATGATGCAATTACGTCATACGAATATTACGGTGATATTTTTATAGGCGTTCAGTGGATGGCATATGGTAGTATTTAATTTTAACCTAACTAAATTTTTAACGTACTCTGATATTAATGAAATGAAACTCGGCATTTGATTAAGCGAGGAAGGCAGGTGGTTTTCACACCTACGGCGGCACGGTATTCATTGGCAGATGAAAATAGAATAGGCGAAAATTAGTGTAATGGGCGGCCGGGGCTATTCTCTCTTTCTCGTCCCTTATTTTCTCCTTCTTTCTTTCGGACTTGTTTCCCTCGAGTCGTTCCGTTTCGGTTTCTCCTCCACCAACCGTCAACCGTGTTTGAATGTACGGCCCGGCCGAATCACCGAAGCAGGCCAATATAAAAACCAGCCATGGCTGCCGCTGCCGCTCATTCCCAGTCGAGCCACTATCTCGGTCGCCTTGGAGTGTTCTGACCAACAGCGCTATATCTCCTCACGTTTCGTTTTCTCATACATTACACATTCAAACAGACACATTGATCAAACATTTTTTTTTCGCAATATTCGCTCACTCGTTATTGCGTCACCCATCAAAAGTCTACAACTCCTTCGCTGAATCACCGCCGCTTTGGACTCGTCGACAAGTTGTTGAGGAGAAAGGGTCGCAATCTTCAGCTGCGTCCAGCATCATCGTATTGTCGCACCATGAAGACCAGTCACGTCCTTCACATTCAGCTGCTCGTCGTTTTTGTCGTCTTGAGGACAGTCACTTCCGCATCTTGGGTAAGTCGAAGACAATTTCTGCGCATGTTCTTTTTATTTGATCGCAGGCTGCTGACTTGGTAGTAGCGGGGTTTATTGCGACACACACGGAAAGGATTGCGTCAGATATCACATTGTGGATCGCAAGTGTTGTTTTTTTATAGAAAAGTGCGGAATAGAAAGGAAAATGTTTTCCTTGTTTTCCATTTTTCACAAAAGCACACCCCGTTGAGATGAAAAATGGGTCGAATTTAGTCCACTAGAGCGAAAACTGCACAATAATCGCCATCGAATCTCCCACAATCGCAACAGGTGTTTTAGTTTCTATTAGCCCTCATCTACTCCATCATCGTTGCTGCTGTGTACAGCAATACACAGCGATAAGCATCCAGTGACAAAACCTAGAAAAAAATAATACAGAAAGAGTACAAAACCTCAAACGGATTAAGGTCGCCCATAAGGAAATGAAAACATCAAGTTTCTCTTTTTTTTAAAAGTTATAATACCGTATACTATACATCATTGTCCATTTGGATGGGGCTGGTGAATCATATACGAATCCATCAAAGTGTATACAGGGCGAATAAACTCAAAGACAAACTCTGATTCAAACCGTTTTCGCAAGGGCTAGCAATTTGATTAAAGTAAATTTGGGATGGAGGATGAACGCCGCTGCGTCATCCTCGTTAACAAGGTTAATAATCCTATAGCCAACAATTCACACATGTTCTAACTAGAAATTCTCCTCCTACAGCCAAACATTGTGCGCTGTGAAGGGAGCCATCTCTCAGGGGTTTGCGGTAATAGACGATGACTAACCGATGGATTTCCACTGTGTCTATAGACTATCCAGTCTCCACCAAGCAATGCATAAGTTATGACCGTGACGGCTGCTGCTGTTGCTGGCCCATCACAACGCGCCAGGGCTGCCACAGCACTACACTATGAGGAAGAAGCTATAGGCCGTCGTGGAAAACTCATTTCCTCTGACTTAATCTTCCATATACAACGACAGCGATTATTACTGTTAGGCGGGCCTAGCTATATAGCTATAGGTTTCTTTAATAAGGAGATCGTCATTTTTCTTGGAACTCTACGGATTCTTGTTGTCGTCTTAAATAAGATAACCAACAACAAGGAGAGTACTATATACCGAGTCGACAGCTGGTCTAACAAACACAACACCAAAAGAAAAATGTTCGTCTGTTTACTTTTCTGGTCTTATTCTCTCTGCTGAGTACATACGCGAGTCATCTGTCGCCTTGGAGCACTGAGTGCTTTTTAGCTTTTTAAGGGGGGGGGGGGGGTGATTACAGTTAGAATTCTTTCGGTGGAAGCGGCCGTTTGAATAAACACGTAAACTATCATAATGCTCAGTCATAGTTTCTGCACGCGTTAGCTATTAAGATTGGGGGAGATTTAATATCAAGGATTTTACGAAACGACGGGCGAGATAAACGCAATAAGAACATGTCGACTGCGAAAAACAAGCATATGTTACAATACAAAAAAAAAGGTTAGTCTACGAAACAACAAGGATTTTATGGGTTTCGTGATGGGTGACAGCAGCTGGATGTTGCCTAGTGCCTCGTAATGATTGACATTGACGGCTTCCTCTTGTGGAATAAACGTCTTTTCAATGGTTATTCGTCTGCCTTCTTGTAATGGTCGAGGCGTTTCTTTAAGTTCTCAGCTTTGGCTCGAAAGTCTAGCGAATTCATAACGCTGTCTGTCCAGAGTTGGACCGAAGAATTGTTTCCATCATTTTTACTGCAGCAATTAACATCAAACTTTGAAAATTTCATTTTTTTTCACAATTTGCACGATAGTAAATTTAGTGCCAACAGACTTTTAAAAGAGACTTTTAAGGATTTTGATTTGCGCGTCTCCGAAAGAAACTTAATAGTTCCTGTATGACCGCAATTCGGTTGTCTCACAAGACACACCAAAATATGGATCAAGTTGTAACAAATAATTTAGAACTGACGTTTCATTTTCTTTTCTCCCGTTTTACAGTTTGATCCCGATCGCTGGCGTTACGGCAAGAAAACGTGCAAATGTTGTAAGTTTAGACTGAACAATCTTTCTTCGAAAAATCAAACAATTCGTCAGTACATTTATTGTTTCCTTTCTTGCATTACTTTCGCTGTTTGCGCCACGCCAGCTTGTGGCATCTCGAGAAAAGACGAGCACCGGATCGTCGGCGGACGTCCAACCGAAGCCTACGACTACCCATGGATGGCCGGCCTTCTCTACAAAGGCGCTCTCTACTGCGGTGCCACTCTCATCAACGACAGATATGTCGTCACGGCTGCCCACTGTGTCGACGGGTAAATCAAAAATGTTCAATCGATCAAGGATAATATGAATCACATGGAACGGCGATCTCTTTCATAACCCAATAAGGTTGGACATGGAATCGATTCACGTGTTGCTCGGGGGACACGATCTGGAGAACGTCAAAGAAGAAGAGCTGGAATTGCGAGCCGTCGTGCGAATGGTGAAACATCCGAATTTCGAACCTAAAACCTTCAACAACGACATTGCCATTTTGCAATTCGACGAACCGATCCCGTTCTCTCGGTTAATTGGACCCGTCTGTCTCCCCCAATCAGGTATAACAACTTAACAAGTCACTGCAACTGGAACGGGCCGACTTTTTTGTTTGTTTTATTCAACGACATGGGTTCACCATTGATTTGTCGGCGTCTGATTTTGCCAGATATTGACTATGCGGGCAAAGTGGCCGTCGTGACCGGGTGGGGACGAGTCAACGAGACGGGCAACATTTCGCCGATCCTGGCCCAAGTGGAAGTGCCCATCTACACGAACGAAGCCTGCCAAAAGACCAAATATGGAAAGCAGGCCATCACCGAGAACATGATGTGCGCCGGATACGACCACGGCGAACTCGACGCCTGTCAGGGAGACAGTGGCGGACCTTTGCATCTGGAAGGCAAAGACCGCAAGATTGATTTAATCGGTAAATTATACGGACTCGCCATTTTCTTATCGCTAAATGTTAATGCGACCTCCTCTGTGATGTGCGCCGCAGTGATGTTGTAACAACTGCGCTTCTATATCTATTACTTAACTCGTGTCATATGTAATGCAGGCGTGGTGTCCTGGGGCCAAGGATGCGGAAGAGAAGGATACCCCGGTGTCTACACGCGTATGGGGCGCTACTTGAAATGGATTGCCGAAAATACGCCCGACGCATGTTATTGTGGTCGCCGTCAAGGGCGGACGGGCGATTAGCAGCACGCAAAAGAGAAGACAAGCGGAACTGCAGTAGACCAAGCTTCATCCGGCCGAGTTACCAAAACCCAGTCTGCACAACCAACCAAACAGTATAATGCGCCGGCCGTCAATGACACGATATTCAGCCGCGGCCCAGCAGCAGCTGACATTTTCACGCGTCGGTCCAAAGCGGCAAATAATTGCAGACGCTTTCTCCCTATGTGTGTAGCAGCCGACATTCTGGTGGAGAAGGGTGGCGGCTTCAGCAGACTTTTCCACATGTCTGCCCCGCCCCATCTTCCTAATTTTAATTTTTGGTTTTTTGTACAACCGGTTCATTCGATTTTTAGACGGCGAGGCCCTTTTTTTTAATTTTTCTACATTTGTTGGATGACACTAAATAGCTTCCCCTTTTTTTAATTGTTGCTTATCATTTTTTGAACGGAATGTCGACTAACATTCCCCCCCATCCCGACAGCGGCGACGTTTTTTGAATTCTAAGAATTCCATGGTTCGTTCTAGTCCAACTAAGGCCTCTGATCTCCAGCATGCTGAAAAGTTTTGTTACAAAGAACTTTCCCTGTGGCGTCTTTTTTCATTTGAAGAACACGTATTTTCTGTACGTGTGAGGCTCTTCTGTAAATACATCACAAACCATTACGTTTCACGACGGCGCCCGGGGAAATTGATGATTAGCAAATCCGTTATTTTCCTTTTCATCTCTGAATTACGACACGTTACGCACGTCGCCTCGCTTTAACCAACGTTATGTTTTGTTTGCTGTTTTTTTTTGCACTTGTTGTATAGATCTAACTGTAGTTTTCTAAAAAGGATGTAGCTCAAAGGGAAAATGCACAATAAACGAACATTTAGTTGATTCAAATGTGTTAAGATAATTACATTTTTCGCATTTTTTTTATGTCAGTCAGCTAGCCCTTGTGACAAATGATGTTCACAAAAATTTTAAGAGAACATAACCCACATCACTATTTTATGGGGAGGAAAATCAGGCAAGGGATGGGATTGTAAAGAAACGTGTCTATGCCGAGTTAGACAAGTCGCTTTCACGCCCGCTGCACTCCCAAAGTCGCTGTAAGAGGGCTTTGGCTTTGGCATGGCATGGCAAAAACCCCAAACCTCGCCCCAAACCTGAAAAGTAATTGTTTTTAACCATTAAATGCTAAAAACACGGATAATTTAATTATCTATAGACAGACAAGTAATTAAGTCAATAGTTTATTATTTTTAATGAACCAGAGACAGATTGCAGAAAGTTACGAATTTCTGTTATCTGGCACCACTGTTAATGGCGGTAAAAACAAAAATCTCGCTTGAAGGTTGTATAGTTGTAATTGACCAATCGAGGTAAATCGCGCGAAAAAAGAAACAGGTGTGTTTGTGAGATTTGCAGATATTATTTAAAAAAAAAAAACGGTGTTTGAAAATAAAAATCCAACCTAAACTTAAAATAATGGATGCACGATGCACGTAGGTCTAATAAGTCCGTCAACAATTTTGTTACTCGGCCACTTGAGGACATGATATGCTAGAATTTTTAGCTAATCTTGTACTAGTGCATGGAAAACAGTTAGTCGCGATCTGCTTCTACTAGCTTAGCAACAAAATCAAAGCCTACGTCAAACGAGAGTGGCACGGTAGACGGTACAGCAATATTCTCTTATCTTCGTTTCCCGTTGTAAACTGCTTCGTAAACTGTCAAAAAGTGTCCAAGTAGATAATATTCATTGCGCCATATCTTACCAACCTGTCACACGAGAGAACTATATATTGTTTGGAAGCAATTTTTTTCCTATCATTGGGTACCTGTTCTTTGGCATAATTCGTTTATAGTTATATTACTTGTGAAAATTAATTTATATGGTTACTAAGGAACGTTATTTATTGCACTAAAAACATATCAAATACTACACATTATGAATCCAGTACCCAGCAGTATCTTAGCATATGATTATGTAAATGCATATACGTGTAAGAACGTGACGATGCAATCAAGAGTTGTATCGAATCTATCAGAATGAACCCCAGCAGTTCCGGCTGTTGAGACTTGAGAAGTAACGAAAGTTACGTAAATCTAAATGTATACAAGGCGTTTACCTGAGCCAAGATCGCTGCGGCTATTTTCGTCTGCTGTGCAAACAAGTGGGCAGTGGGTTGGGTTGCGTACTACCTCGCTAGCGATTTTCATTTTTGCTTGTAAAAAACACCTGTCATGACAACATAGCCACGCCAAAGTTTATCAAAGTTTTTCCTGGTAAAGACATGTCGATTATAGTTCAATATGCTTCTAATGTATGGACAAAATTTTGGGCACCGTCCTTTTGGCTACCACCAAATATCACGTGGAGTGATTTCAAAGACACGGAAACTGTTGTGTATCCAAAATTCCAAGAAATTTGTTACCCTGTTGCATATTCCATTTTAGTTGTTTTCATCAGGCTCATCATTGAAAGGTATAAATAAGTAATATATTCTAGTTTCACGTTACTAGGGGCCTCAAAAACAAAATTAACTAAAAAAAAGACAATTATTGGCAATTCTTGTCCAACAAATCTTTAGTACAAATGTATTTATAGTAATCATGCATTTCTGCTTTAATATAAAGGTATATTTTTTTGCCATGGGGTGTCAGCAAAGGATTAAAACCAACTAAGAAGAAGATAATACAAAATGTTTTATTAGAAGAAACTTATTTGAAAAATGCAGGAAGTCTAAGTCATCACCAAGTTATTGGTTTAGCTAAACAACTGGACTGGAATATAAAACAAGTTCAACGATGGTCTGATTTTACTTTACAAATTTACAGGATTTGTTTTCATGTTTTAAATGATAAAATTTTACATTTAACCAGGATTCGTTACAGAAAGCAACAAAACAAACCATCTGCACTAGTGAAACTCACAGAAAGTGGTTGGAGATTTACATATTATTCATTTGCTGTTTGTTACGGAATATGGGCTCTTTGGGATAAACCCTGGTTTTGGAACATTGATGAATGTTGGACCGATTATCCTCACCAAGTAATGTAGCAAAATAAAAAAAACACTGTACATTTCTAATAAAAATTTATTAAAAAATGCAGACAGTCTCTTGGGACATCCGGCTCTATTACGTATTCCAACTCAGCTGCTACTGGTCTATGCTTTTCTCCCAGTTTGTCGATGTCAAGCGGAAGGACTTTTTAGAAATGTTCATTCACCATTTGACTACTATCCTTCTAATAATTTTCTCATACACGTGCAATTTAATACGTGGAGGCAGTTTGGTGCTCATTATCCATGACTTCTCCGACGTATTTATGGAAGCCGCAAAAATGTTTAAGTATATTAAGTGGCAGCGTGGCTGTGATGTTTGTTTCGGACTATTCTTCATTGTATGGACTGTCACTCGCCTAATCATTTTCCCTGGATATCTCATAAAAAAGTAAGCGACACTAAATATTTTTTTATCACAAATTCATAATTATAGATACGTATACGTATTCTGTTACTTTCGTATTCGTTATTGATTTTAATTTTTTTTTCTAGTTTTTGGCTGACGGCTCCAAATTTCATGCCCATGTTTCCTGCCTACAATGGATTGAAATATTTGGTTGTAGTTCTGTTTTTACTTCACATCATGTGGACCTATTTCATCCTTAAAATATTGCAACGTGCAGTATTGTCGGGAAAGGTCAGTGCTTATTCAATCTCGTATTGTTTTCAGCTAAAAATGATCATTGACGAACCATTTCAAATTTTTCATAGACGGAGAAAGATTCCCGAAGTTCGTCTAGTGAAGCTTCAGCCACTGAAGAGAATTCAGATAATCCTGCCTCTTCCGTTAGACTTCGTAAATAGTGAACTCAGGAAATAAGCTGAACAAGGATTTTATAAAGGAATTCTTACATAGTGTGTTTTAAGTATTATCATAGAACCAAATAAGCATTCCTATTTTCTTTCAAATTGTGGAATTTCGCTCAGTATCAGTATGCCTTACTTCTTATTACTGTATTATTGGAAGACGTTTCATGGTTAACGTGTTAATCACTGCTCGCGCGAATGTGTTACTGTTATAGTTATTGAAATATGTTTAACCGTTCTCTTTTCGATCCCTTAGTAAAATTTTACAAGCATTCTGGCATTTGCAAGATGATTTGACGAGGGATTTAGATTTGATTGTTATGTGCGTTCATTTTGTTTTGGACGCATTGGAAACGGAAAATCATTGTATTTAATAAACTTCAGCTCAAAAGTTGTCTTTCACGCAGACAATGTGCCAGTATAAGGATAATTGCAATTTGATAAGCTCTTATCATTAAATATACCTACAATTATAGAAAAAAGAAGTCAGAAAGTGGTATTAGGTAGGGCAACTCGTCAAATGTTATTCAATATCATGTTTATGTTCCTTGATAAATAATATCTGCCTAACACTAAAATTTTGGGCTGCACAGTTCTTTTATTCTTGCCAAAAAATGATTTAAAAAGAATTGTATTTTTTTAAATAAAAATTTTCGTAGTACTTGTTTTAAGTGCCTTTCCGTTGAGAAAGGAGTTATTTTTTAAAAATTGTTTATTCAAATTAATTTTTCTAACTTGAAGACCACAAAAGAAACATCAGAGCCATTTAGAGATTAATATTTTGCCTGAAATTTTAGTTATGATCGTAAACATTTTAGGAAAATACATATAAGAACGTGTTGACATTTTAAACAATCCCCCATTAACATGACCAAGCATTTCACGGCGGTAGACGTCAACTGACGTGGACCCTTTGTGCTTCATTATCATGCATATTTTTAAAACTAAATAAATGAATAGTGAGTACCCCGAATAATTTTATATTAAACAGAACGGCTTCTGGTTGCTTCTGGATCTGGAAGCCGTATCTTAATTGTAAACTTATCGGCGCGCCGAGGACAACGACTCATCTCATATGAGAAATCAGTGACTTTTTCGTCCTCATACGTATGATTCTTATATAGGAGACCCATACTCGCGCTCATTTGCCGTACGGGCGGAAAATGAGCGCATTTCGTGCGTCACATGTCCAAAGAAAACCTCCTTGTTTTATGCCACTTTTTAAAAATGGGCTTTATCAGCGTACCGCTTTTCGCTGGTTGCCAGCAGCTGCCGGCTGGATAGAAAATAAAGTAGCATTCAAACAGAAGGGCAATTACATATTTTCTATAACTTCGCTTGAATTCTCAATTATTAAACAATAATCAAATATTCTTTTGTGTGCAGTTTCACATGCACCATTTATCTTGACATATTTGAGGGAAACATCGCGATTCTTTTATTATTGATTTCATTGATTGATAGCCACGTAGCGTCTATAGCACCTAGCTTTTATGGAATATACAAGTACATTTCAGAATTGAAGGTATGCTTTACATCGATTAAAAAAATTGGGTACGTAAATTTTAGTAAGCCTATTAAAAGCTTATAGCAAAGCTCAGCCCTAGCATTGTTATTTGTCAATGTTGCCAGCACACCTATTTTTCCTTAACAGACATAAATATGTTTATCACACGCCTCTTGTAAGTCTCGTCACTCTGGTCTCGTCGAGCAATGACGAGCAATGACGAGCAATATCCTTATCGCTTTAAGCAAACGTTTGGTGTAGACTTGCTTAGTAGGCTACTAACAAATGATAAGTAATGCATGTTTCATACTACACAAATTATACAGTGTAGTCCTAGGCTGCAACACAGTATTTTTCTTTTTTGGAGTAGTTTTTTTTTATAGAATTTTTGAGCAAGTCTCATCCTTGTCTTGAAATGATCTGGATGCAGAATGTTCTTGACAACAGTGAAGTTTACCCACATGTATCTCACCTTATTTACCCAGTGTTTGTCTCAGTTTTCGTCACTGCCATAAGGTCGTTAATTGAAAGGTTAGTTAAAAAAAGCTGTTATATGGATTTGTTCAAAACTAACAGATTTTCTTTGAATTTTAACAACTTAATTTTGAAAAAAATAATACATAAAGATGCTTCTTTGAACCGCTGGGGATAAGCAACGGCCTGAAATCTTCCAAATCTCCCATAACAAAGAACGATGCGTTAGAAGTAGCATTCCTGAATAGCGGACGGAATGAACATAAAAATCGTTATTGGATTCATAACCTGGCTAAACAAGTGAACTGGTCGGACGATCAAGTAGAAAGATGGATGTGGTGTCGCTATTATGAAAATCAGCCGACGGAGCTGATGTATTTTAAAGAATGCGGTTGGCGCTTTACTTATCACACTACTTTATTCATTATCGGTGTGCTGGTGCTTTCGGATAAATCTTGGCTGTGGAATATAGATGAATGCTGGACGGATTTTCCCAACCAGGTAGGCAAGGATAGCCTTTTCCGACATTCTAAATAATTTCCTCAAGTACGGAATCAGAAAATTTAACTTAGCATTACTGATCTCTGCGAATTTTCTCCCTGCATACCGATAGAGGATCTCGGCGGATGTTTGGTGGTACTACATTATTCACTTGAGCGTCTACATGTCACACACTTGTAGCCAGCTTTTGAGCCGAAAGCGCAGTGATTTTGTTGAAATGTTTATTCATCACGTCGTTACAATACTCCTAATGACATTATCCTGGGTGAGCAATACAGTCAGAATCGGAACCTTAGTTCTAGTTGTTCATGATAGCGCCGACATTTTCATGGAAGCGGCACGGTAAGTAATAAGTTGATAAATCTGATTGGAAAAGAAATTAATATGCTTTAAACATTTTTTTTTTCGTGCAGTATAGCAAAATTTCTTAAATATCCACGGATTTGCAATTTAGGTTTTGGATTATTTTTCATTATTTGGATCATTTCTCGACTAGGGATTTTCCCGTTTTACATCCTAAAAAAGTAACAAACAAAATTTCCTAGATTTATATATTACAACTGTTGACCGACTTTATATTTTACAATCAGTATTTGGTTTGATGCAGCTATCGATGTCTTAGGTTCTCCTGTCATTGCTCTTCTAATTTTATTACTGTATGTCTTGCTTGGACTTCACCTTTTTTGGACATTTTTAATTTTAAAAATACTCTATCAATTCATAATTTCGGGAAAGGTACTTAATAATCCGTTTAATACTGATTTGATTCATCTATCTCATCCATAAATATTTACGTTTTTGAAATAGATAGCCGATGATTCTCGCAGTTTTTCAGCTGATTTACCGAGTGATGACGGGGAATCCAAGAAAAAGACAAACTGACTCAGCTAATTACAAGTTTTACAGCGGATTCTAGTAATGTAGGTTTGTACGGAATACTTTAAAATTCAAAGTATTCAATTGCCTATAGAGTAGCAGGTGCATGCAACTAAGTGCGCAGAAATATTTGCAACGTTGAAATAAATGAAAGCCTCCGTTGTAACAGGAACAGATACAAAAAAATACATAGTGAGTGTATTTTGAAATGACTGAAAGTGTACCACGAGAATGCGTTTTCCCTCCATAAAAACAGTATCGCAAAAGGATCCGTTTACCGTACTCCATAACCATCCATTACAAACTTTAGGAAACCTTATCTAATTTACCAATAAATTATGACCACTGAGTAATTTTCTTCAAGATTAAAAGAACAGCTCTATTTACTGGGAATCATCAGTTCAGTATAAGGCAAAAGGTCAATTTGAAATGAAATGGTAATAAAGATACAAAGCTCTATATCTAGGGGTGAAAGAGTTTTAAAGTAGGATGTTCAAAATTTATCCAGTCATCATCTCCATGAATTCTGCAATTGGGATTGATAATTATGAACATGATAATTAGAGATGACACTGTATTTTAATAAATATCTCACCATCAAAATCAATAGTTCCGGAACCATCCTCATCGATCTCCTCAATGATGCCATCTAAATCGTCTGAGGTTAACTTATCGTCTAAGGCGCCCAAAATTTCTCGCAAAACAGCTGTCGTAATGTAACCGTTACCTACGAAAACGATTACAAAATATTGACGTTAAAAGAATAATAAGAGGAATGTTAACCTAGTTGGATAACGCACCTTCTTTGTCGTAAAGACGGAAAGCTTCTTTCAGCTCATTCTGCATGGCTTCATCGTCTTCATCTTCCAAGAAGTTGGCAGCGATAGAATAAAAAGCTTCAAACGTCAGTTTTCCAGTCTCTTAATTATTTCGAATTGTTACAAACACAATAATTAGTCAAATGTTCCACACGTTTGTCAACAGTTTAGTCTTACTGTCTTTGTCGGTTTCTTCAATGGTAACTGCCAACTCGTTGGCGTCGAATTGCTGCCCCATGGTGTTCAAGAT
Source organism: Daphnia pulicaria (assembly GCF_021234035.1). Taxonomy (NCBI): domain Eukaryota; kingdom Metazoa; phylum Arthropoda; class Branchiopoda; order Diplostraca; family Daphniidae; genus Daphnia; species Daphnia pulicaria. The sequence goes on from NC_060913.1 coordinate 33,400,137, forward strand.
AGCTGCTACTCGATTTGTTTCAATAAACCCAGTTTTGCCCTGATCGAACATGGCGAAGGCCTTCTTGAGCACTAATAAGAGGAAAAGATTTATACAATTTGATTTTAATTTCAGAGCACGAAAATAATCGCCAACTTAAACTTTGTTTCAGAAAACCGCAAAATAAAGTAAATAAAATTAACTTACTTTGAGTCTTTTCATCATCACCGTCCTACGATTCCAAGTCCATGTTGTATGAGACATAATAGAAAAATGACAATGTTTGACTTTTATTACAAATGTTTGGCTATAGAAGCTACTACTTTTCGCTAAACTTGAACTTAACGTTATTTTTGTTTTTTTTTTTTTTTTGCATTGAGTCGAACATTTTTTAAAGGTTTGTGTTACCCTTAATATTTCCCCTTTTTTTTAACCAAGCGTTGCCCTCTCATCGGATACAACAAATGGAAAAAAAGCGAAAGAATTCACAAATTTCAAGGTGCCAAACAACGACGGATTTTTTAGGGCGTTATCATTTATCTTTAGTTGTTTGCTGCACTATATTAAATTTTTAGAGCATATTTCAAACCTATTCTTTTCACTTTAACATTTTTAAAACGTTCCCAGTTTAACAAAAATTTTCTTAGACTACTTTATAAATTTCGAGAAATAATTCAATGAAAGGAAAACGGTACTATAGTTTACCATTGTGAAGCTTAGCAATGAACGAGAACTAGTAAAACGAGATGGAAGTTGGTCGACTTCGTCTAGAAGACTGAACCGGCAAGAACGTGTATGTCGATGAGCAAGGTGCCTCGAGTTCAGTTGTTGCAACTTGCAAGGAGCAGCCTTCAAACGAATGTGGTTTTCCTGCTGTTTGCTGGTGTTTTTGGCAGGTCGCCAGGAGATTTATCTACCATCTATTTATGTATTATGAGACGTCCTTTTGCTTCTCCTCCTCCCTCCCGCAACCCTCATCCGACTTCGTTCCAGCGCGCGTCAAAAGATCATGGTATTACGAATGTTTCAAAAAAGAAGGAAGGACTGGTCCGTGTAGTTGTTTCCAGTGCGACAGTGTTGTCTGAAACTCAACGTGCACACTGCTGTAATATAGATGGTGTAACGACTAGACATAAGGCTACAAACCTGAAGTGGGGTATTGGGTTCTATTTTACAACGGAGTAGCTATACTATACTATACATACACTAAAAGCGGCGCACACAAGTGCGCCGGTATACATCTTGTGGGCTCCTGAAATCCACTATATAAAGAAGTTTACGGTTTTTTAAAACATCTCTAAGTTAATACCGGAAATGAGACAAGCTAAGGGAAAATTTTTTTATTTGTAGGCGCAACGCCAAGGCACTTTATAAATTCTATTTAATGAATAAACATCGTAATATTATTAGATGAGCGAGACCTTGAATTTCTAGATCACCATATCCTTATTATCTGTTTGATCTAATTGCTATTATACAATTATACATACGTAGATAAATGGGCTATTATAGTATACAGTAACTACCCAATGTTTGGGAACACGAAAGAGAAGCTTGTGTAAAAGGCCTATTTTCGCCATGTTCTCAAAAATAAAATTTTTGACGGAACCCTCTAAAAAATTTGTCGGTAAAAAATCTAAAAAAAAATCGCTCCGTAGAGCTCCATGCAAATTAGGGTACTTGAAAGGGTGATAACTATAGAACGGGTTAAGCTAGGAAGACGTGTTAAACTAAAAATCTGAAAAACTCTGAAATTCACAAGCTCAACAACAGTCTTCATTTTCAGATTTTTCGGGAGCTTTACGGAGCATTCCCAAACTTAGAGATCCATTAAAAACCTACCCTTCCCTTGATCGGAAAATTCTAAAAAAAATAGCTTAATGCTACCCATAATGGCTGCGGCCAAAATAATTCGTCGCGTTCCGACGGAAATTGGATTTTTGGGGACGCCGAAAAAAACGCCTCTCTCCATATTGTTCTCTCACGCGCTCCAAACTTTAGGTAGGTACTGTTTTACCGAGATAGATGTCGTTATTTATAATTTTTTTTCGCCAAAAAAACATATTTTCAAAATACCGATAGTCAATTTCGGTATTGATGAAGAAACAAAAAAAAAGAGGCGTAAAATTTTCGCCTCTCCTCTTTTGGCTGTCGGGTGATCAAAGAAATTGACAACACGAAATGGAGGTTGACAACTAGACAAAGATTACGTATACAATACAACACAGGGTGAAAATTGGGGAAAAGTTGAAGGAAAAAAATGTAGACAGCGTCATGTTAGGTTCGCTTTTAATTAAATTAGGTAGTTTAAACTTCCTTCATTATTTTATAACGCAAGAAAAACAATTCAGCATAGGTCTACGTATTATTATACTAGTTATACCGAAATACTCCCCAAAACTATAAAGATGTGAAGGGAAATAGCGCCTATCGATGTAAGGAACGAATGTTGAACATTAAAATACTAAGTCCCAACTGACTATGAGTTAATTTCTTACAGGATTCCATACCAAATATTAATAACGAATAGCACAAGAGTAGCACTGTGGGCTGTGAATTGCTAAGTGAAAATTCATTCTTGGGTTTGATCCCTAGAAAATGGCTATTAAAGGACTTGGATGTGTAAGGTAAGAGAGAAACGGAGAAGAACAGTAAAGAAAATATAATTTTAATAATTCAGGATCGGGGATGGGTGGAAATTTAGTTTTCGGTCTCTACCTCTCTGACCCTGAGTAGGGATTGAAACCCTGACAGACCTTGGGACAAAAAAAAAGAGGGGCGAGTATATCCGGTCTGAAGACGGACAAGGCAGAAACGGAAAGGTGCTAATCGACAATGGTACCGATTTTAATCTCGGTAAAAAAATCCCGACAATATAGTCTGGACGTTGATTAAAGAGATTTTACTCGGTCGAATTACCGACGTATTTCTTAGAGAGAAGGCAACGATTTTTTAAAAGAAGTATAGCCATACAGGATGGCTACTTCCTAAATATTTTTTCAGATTTTTTAAATTAAGGGGAGGTGAGCTACAAATAAATGCGTAGCCCTAATGTATGGGAACACGCTGCAGAAGCTTTTTAAAAAATGAGCTACTTTGCCGGTCTGTAAATAGGGAACAAAGAAACTTACAAAGACGCAAAAAGTTGAATAAAGAGCTTCGTTAGCTCTACAACATGGTCATTTTCACATTAAAAAAAAAAAAATTTTAATATAATGAATTTCGAATAGGGTCGTAACATGAAATTTAAATTTGTTTTAAACATAACTAGTTAGAATCAGTTTTTACGCTGATTCTCACGATATTTTTTAAATATTTTTAAAATGAACCAAAGTATGTATATTTTGAATGCAAAGTTTGAATAAGCTCCTCCCATTTTAAAACATGCCCTCAACCATTTTTGATGGGCGGTGCCTTATTTTTGATGAATTTGCAGACGACGCTCACCAAAATCACCCTTTTCGTATTTCGCTTTTAGGCACTGAGGGCAAAAGAGGGTTGTAGGTAGTCGTAGGCAGTAGGAAAGTCCCGACACCTCGAACAGAAGCGTCCGAAGAATCTCCTCACTTGGATTGCGCTGCCCTTCCGACTCCTTGTCCAGCACGGGATAGAGCGCTCGCCCCAAAAGGGTTTCAAGGGCTGCAAAGTTGATGTAGGGCGGATCGCCTTTCCAAGTTCCAATCTGTTAATCTTGTCCAGATAGGTTTCTCTCTGGCATCGACGGACAAGGTTGAGGTATTTATCCCCTAACCTTATGAGAGTGGGCACTTTGCCAGGAGCTATTTGCACCGTCTTCCAGTCAAATGACACTGTTGTCTCTGCAACAACATCACTCAAATGGGTGCGGGCCCCACGCATCTCTGCCCTTTCCAAGGTCCAGGGGAGATTTTGTGGCCAGGCCGAATCCTCTTGATATAAGAAGGGTGGTCCTTCCAGCCACCAAGCTGAGATCTCTCGGTCATCCAGATGAGAGCGTGTCGCAGCATCTGCTGGGTTTAATACTACCGGGACGAACCTCCACTCCGAAGGGTCCGTTAAAGACTTAATTTCGCCGATTGGGTTACTCACATAAACCTGGTAGTCACCGGATAACGCCCGAACCCAAATTGCGCACCGTGCTGCTATCGATAAAAAAACAACGTGCTGCTATCTTCCGGTTCAATATGAGGATTCCACGAATCGAGCCAAGCGCGCCTCGAGAAGACCAGCATTCAGCTCCAATTTGCAGACGGACACTGTCTTCAACGGAGCCAGCTTGGTCACTGCATTGATGAAACGCACGATCACTCGACGGTCTCTATAGACATTGCGGATGAAACATATGGCGGCGCAGGCCTCCTCAGATGCGTCCACGAACGTATCCAGCTCGATCCGGACGATTTGGCCCTCACCCGGGAAAAGGCAGCGGGCAAACTCGACCGTCTTCAGCTGCTCCATTGCCTCAAAATAATTCTCCCACCATTTACGGTCTGTTCCAGTCACTGCATCTTCCCATTGCGGGCCTTTCACTCCAAGGTGACCCAACCGAATCTTGGCTTTAACGGTAATTGGGACATCGGCGCCGAGGGGGTCAAATAATCCAGCCACTTTCGAGAGGAGACCAAAACGGGTATAGTTGATATACGCTAACCGGACTCGAAAACTTAAAACGTCAGTAGCAGGTCTCCAGGTGATGCCAAGGACCATCTCGGCGTCAGCGCCAAGGTTGACTACTGTCCCTCGGATCTGGGAGAGAGAGCTCCTCCAGCAGGCGTGTATTGCTAGTCACCCAATGGCTCAGGTGGAAGTCGTGTTGCCGAAGGGAAGGTGGAAGTTGTTTACTGTCGTTGCTAAGCGCAGGGTCTCGTCGATGGTTTCCATCATTGTACAGGTATTTCCGGATGGCGGCGGCCACCTCACCTTGGGCCACGGCTGCGTCGTTTCCTGCTCGCCAGGTCGTCCGAATTTCCGTATAGGGCGAACATGATGTTGAGTATAAACTTGATCTCCTCTTCCTGTCTACTCTTTCATTCTTGTACTGTATTTCGTCACTTGTACGACTTATATTCGTTCTCACTTACTTCTTCTAATCTCGTGTTCCTGTACCGTGTATCTACTTCTTTCACCCACTTATCGAGAATAACCAGGTTAATATACTACACTAGAGCTTAATACTATTTACACATTTATTGAGCTGAACACATGAGACACCAAATGTGACCCGTATAGTTTCACACGTGGTCACCGTTCTATCTTCTTCCGGCCAGAGGAATCAGTGATAGCGTCGATCCATGTCGTCCAGTCGGATGCGGCTGAACATAGCATCTATGTCGGTGGACCACGCCACCTCTCCTTCCCTGAAGTGTAGAATGACAGCTGGGAGCGGATTTTTAAGCGCTGGGCCAGCTGTGACGTAGTCGTTGAGGCTCCTCCCTTGGTACTTATAGCAGCTGCGTCGAAAAACAACCACTGCTCAGGACGCCAAACACTTTGGGCACTACAAAATGGGGTAGCCAATATCGAGTTGGCCTCTGGTTGACAGGCGCCGACTCGATTGACATTGACAGAACACCTAAGACATTCCAAAACTGCATCTTCTGCTCTAGCCCAAGTTATTCTCGACTTAAATATTGGTGTTGCTCTTGTCCAGGAACCTTACGCATACTCTATTACCCTCCAGTTCTTGCTAACATTCCGCCCGGCTTCTCGCCGTTCCACCAACTCTCTGCTGATCACGCGTACGGCACGGCCATTCTATTACGATACTTTCTATCCAAAAACGCCTCTCCTCCTTCCTGCCACCCAACCACATGCATCACCTTTCCCACATGCTCGGGCCCTTTCAGCTTCTGCTCTGCAAACCTTCGGTCGTCCCTCCCTAATTTCCGCCAAAGTGCCTATTTAATTCTCGACAAATCCGCATCTCCTCTCTCCATTACTGGAGTAACGCGGGACCGTTTTCGTTTTCACCATATTTTATTTTTTTTTATTTAGATGTATTTCACATGTAAAGGTACTGTATTCGGTGTTGCCAACTCCTTTTTGGTCGTCCCCCCGGTTTAGTTTAAAAAAATCCCGGAACAACCCCGGTTTCAGATTTTTCTCAAAAATCACGGAAATTGATGGAAACATTCCCAGTTATTAATTTAAATGAATTTAAGTGTTATTTTTGCTGTTTTTTAACGATGGTAACACTTGCTTGTTTATTGGAAAACAAGGACTGCATTGAAATAACGAGATCACTCTTGATGATATCACAATAAATGAATTGCAAACCAATTTTCAATTAATTACTTGAAATGACAAGGACAAATTCAAAAACACATTTTGATTAGAACATGAGAATTGAAATCAATCAAATGACATTGCCGTTTTCGTAAGTAAAGGAAGAGAAGAATGGAAAGAAAAAGGTGTAAAACACTGGCGTACGGTAGGCACCGTAGTATCCCTTCCATCAAATTAAAGTGAAAACATAGAGAGCCATTTGCCTGTTCAAGAAACTTTCACAGATGACTGTAGGTGTCCAAAGTTTCGATTTTTCAAAAAAGTCGAAAAAGGGTGTTTTGCGCTGTTATTTTTAAAACCAACCTGATCTTATGAATGAAGAATTTTTATTACAGGAATGTTAAAGGGTATAAAACAGTTTATTTTAAGACCAAAGGGACCTTCATCGAAAGTACCGTCCCCCCAAAACATCGTTTTTTTAAATGAAATATTTTTGAAATTCATTTTAGTTTCCGGGGTCTTTGTAATGCACCTAGATTAACTTTTTTCTAGGGGCAATAGCTAGATATATGAGCTATTCATCGTAAAAATTTGAAGGACGTTAACTGCATAGAACAAAAATATATTGAACGCTAAAGTTACCAAAAACACTGATTTTGACGAAAATTGGCCTTAAAAAAAACTCTTATTCTTCTGATCTCAAAACTATTATTTTTGTTTGCTATGAAACTTATATATTCTATTGTTAATCATGTTCTCTAAAAAATATCCAAAAATTGGTGAGGTGTCTTTTTTGTTCTCAAGATTAGGAAGAATTGGGACGATTTTTGGAAAAGAAAGTGAATGTGAATTTTTGTGACTATTTATAAGAAAAGAGAACAAATTATTGTGAGTAAATTGATGACGACTGATGAAGTGTATACTCTGTTATTGTTAAGAACTGGCCTCTGTGTTGAACAGTGAGATATGGAATCAACTATCTGTTTTCACCATGAACATTATTATCTCAGCGACTACAAGTTCTTTAATGGGAAAAATGATAAATATGTCAACCCTTTTCAAGAACACAAATCAAAATGTAGAGGTATTTTGATCGCGTAGTTTTTTACGTTTCTAAGATTAACTTAGTGTCTGTTGAATTGATACGTAGGAACAAATTTTATCTCTGAAGTAAAACTACAACAGCTAGTTCTTATGTTAAAATTGGTTCCTGGTACAAAACTCTGTATTTCTTGCAAGTTAAAACTGAAAGCTCAGACTGAATGATATTCAGGTAGCTCACTGTGCACAAACCCATTTAAGATTAATTCTTCAGGCCATTTGGGTAAATTTTAAATTTAATTAATTGTAATAGAAAAATAGTTACTAAATTAGTTCTCAATCCCAAGAAAATTATAGTAGGTGGGACGTACACAATTACTGCACATGATTCTTTGAACTTGAAAATAAACCCGTGGCGATTCCCTGGTCTTTTGTTGTGTGTGCTCAGATAAAATGCAAAAATGATATAATCAACCGAGAAGAGAATTGGAGTAGCCAAAGCACATATCCGAGCCAAATGTCTGTTGAAGAATTCGTTGAACTCTCAAGCGCCCTAGACACAATTCTCACGCGATCGAGTTCACAAACTAAGTTTCTCTAGACAAGTCCACAACTTTTTACAACAAACTTAATTCTCTACAACGTGTAGAAGTGTTCAAAAGAAAAGCTGATTCAATTGCTGCAGCAGTTGTTGCCGATTGATCTAGGGCTATTCAAGTACCATATGTACCAGTAAATAACTTCATCCAAGTTAAATTGACATTGCAAGTTGCAGATTTAAGTACCTTGATGGACGCGTTTAAAGAAAAGGTGAATACATAATCGAAATTTTCTGAAAGAATCTACTTATTATTGATATTTGACCCTGACTCATGGTCTCGAGAAAGAGTTGCAACCGAGTTTCAAGGTTGAGTTTGTGTTGTTCGAACCGCCCAAAAATTAAAGGAAGAAAAAGGAATTTTTCCTGTTATTAAAGCGAAACTAGCTGGAAATCGCCTTCTACAAACTACAATCGACGCCGTCACTAAATTCTACTTAGACGAGAAAATTAGCAAATACTGCCGATGGGATGAAATACTATATGACGGTCAATATGTAAGGAAAGAAAGTGCCCGTAAGTAAACGATTAATTCTGTTAAACCTGAAGGAGGCTCATTACTTGTTCCAATGAGATAATCCTAATGTGAAAATCGGGCTATCAAAATTTTGTTTTCTGCATCCAAAATGGTGTGTTTACGAATGATTCCTCTGGTTCTCAAAATGTGTGCGTCTGTATCAAGCACCAAAATCCTAAGCTTATGTTATCTGCGGGGTTGATATTGGTGTTGATTATAAGTCTTTTCTTTAACTTCTCGATGGCTCCCTTGATAACGAATCTTGTATGTTTGGAGAATGCCCCCTTTGTCCAAGTTCATATGAAGGAATTTATTTTGGAAGATTTAAATGATTTTGAATCAGTAACGTATAGCGAATGGACAACTCTTGATCGTACTACCTTGATTACAGTGCAACAATCAGTGGAGGATTTTGTTTTGAAACTAGTATCTCTCCTTCTTAAGCTTCGAACTCATAATTTTCTTTAGAAGTCCAAGCAGCTCATTTGAAGTCGTTAAAAGAACATTTGAGAAACTCAGATTGCCTAGTAACGATAGTTTTTGCTGAAAACTATACTTTTGAAAGCCAGGATGAAGTTCACGCAATGGACGTACAATGGACAACAACCAAGCGAGAGTACATCCAATCGCCATTTAATACAAGGAAAATGAGGAATTGATCTCAAAAAGTGTTTGTATCATATCTGATTATCTTAAACACGACGCAGGAGCTGTTCATTCGGGAAATTTTACCTAAAATCAAAACTGGTATTCCCAATTTTTAAAATATATTCTTCTATCGACGGTGGTCCGGCATATTACAAAAATTGATTCAATTTTGCCAATCTTTCAATTCGAATCTGACCATGGTTTCCCGCCGTTTGGCATTTTTGGGCTATCTGTCATGGAAAAAATGCATTTGAAGGGGTTAGTGGGACTATAAAGCGATTAGCTCGACGAGCTTCCCTTCAACTTTCATTGATTTTAACCCCTTAGATCTTTACAACTGGACAGTGGATAATATACCTGGAATCGAATTTGTATACGCAAGTAAAGATATCATTGCGGCCGACGCAGAAAGGCTGTCCAATAGGTTAAACTCTCTTGCCATAACCGGAACACAAAAATATCATTTTACGAACCAATTTCAAAGGGAGGTTCAAGAGCGTACTCTCTGCTATCTCGTACTTCTGTCCAAGATAGCGATTAAAAAAAAACTTATATTGTTTTGCCTAGTCTACCGGATAGAAACTTTGTCTCCATCAGTGATTTGTTTGTAGACGATTAAGTAGCTGTTTTTTCATGAGTCAGTGGTGGATTGGAAAGAGCCTTGATGTCGACTATAACGGAGTGAATGCCAAATTGTTCACTGAAAATGGCCCCTCTCTTAATTATACTTGGCCCCCCAAAACGAACGATGTATTCATTTTAATATCTGATGTTCTTGTAAAAATTAACCCTCCTAAACCACGAACATGATCCGGTAGAAGCTTTGGAATAACATCCGATGAAAACAATTTTATTTCCAAAGAATTTGAATTGTATATGTCACTAATCTCCACCTAAATATAAATTTTTTATCAATTTCAAGTGTCACCCGAAATCAAAGAGAATGGGCAAGAAATCCGCTTGATTGGATATTATTCAGCTCTACTCCAATGTCTTAGATTTTATTTTAAATTTTTCTGCAGGACGCGAGCATGCATATATGCATATATATTGAGATGTATATACAAGAATATAATATGAATCTGTTATCAACTGCCCAATGTCTTTTAATTAACATTAATATTGCGAGGGTAGTTAAAATACCGAATCCGTACGATTTGGCCAATAATTTTAGCCGAATCATGTAATTATTTTTATATGATTCGGCCGTTGACCGAATTCTACATTTTTTATGTTGTATTTGGCCTGCCTATATGCAGGTTTTAAAGCCGTAACACTGTTCGGGTAAAGCCGTAATAGGTATACGTGAGTTTCTTTGGCCCTCTTGAGTCTATCTAACAGGTCACCACCCTTTTTCATTTGACAATAAATTGTTCTGATTTTTTTTCTTGAGTAACGCTATAAAACGATTACACTATTCAGTACATTACTCGTTGATTGTTAACTTCAAATTTAATTTTTTAAATTTCATTTATCAAGAACTTCTTCTTTTGAAAAGAACAACAAAGAAGACGAATTGCACTTTGAACTTATAAAACAAGCTAAGCTATTGTCGTTAGGCAAGAAGAAAGGAATAAGGTTCGATTCTGCGTGCTTATTGGAATGTATTTTGTTGCGTATTACAAGGAGTTCGGGGGTTTAGAACCAACTGCGGGAAATAAAGATACTTCCTCTTCCCCACTCAATAACGTAAGGAAGAATGCTTTCTTCAATATCATGAAAATTTGGATTCATAAAAATTGCATAAAGCCATTGAAAAAATCTTGACTTAATGCATTGCAGCAGAACGTTTGGGTGTTTTAACCTTTGACGAGATCAAGATTGTAGAAAATGATAAATTTAATCATAAGTCTTTCGAATTAGATGGGAGATTAGACCTTGGTCACATCGCGGGAGAGGAAGGGGAAAATGAAGAAAATACAAACAAGAATTTTTGATGAAGACCTAGCAGATATCTCCATTGTTTTTATGTTCCGATAGGAAGAACTCGGATAAAATAACTATTTTTAAAAGCCCAGATGGAAAACAATCTATAACCAACTCAATGCACATACAACTTCAGTAAGAAGTGATTTATTTTCTTACTAGATACTCCGCATGTTTTAAAATGTACAAAGAATAAAATTCTTAATTACGAAGATGTTCAGGTTTTTAGAAAACCTTTTTTAGCCTCGGTTTCATACGTTGATACCTATTTATTAAATTCTGAATTATATAGGTTGTTGGGAAGTTATTTTCTAGAAGACAGCTGCATATGCTATTTGACATTGATGCGATGGTTTCCGCTGGTGGAAAAAGAGTTTGTCCAAGATTACCTAATTTTTACATGTGGCCAAAGCCAATGCAGAAGATGAGCGTCTGTATGAGCTGCACAAATACTATTCTAATTCACTATCGGAATTCTTAATGCTCATTTTTAACATAAAATTGTGATAGCTTCCCTCGAAATTAGTAGAAGTTAGTTTCACATGGTTTTGAACTAACGGTAGTTACAACGTGTGCAACCCATTTAAAGATACACAAATAATGTTGCGGTTGTTCTTGTTATATGACAAAACTTTTGATTTCGTTAAGAATGTTGGAAAGATCGCTTAACGCCCAAGACGGCAAAAGATATGGTCAAGGTAAATTTATTAGGGGGGGGGGGGGGGCTGTATAATTCCTTGCCAAATATTTTCAATGTTAACTTTAAAATAAAAATGGTTGTCGCAGACTTTCGATGAATTAAAGGACCTTCGACCAAAAATATAAAAAGAGGCCGAAAAAAGAATTCCGACTTGATTATTCACCAGCATTAATCTCTTTCGTAAAGCCCTTAGAATCAAAATAAAACCAATGAAGGATGTAGCATTTTTCTCACCAGTGGCTTCAAGTACACTTTAAAGGGGGAAATCAATCAAGATTGTCTTGACATTTTTTAAAAAGTAGCCATACGCTCTAATTTTAATTATTAATTATATTCTATTTGCAATTGAAAATGTTGACGATTTTAATTAACTAACTGTTATTTTACAAACACAATGAATACGAATTTCCCCTTTCTTTTAAAGAGAACTTTTACAATGTATTTATTAATCCCTTTCCTCAAAAATTGGATCTATACAGAAACCTTTTTAGCTCCTCCCTAAGCTCGTTCTACTTACGCTACAATGCGTTCCATTTCACTTCAAAAAATTTGTTCACTTTGACCCCCAAAAAGTTATCCTTAGCCATTAGTTTCGCTGAAAGCAGCTTTTTTACGCAAAAGTTTGGTGGGTAAATTTGCAACCCTATCTTTCCCTTCTCTCCTTATCTCTGGTTGTAGTATTTTCTTGTTTACTTACCCTAGTTTTTAATTATTTTTGCGTTGAAAATAAAAAAGTTGTATGGTTTAAAATAGTCTTTTTTGAGCAGCCCAATCTCATATTTTTATCCACTGAGGCGTCTAATGTTTTCAAGAATGTCCAACGGAATTTAACATCGTGAGAGGGAAGTTGTGCTAAAAGTTGTGGAACACAAAAGCTACAGTCAACTAGAATTGTGAGACAAAATCTTGAGGAAGTTGTTTCAACTATTGGTAAGTGAATAAGAAGAATGAATTTAAGTGACGAGATAAATTACATCTTTATATCTTCAATTAAAATTTTAATTACGTACAGACTGTCCCAGAAAAAAATTACAGAATCAAGAAAACAAAACACAGGGAAGATAAAAATGCAACGGTCCCAACCCTTATAAAAGACAACAAAGTCAGCCCACACAAATTAGTGATTGACTTAATAATCCAATTTTATACTGATTTCTGAGGTACAGTGTCCTAAAAAAATACAAATGTATTTTTTTAAGTCGTGGGGGGAGGGGGGAGGAAGAAGGCGTAAGGTTGGAAATTAAAATCTTCAAGATTGTGGACTCTCTTCTGATTAAGAAGGCCTGGATTAAAACTCCCTCGTCATGACTCTCCTCACGATCCCACAAACCTATTCAATGAGCACTTTTGCAAAAAAGTTTGTGACAGGACCGATCTCTTAGCTTCTCGGCGTTGTTATCCCTTGGCTAACGTGCCATTATGCGTCCCTTCCTTCTCATTTTTTCACAAAGTAACCGCCTCTGAGATCTTGTCTTTGGTTATGAGCTCTCCTCTGAAATCTTTTCTCTGTGATCCAATTCCAACTTAGCTTCTCAGAAAATATATTGATTATCTCGCTGTTCCTATTTTAAACCTGTCTCTCTCTTGTGGGGTGTTTCCTGATGAGATGAAACTTGCCCTTGTTACTCCTCTTCTGAAAAGCCTTCACTCTGCCCTAATGACCTAAATAACTATCTGTTTTGTTTTCTTATCGAAGTTTGTTGAGCGTGTGTTGTGTAAACAGCTAACAACACATCTTGTCTTACAAAATCCGTATGTCTTAGTTCAGTCGGCTTACCAACCAAACCACTCCACGGAAACGGTACTTTTTAAAGTTGTCAATGATCTTCTTCTGGCAGTAGACCACGGGAATGCTGCGGTACTGGCTCTTCTCGATCAAATTGCTGCTTTTGACACGGTTGACCATTCCATCCAAATCAACCTCATAAGCTCAGTCTTTGGCCTCTCCAGAACTGTTCTTTCGTGGTTCAACTCTTACTTATTTGGTCGTCGGCAGTTTGTTTGAATTGACGACAGTTCCTCCGTTGAAGTCCATCTTCAATTTGGTGTTCCACGGGGCTCCGTGCTAGGACCTGTTTTACTTACACTGTACAACAGCCCCATTAATTCAATCTCGAAGAGGCATGACGTCACTGACCGATGATTATAAAAAATACGTAACTTTCTCACTTGACTTGGACCATTCTGACCAGTTGTGTGCTTCCTCCTGTGTTTCCTCTCTTTCCTCCCTTGTTGGCGAGACGAAGTCATGGATGGAATCAAAAATGAAAATTCTTACTCTACCTCATCTCATTATCATTATGCTTGATCGTCTATTACCTTAAGTAAATAGATCAGCAATAAATCACTTAAAATACACCGCTTTTTAAATACCAACCTAGCTCAAATAAATTAGATAATATTACAGTTGTCAATATTTTTATGTGTTAATGGTCGTGAGATAAAGTGTTTGATTAGCCCATCATTGAAAGCTAAGGTTAAATTCGATGTAGAGAAATTTCTACTTTATCCTTCTATTTCCTGGAATTTTAAAAGTAATACTTCCATTTTCTACACATTCTTTTAAAAAACCGTATGCGACTCAATGAGAACAATTTTGTTTGTTTTTTGAAATCTTCGCTTTGGTGTGGTTTTAAAAGAAAACAGTTAGTTTTGATTCCAAATTTTTCGCTAAGTTGGCATTGGTATATAACTTAATTCTTCTTTCAGTGGAATCATTGTGCCAATGCTTGGACAAAATATTAAACCATTCTTGCTTTTCTTTTAGTTGCAGCAAACTAAATAAGAGTCAGGATTAAGAACAGATAAAAGAAGTATTGGCTTTTCGTCGTCACGCCATACAATCAGGAAGTTTAGATTTGTTTGGTGTAATTTTATTAGTCGAGGGTGTACACAAGAAAAGGTCTTATTGATTTGATTTCACGGTTCAATTCAAAGAAGATTGTCTAAGATGTTAGCAGATGAAGTAATAATATTTTAACACCATTGAGAAATAATATTATAGAAATTGCTAGAAAATGTATGTCATTGAGCCTGAAACGATAAATTTGGCCTCTTCATTACCTGCTTTGGGGTCCAGTGGTAATCTCAGGACTCAGGTATATCACAAATCGCCTCTGAGATTGTTTTCTTGTGTTTCATGTGGGACGCATTCCTTTCCGAGAAATATTTCATCGTTGAAAATAAATACACCCGAAAATTATTGAATTTATTTGTTACCAAAGTGAATCAAAATATGGATCGGTATAATCAAGATATATATCGTTTAACCTGCATAACTTTATCCGCTTTTGTGATTATACATTGCGTTTCTCTTACCAATGCCTATTCGTTTGAAAACGTTTTGAAATCTTCTAAAAACGTTTGTGAAAATCGAATCAAGCTTGGCAGCAAGTAATACAAAGCTTAGTAGGAATTATAAATTACATTTTGATTTCCCCCAAACAAAAATATTTCAGCCATCGTTGTTCATTCCGTATACAACATGAAAGCGGTTCTTTGCTACTTCATTTCATTTCAGATACATGAAGCAATACGAGGAAATTTTTTTTGATTATGGGTTTTTAGTGGAGGATTGCGTCTATCCCGTTCATTTCTCTACCTGGTTTAGATCGAAAATTTTATCCGACAAGTAAAAAGTGATTTCATTATTGGAAGGCGTTTTAATAATACAAAAAAGACAATCTGCTGCCTTGCCTTCCCAACACTCTTCCAGCATCTCCTTAAAGAGCGCTTTTCTGATGAACGATACCTATGCTGTATTTCTAATCTTGGTGGAGGAAAAAAAGTTAAAACGAAGAGTGACGGTATAGTGCTAAAAATGTTGTCTTTAAATTTTGAAATAATATAAATATCTATGCTATACTTTTTTATTGTAAATTTAGTTATGATTAGATTGTTAATGTTACATAGAATAGTTACTTATGAGAGAGCATTCCTGAAAAATGCAGTTCATAATTTGAGAGAAGTGAAAAACACCCACTGCGAACTAAGAAAAACAACGAATATAGAAAAAAACCAAACATTTAGGGTTAAACGGAACAGACCCAGGGGTAAAATGGAACATCATTTTTCTCTGTTACGGCTTAATTATATTTATTAAAGAATGCACTGGTGAAAAAGGAAATTCATTTCCCTTTCAGAAATGCTGCATTTTAATTTATATTATCAAGTAGAAGTGGAGATATTATCAAAAAGTTTTTTCAATCATTTTTCCTTTGTTTTTGTTGCCAGGGGCGTTTTTCTGGAAATAACGTTGATCTGGCAATACCAGTTTTACCCCGTTTTCCATGTCCCGTTTAACCCGAACCCAACATGAAATAAACTAAATTATAACATACTTTAGAACACATTTTTTATAAAATATTAATATAATCTTAAACTAGAAAGAAAACCCTATCAAACAGCTATCTGTGTTTTATAAAAATATAAAAACAGTATTACGAAAATGAAAAACTAAACGTCAGAAATTTTTTTCCGATTCCCATTTTTTTCTTTTTCCCATAAAACTCGTCAAATTAATCATAATTTCAAGAAAAAAAGTTTATAAGGTAAATAAAACATCATTTGACATACGCTGTATTTATTTCATAATATTTAGACAAATTGTACATATTAAAATTGCCCTGTACATTTTAGCCCCGTGTCCCACATAGCCCCGGTCTCCCCTACCTTTTCTTTACGTCTATTGAAGAGCATCATAATTTTTCATAAAGTAACTTGCAGTAATTAATGGGTTTGGCTGCGTGTTGTATCCATTCATATTTTGTTTTGGTTTTTGGTTTTTTAGGTAGCAATAAAACATTTGATTTCTATAGAGGTTTTCCACTTGAAGTGCACTTAGCATGTATCCCCCGAGTGATGATGAATTTTCCGAATTTCAGAATGAGGTGCTACGAGTTACATGGTTTATTAGATCCTTATTTTTTCAAAATGGGAAAGAGCTTGGGGCTGACAAGTTCCTATAGAAAACTGAGTCAATTTTTCCGAATTTGTCTTTTCAAAAATTGGGATGGATGGTAAGTTTTTGTTTTCATTTTCGGGGTCGCTCTACTCATCTGTTTGACTGTTTCTTAATTACTGGCATCTGTTCCACAAATAACGACAGTATGATTCCCATGAATTGTCACAAGTTGTGCACCATAAGTTTGGATAGCATTCGAATAGGATTAATCGTTTAATTCAGAATATGCGGGGTGTAGATTGAAGTGGATGTGCGACATTAAGGCCCGCGTATTTCAGGCCCACTTTTCACATGCCGTTCAGGCCCAATTTTGGTGACATTGAGGCCCAAGTTTTTTAAAAGAATTAAATGACGATTAAATTCAATTTGGTTTGTTTAATAAATGAATCGTAATAAATGGTAGTTGTTTAGTGTTTATAACGAAAGTTCAGAGCATTCTTCTGAGGTATACGAAGAATGAATTTATTCAAACATAATTGATAAATACGACTGAAATATAAACGGTGTCTAAGTGGTTATAGTATCGAGTACAATTTAGAAAATTTCACTAGTCGTTAACCCCAGATTATTTATTGTGTTTCATGCCGGAGATTTACGCATCGTCAGTGTATGCTGACGTCTTTGTCCAGCACTAAATTTTTCCGTAAATGAAGAAGTCTAAGGTGGTGTTCATACTGTTCAACTTCAAGTGTGTGAAATGTGTTGGAGGAGTTATCGCGAGTTCCTGTTCATTTCGAGGCTGCTATGTGGCAGTTATATCCCTTTTTAAATGTAAATCTACAGTAATAACTCTTTCTTTCACTGTTTTCATGCAATCAAGGTGGTTTTTCCCGCAGTGAAACCGGTCGGCTGTTCCTTTCACTTTACCTAGTCCTATTACCGTAACATCAAGGATATAGGACTAAGTCCAGTCTATAGAAAGGACGGATTGACCCGGAAAACATGTCGGGAATTGCTTAGCCTGCACCTGCTGTCAATCTAGAAAATCCGGAAAAGCTTTGAGAGCATTGCTTCCAACGCCACAGGGCTAATGCTCTTTTCTGCAATTATGTGGAGACAACATACATTAACAGCACGATTCGGCCACCAGAATGCTGGTCAATGTTTATGCAGCACGTAAGGACTAATAACAACGTGTAGGGTATCCACAATATCCTCAAAGCTGTTGCTGGCAAGTTATCTGTTAATCCGTTTGTTATTTTTTAAATAGTATTTCTTCACTAGGACTTGCATCCACCAAGTTGGCGATCTTTTAAATGTAGACAAAGGGAGAGGCGAATAAAATTGCCACGACCGCCAAACTATTGTCACAAAAACCAGTCCTCGAACAAACTGAATAAGGATTCGGAATCCAAACAGCGCTGACCATCATAGTGGAATCTTTGACGAAGTTGGACAACCCTCTTTCCTCTTAAGAACTGCTTTAGCAGCTCAGAAGACTCACCAAGAAGCACTCCAAATCGTATCTAGAGAGCTGAGGAACGGCCAGGAGAAC
This sequence comes from Daphnia pulicaria, assembly GCF_021234035.1. Taxonomy (NCBI): domain Eukaryota; kingdom Metazoa; phylum Arthropoda; class Branchiopoda; order Diplostraca; family Daphniidae; genus Daphnia; species Daphnia pulicaria. The sequence continues at coordinate 33,418,208 of NC_060913.1, forward strand.
GAAGACTTCGATTGATGTTATTCTTCCTTTATATTAAATCTGTTTTATCAGTATTGATTCCGATTACAATTCCTTATATTCACTTCGGTTTTATACTTAGTTTATTTCCATAAATCATATCGAATCTACTGTGCTATCTTAGATCGAAGGTTCAATCCAATCTTCATTATATCCTATATTATATATCATTATATCCTTCGGTTTCACATATTACAATCGGTATGAACGTTTTGACATGGCCCAGGTGTGGACATCAATGGATCTGCACCTCATTGAACAGGATTTTGATTTTGAAATTGCATTCCGATTGTTCTCCATTACCAAAAAATTAGGTTTGGACAGGGCGACATTTGTCCACAAGAACTTGAAAACTATTTTCAAAAATATCCAGGTTAATTATTGCTATTCTGTGTATTGAGAAATTTCTATTTAAATATGGATTTCATACGAAGAGGAATTCATTATTAGAATACTTTCTTATTTTTTGAGGAGGACGAGGAGCTTAGTAGATAATTATGGGATTCAACGAATTTGTACTGTAACTTGTAAACAAATCTAATTTGTTATAAGGAACGGTTGAGATAGTAATGCCGATTTGATATGTTTCACGCGCAATCTCAAATACATTTATTTCTAAAATTTCTGAACTACAGTTCAGAGAAAAAGCACAAGCAGATCAAACTCGTCCAGAATGAAGCTGTGTTGGCACCCTTCAGTGACATTTCGTTTTACCATAATCAAGCAGTAGCATTTACTATAGGCACCAAACAGAACTGGTTTATTACTTTGTATTCAGTAACTACCTAAAGTTTGCGCACAGCTGAGAGAAACTTATGGGACCTCAAATTTACAGCCTACGTAGACGACATCTCCCTTGTTGGCTCTCGTCCCGAGCTCCTTCAGTGGACGCTGGACGCCATATGCTCTATGGCCGCCTCGCTCAGCCTCCGATTAAATGGAGCAAAACATGCAACTTTTTTTGCTTGCAACCTCTTTCAGAATTTCTTTACTGGTAGCTTAACCCCCTCCCCCCAAAAAACAGATGTTCTCACCTCAATCGCTAGTCGTTTAAAAGTCTTTTTAATTTATGTCCTTTTTTTGAAGTTCACTCTCTCACAAATTTGTCCAAACTAGCCTACAGGCTATGTTTTGAACGTTAAAAGTTATCCTTACTCACGACTTGACTCTAAATTTCTGTATGAGTCTAAGGTCAATTTCTATTGAATACAAAATTATAAACTTGTTCATTGACGGGAAAACTTGCACAACAGTTGTGCCATCTTGACGCTATCATGTCTAATATTTAATTTTTCAACAGGTTATAGGCCCAGTGTCGCAAATTATATTAATTTCTGCTGAAAATGGCTTGTGTAAATAAAAGTTTGGCACTTGATGTGGCTCTAGAAGAACATGATGTGCAATCTGTCACTTATGGAACGCTCCGTGGCTAACCTGAGGTAAATCTTTTCCTTTAAAAAGAGGGGCCCTAGATGGAAAAGTATCAATTGAACCTTTACGCATGCATCGACAAAACTGGTTTACTTACTTTAAGCCTGCTCAACCACTCGACTAACTTTCAAAGTTAAATTGAATCTTTTTATTGCGTTTGTCTTGATTGTCCATTTGCTAATGTCGACTCAGTCTTGAACATTTAAAACAAATACAAACTAACAATTTTGTCCATTATTTGAATTACATATAAAACAAGTGATGGAACAAGTTCCATCGGTCGAATAAGGACCAGCCCCTCCAACATATGGACCCATCATCAACACTGACGCTATTAGGGAGTGGGAAATCAAGGACTGTACTACACGACGCATTTTCTTCACTATACGATCGATCTGAATCTACCATATACGTTGGTTGGTTGTAAAAAAACATTCCAGATTTGGACTCGCCTAAACTCATAGCACAAGAAGTGTGCAAGTTCAAGTACATTATACAGAGAAGTTTTTTAAACTACGAATACCAAATGAGTAAACTATATGTTGTATAAAACTTTAAATTAAAAGTCAACGACTAAATATTCCCCTTTTTTCTTTGTTTGAAGGCTACAGCGCTGTAGACCACATTACTGCATAGAAACTATTGCAGAGCAGCCCAAGGACATGAAAGAGCCTCAAAATCGGCTTCAGATCTGCAAAAAAAAATTTACACACTGCCACCCCTGCTAGCATAAGATATCCATGTTAGTCCCTTCGGATTTCATATGTTAGTCCCTTCGTCCAAACAACGTCTCGTCTCTTTGGGAACTAGGGCTACTAGGGATATCCATGGGAGAAGGTGCACAAGTACTCGTACCTTGACACCACGCTTCCCCTCGTCGTCAGCTTCCTCGGATCGTGGCTTCCGACGAACAACCAGATCACAGCAACACTTGGCATCACTCCCCGCTCCTGGAACTCAGTCAGGCGCGACAACCGCTTGCTGACCATACGTGGGTAACTCACCATCGCCAGGCAGCACATCCGCGACCAAAAGGACTCTCCGATGCAGGATGACCTCATCGGAGGGTACTCCCCCCTCCGATGGTTCACACCCTGGCCTCCCAGTAGCACACTCTGTCTCATCATAAAACGCACTTGTACCTTATCTCTTTGTATCTTGTATTGTGCATTTTCGCACTTTCGTATTTTTTGTATTTTTGCACTTTCATCATCGTACTGTATTTTTAAACGCACATTCTATAAGTCGTTTCTCCGACTATGGAGAGCCACCCCTCAATAAAAGCACGAGCAGCTCAAACTCGTTCAGAATGAAGCTGTGTTGACACCCTTCAGTGACATCTAGTTTTACAATAATCAAGCAGTAGCAATTATTATTGGTACCAAAATTATTAATACTTTGTATTCATCAGTAATAACCTAAAGTTTCCGCACAACTGAGAGAAACTTATGGGACAAATTCTATGTGATATAATTTTTGGAGATTTTTTTGTTTGCGGGAAGTGCCCTTTTATAATGGAATGAAAAGTTTCGCACAGTCAAAAGGGCCAGTAATAAATCCTACTACTTTGGCTTGTTTTCACGGGACGGAAAATAGGGCGAGGCGGATTCATTATGGCTTAAACAAAGTGCATCGTAAGCTCTACAAGCTCATGCATAATTTTGACTAGCATGCCACATGAGATCACTTTAATTTTGATTGCAAAACGAAAATTTTTCTTTTCTAAGATATATCCCCTTTTCCCAGAGTTGCTGATTTTTCCAAATACCGAAATTTTAAATTTTAAGGGCAGGGGGAGATAAAAGACAGGCTATCACTACGACCCTTTTTAAATTCTCGATATTTGAAAAATTCACAACTATGTGAGGGGAACAAAGGGAAAATATCCAGAGATAAGGAGATGGGACACTGAAAAGGGAAAGCCGCCATGACACTTTTTGGCGCGTAATCTAGCGGCTAATGCCATCCATCCATCATTAGCAGCTGAATTCCCAGTAATTCTGACGCCGGTCGATTTGAAGTTTCAAGGGAAACCCAGTGGATGACTCGTATATAGGGCAAGTTGCCCGTATAGTACGTTGCTAATCCCTTTCAGCATTGACAAATATATGGCCTGTAACCATAACAAATATTTGCGAGTGTTTTCTGGTTAATAGATGTTGATTTTATTGTAAAGTAATAGAAATCAAGAGGGGAAACATGTCTGTTTTGTTGGGAACGGTCCAACTCAAATCCCTTTTCATCAATCAGATTGAAAGGAACACAAAAGAAGGGAACGGTCAAACTAAATTCTTCATTCACATCCACGACTTCCTAACTGTAAAAGTAGTGTGAATAAGACATCTATTTTGACCGTTACCTTCTATTGAAATATTTAATTGCTTCAGGCATATTCTTAATGTACAAGGGTAAAAATTAGACCGTTCCCAAATAAACAATCAATGTCTTCTTCATCAAGATTGAGAAGATGTGTTAAATATTACTAGGGAATGGTCCAACTGAAGTCCTTCTCCTCAGCATGACTTCACAATTGTAAAGGGACTGGAATGAAAAATTTAATTGGACTTCCCTTTTATGGAGTCACTTCAAATTTTATTCTTGATTAAAATGGGTTAAGTTGAACATTCTTATTGTGTTAAGCAAAGCGGCAGAAGACATATAGTCTTCTTAATTTTTATTATCTTGCAATAATATCTGAATTTCTAAAAAAATAGAAAAACTCACTAATATTTGAGATGATGACATGCCATGTTTTAGGCATTTATTTCAGACATCATCCCCTCATGCGACTCGTCCTCTCCTAGCTTCCTTTGCCAAAAGATGATGATGAAGACGTTGATCCCGTTCCTGCTGATGCAGCTAGTTTCAAATTCATGAAGTTAGTTCGTTAAAGTTTGGCATTGGATTCTGCAAGGCATTATTGCAGTAAGGCGTCATTGTTGATATTTATGGCCCCTTTTTTTAATTATTATTTGTTTTTTTTTTACTTTTTGGTATGCCTAGGCAAGCGAGGATTAGATTTAAAAATTTTCATGCGTCAAAAGGCGAAAGAGAAAGACGGCAATGGCGATGGTTGTGGCTGCTGTGGCATTTTTTTAAATTTGTACTCAAATAATCATGAACTCGAGTATACCAAATGCAGCGAGTTATGGAGAGCAATTTTCTGTTCACTAACTGAAAAATTAAAAGTTCAGATGAAACGTCAGTGTCAGTCGCGTCATGTCAGTCACTGAAGAGATTATTTAAGGAATTCGTTGGCAATTTTCCCTGTTGCATGAACTTTTAAATATCTTGCAATCAGAGGAACTGCAGAATACTGTACCATTACCAATCGTTTCTGGCCCATTCTTTATGAGATGCCGGCGCTTTGTGGATGTTTTAAATTATACAAAAAATCAAATTTGTTTACCTTGCAAGACAAAAGTAATTACAACAATCACTTTCCCACATACAATTCTACTTAAAATGAAAGGCTGAAATGCTAAAGAGGAAGGAAGTTCATCAATCCATCAGCAAGAGGTCAAGCGGAAAGAAAGGTGGCGATGAAAAGTCGAAGAAGAATGAAAAGCCTACGTGCTCCTATAACGCCCTGATCATGATGGCCATCCAGAGCATTGCCGAAAAGCGCGTGTCCACCAACGGTATCTACGAGTTCGTTATGAAGAACTTTCCGCACTACCGGGACGGCAAGAAACGATGGAAGAATGGCCTCCGCAGAAGTTTATATAAATACAAGTAGTTCTTCAAGGTGCCACGCTAAAAAAACGACCAGGACCTGGGCAACTACTAGATGCTCGATCAGTCCAGCCCAAATAAAAGCCTCCCCTCTGCCTCAGCCACTTGGTGCGGGTTCATCAGTTTTTTCGAATTCTTCTGAAAAAATCATGAATTTAAGCAAAAATGCTGTAAGAAAAAATTACACAACACGACCGAATGCATATGCTAATTTTTTCAGCAAAAAAGAAAAGGCAAAATCGGAATCCCAAAATGAAGAACCTGATGATGAAGATAGACGAAAATTCTTAAAAATTGTGCGTGAAAATTCATCATCATAATCTGAAGCTGCAAGGCATTATTGCGGTAAGAAGTCATTTTAAATTTTTTTGCCTATTTTTTTTAATTGTTTTTTTTTAATTCCTAGGAAAGTGAGGACTACACTTAGAAGATGTCTTAAAGGAAGAGGTCAAAGAAAAAAAATGCCAATGGTTGTTCCTGCTGCAGCATGTATGGAAATTTAGCCTTCCATTGAGTGACAGGGTACAACAACAAGTATTCAACATGCAGCGATTTATGGACATATATATACTCGCTACTTACTGAACAACTGAAAAGTTCAAATTCAACGCTACTAACAGGGACACCAAGTTAATCGCTACAGAGTTTCTATGATGAAGTTCGCTGGCTTGTGTCTCCGTTACACGGAATGATGCATATCTCACAATCGATGGAGTTAAGAAATAATTCTGCGTTAACAGTCGCTACTGGACCGAAGTGTCAAATATGATTGCGCTTCTGGGACTGTCTTAGTAATACAGAAAAACAACTTTGTAATCCATGCAGTCATTACAAAACCTATGCAAATAATTGGATATCATTGGGCACCAAATACCTACCGAAAATGATTGAAGAAGATTCAAATAGAAAGCCAATCACGTGGACTTTTTATTGTGGTAGAATCTCTGGTTTGATGTCCCTATGGATGAATATCACTTCATAAAATTAAAACAGTCTTTTTTAAATAGCGTGAGGTGAGTTACTGTAATTCCTACATTATTATTAATTAATTCCTACATTAATTTACTTACTCTTTTTTTAGTAATTTTGGGCCATTTGGTCGGACCAATCGAGTTGGATATCCCTTAAAGGTCAAGCATGGTGGGGTTTTTGTTGCAAGAGCCAATGCTAACTCTAGCATACAATCCAGATTTCGGCGTCCTTCGAAATCAAAAGACAATTGGTTGCCAATGGGTGTGTTGCCAGAAATCTTGATTTTCAAGTACCGACCAATGGACATTATTGTTTTAATTATGACCTGCATCATTCACGATTTCGCCACAACATTTGGTGAGTTCCTTTCCATTGTTCTACTCCTGCAAATAGGCAAAATTTTGCTGTTTGATTTTGTTTCATTATAAATTATTTATTTTGCAGAAAAGTTTCTTGGAAGATTAATATCGACTTGGTATTCCAAAAGATTCGTTATATTTCTTTTATTATGGATTGGAATCTACGCTAAATTGCACATTTAATCATGAAACGGTGGTACTGGCTTCAGATATTCTCAAAGCGATGGAAAATAACATAACGCCGTACGGCAAACTCCCTGGCCACTTAGCTGTCCTGTACGCTGCTATCGAAGGTAAGTTTGAGTATTCCAAAAATATATAAAAGGTTATTTTTTTCAATATCTCATACATAACATTTTTTGTTAGGTTGCAAACAACGACATGGTAGGCCACCTGTTGGACGATCAACTTTAGTAGGGGGTACAAGACCTAATTTACAGACGATTATACAGGTAATAGACGATTTCCAAGTAGTATACTGCAGCATTTAATTTATTTACAATAATTCTTCGTGATCTTGTTTTTTTCATATATTGCAGCATAACGTGGAACAATTTTTTTCAAAGAAAAAATGTAGTGCAGCAAACTGTGGTACTCCTATTGCCGAAAAATTTGCCCTTGAATATTGCGAATGTCTGGAGTGGTTTCATGGTGATTGCGTTTCCATAGAAAAATCATTGGCCGCAGAGATGGACGCAAATGCATTGCAATTCACTTGCAATACCTGTTTGAAAAATGATCGAGAAGAGATGACACCTTGTCACACTGGAGTTTCGTCACCGCATTCCAATTGGAACATATCCGACAACGACTCTGAACAAAAAAATCTGGTTATGAGTAGGCAGATGAGACGACAGTGTTCAACCGATGAGCCAAAAGCTGATTCAAGTGTCGAAAAGATCTCCAAAATGTCAGCAAAAAATGCCAGAGGGAACAAACTTATAGCGTCGTCGCTGCATTCCAATTGGAATATATCCGACAATGATTCTGAACAAGAATATCTGGCTATGAGTAGGCAGATGAAACGACAGTCTTCAACCGATGAACCAAAAGCTTTTTTGGGGGGCTTTTTTGTGCCAGAACATCATCATTTAGTGAAGAAATAGATGAATAAAATAGTTAAATTTGGCCCAAAAAGGGTCCAGAAAAATGAAGTAAACAAGTGCAGAAGCGAACCAAGAGGGTGTGTTGAACACTAAAAAAGAACACTTTAGAAAATGTTAAAACATTTTGGTTTTAATATAAACGGAAATACTTTACGGAAAAAAGGGGGTTTTACAATTAATTTTATTTTAAATACTAAATCTATTCATAACTGCACCAAAATTGAGGCACTTAGAGAATGAAAGATTTCCTACAATTTAATATTTTTTTCTATTTATATTCTATTTAATATCTTTTAATATCTTTTATTTCAACCAGAAAGTATATTAACACGGTTAATAAAATTTAAAATCACGATTTAAACATGTTCTTCACGATATTTTTATCAAATATTTTAAACAAAACTACATTGTTATAGTGAAAACAGTGCTCAGGAAAAAAAATAACTACTAATAATTTGTTTGTGGTCAAATTGCTTATTTGACTATACTAGAAGATCACTTCAAAAATTTGAGAGTGTCGCTGTGCCAGAGCGAAAGGCGAGTTTCAGTTATTCTTTCCTTATTTTTTTTTTATTTCCTAACTCTTTTCTTTTCTTTTTTTAGTAACTCGGGGTCGTTTGGTCTTTTCCATCGACCCGGTTATCCCCCAAAGGGATTAGGGACAGAGGGGACAAAAGGAAGATCGTTAAAGACCCAAATATTGCGGCTTTGAAAGAAATAGCTGAAAGAATGTATGATGTACATTCTCGTAATATACATGTGATGTGCATGTAGCGAAAAATCATTAAATACAAACTGAGAGTCGTCGGTACGAGATGATCTGTGTATTACAGCAGAGAAAAAGAAGAGGTGTCCTCTTGATTATTTTACAAATTCAACTGCCATAACACCGAGTGACGCGAGTCCGTCTGCTTCGCTGGCTGCTTGCACGCCATCTCGGAGTCGCCCACGAAATTTGAGTCTTGAAGAAAACTAGAAGAAGAGTACAATTAATTAAGAAACCACATGTCGTCTAATGTAAATAACATTTTTCAAAACCCTTGCTAGGAATAAGATTTTAACTGTTTCCTATTACATTGCATTTATTGGAATACCCATTTTGTCGTCCGATTCTATAAGGTGATCAGTCGTTCACTTTCAATAGTAATTCACAGTAGTAACTAATAAAATGTTTTAGATGTTGAGTACGGGTGCATAAAAAATAAGTTTTATCTGACCACCTCTTCCGTATGAATAAATCCCTCACAACAACATTGCACAATTTCTTAGAAAAAAACAAGTATTCAATCTCGCAACACTGTCTTTTGGCCGTCATTCATAGGGGTAATAATTTTTTCTCAAGACAGTCGAAATTTAACACAAAATGAAGATAATCGACTTTTTCTTCTACCAAAACTTTCGATTAACTCTTCCAACGCGTAAAATGGGTCAGCCATTTTATATATATACCAGGAAAAGTGGTCCCAAACGAATATAAAACCCCGCGTGAAACAATTTCGGCTATGACGGCAGCAACAGATAATTACCCCGCAACATTCGAAGTCCAAGTGCCATTTCTTTATAAGATATTCGGGCAATATCCAGAATGGCCGATGAATCGCGATGAAAGAGATATAGGCGATGGTCTCCATGTTGCTGTCATTAAAACAAACAAAAAAATAAAAGTTTATAAATTAGACAGAAATAAAACAATGTAAAATAAAAAATGTGCAATTACAAAGTGATTCTGTAGAAACTTTGGGACAACGCGTAGATTGATTTGGCACGTCACCAGGTTTGTTTCTTGCACTGTACCATGAGCCAATGCTTGGTTTTTTGTCTTCATATCCCTAAAAAGGGATAATATGTTAAGTTGCAATTATGAATGTTGTTCATGTTGTTTAAATTTTTTTACCTAGTGGAGAACTTCTTTGCACTCTAGATTTTTTTTTTAAATTTAAATTGGGCAGAGACTCGGAGGCCGAGTGTTGCCCAAGTTTATTCGTCCAAATTTAACAGTTACATATGTACTAGGGGGTAGGAAGAGACACAAATGAGCAAAAATACGATAAGATAGGGGAGCTCGGCCTGACGGCAGCACTATTGCGGGCATATGGTGGGGATTGCTCTGACAGGGGAAGGGACGATGTGCATATAAACAGAGAGACCAGAGGGAAATTTGGTCTAACGGACGGAAACTTTGGCATCGACTCTCTTAGACTTCAGGTATTGGCAAAGATCCGACCGGCCTCTCCTCTTGCCCTCCCCGCCAGCACGGAGCCGCATGTTGTGGTGCGGCCACCCGAAATGGCGAAGAAGACCTTTCGAGACATACCACCGTTTATAGGTGCAGACTCAAAAGTAGAGAGGAGGCGGGGAGTCGCATCACAGAAACGGAACGCGCCTTCCCTCTTGCTTTCCCCACCGTCCCAGAACCACATATGTTGGTGTGGTGGTGTGGCCGCCCGTGGCGGCGGGAAACAGCTTCTCAAGACATAACACCGTTTATATATGTAGAATTGAGGGTAGAGAGGAGGCGGGATTAAATGTAGAGACGAGTTTATGAGAGAAGATGATGATTGGGGGGTGGATGAACAAGCCAAGAAGTTAAAATAAGAAGAAAACGAACACTCGGACAACGGAGGAAAATGGAGAATGACAGGCTAAAACGGACTAAGAGAAAATAAAATTCTGCCCACGAAATTGCCGGCGACAGCATCCCGTTGGCACAGAACAGTCTGTGAAGGGAGCCGATCCGCAACAGTGGTGAAGACTTAGAGTTGGCCCGTCGGCGGACTGAGGTCACCAGTGACAGGAGTCAGTGGGCCCAAGCCACAACAAACCGGGCAGATAAAAAACTGGGAAGTGCAGGTGGCCTAAAGGAAAAAACAAAACAAAACAGAAACATAGTCGGCGCTCACCACTCGCGTTTTTTGCGGGTGAGGCGTTTGGAGCGAGAAACAAAAACGGCAAGGGCATTCCATAGAAGGTTGCACTGAGGAAAGATATGAAGAGGAGGTGGCCAGGGATGACCACTGGAAGAGACGACATCGACTAGGATTGATCTGAGAGATGAAAAGATAGGGCAGTGAAGAATGAAATGTGGAATAGTCTCGGAGGGGGCACCACATAGGCAGGAAGCGGAAGGAGAGAGGCCGAAACGGTGTAGATATGAATTAAGGAAGCAGTGTCCGGTGATGAGCTGGGTAGAGGTGGCATTACATCTTCGTTCTAGCAGCACATTGGCAGACCGCACAGCTGGGAAGAAGGCTTTGGCACTTAAATTAGTAGGTATGGAGGCCCACTCTTTGCTCCAGATATCCCATAGCGTGGACCTAACCAGCTGTTTCACATGTATAGGGGAAAAAGGGGCAAACAAAGTCGAGAAAGGAGAAGGAGCTTGCGCCCAGAAACGGGCCAGGATGAGACCCGGTGATTTAGCAATAGCAGTAGTAAAAATATGGCAGAAACTGCCGAAAGTCGCTAGAAGGGCCAGATTTCTTGCCTCAATTGGATAGAGCTGCGTCGCAGGCTGCAGAAAAATTAGTTTTTCTGAAACAAAAATCTCGCACGCAGAGAAAGCTGGCCGGCAGATTGAAAGTGCATAGCAAATGTTTCAGAACCCAAAACAACATATTTTCTTCTTTTGAAGCTGCAAAGCATTGTCAGCAATGATTTGCAGAACTTGGTTTGCCATGCCAGGTGAGCTGTTCAAGCTCATGTTAGAAACATTAATCCCAATCACTGCAGGAAAACTGCACTCTAGATACCCCTAGAACAGGGTGAAGAAAAAAATAACTTGGCAAGTTACTGCAAAGATTTATTTTTATTTCAAAAGTTGACAAAGCTAGAGACCACATGTGGTCTCACACATGTGAAACAGAATACGATTTGCGACTACATTTTTGAGACCGCACGTAAAACATAAGGTCACACAAGAAATAACAGTCACAACACTTAAAATAGTATTGAAATTTAATGATCATCGATTAAAAGTCAGGCTGAAAAGAAATAGTGTTTTGAAAAAAAAAAAACTGGGGATGATAAATCCTGAGTAATCGAGAGTGAACCCTCGACCGTGATCGTCTATGTCATCTGAAACCACGGAACGGGGAGCTACTAGCTCCACCGCCACCGCTTGATAGCGTGGGCTAACAACCAAAAACACAGGGAGGATGGGTTTACGTTGAGCATCGCTAGGGCATTTAAAAGGGCAACAAAGTAGACATTAAATAAGAAATAAACCGTTGCTTTGCAAATAGCACTGGTAAATAAAGTATTCATCGGATTAATTTACTTTACAAAAGTAATTTGAATTTTGTGTTAGAAGGCGCATTAAAGTGCCAATTGAAATTACATTTCTCATTGCTGGGTGGATTAAGTTGCTCTTTACGATTGCGATCCCTGTGACTTATTTGATTTGCAGATGTCCCATTTGGCTTGCCATAGTCTGGAGGGACCTTTAATTGAATTTATTTCGCCCATCCTTATGCTAAGGGAAGAAAAGCAGTGGAGTTGATTTTGCCAGTTTTTTCCAACAAACGGAATTCCGGTATTTCTAATTGTTTTCCCGTATCGTTGACCGTTAACAATACATCGACATTGACACAACATTGACATACCAAACACCAGCTGTAAGCCTAAAATTACGTAGATGAAAACAAAGATACAGAAAACAACAAACTTATATGCCAGGCAAATACTTACACAACATCCTTTTAAAATAAATTCTGGCTTACAAATTTGTATTATAAAAAACTCACATTCTAACATAAAATCTATTTTTATCAGAAACATTTACATTTTACACAGTGCTTCGGGTTAATCCGCACAAATTTAACAAATCATTACTGCGACGAAAATTCGAATTTTAACCTAATTTGGACTAAATATTAAGAGGAAGGTAAAAAATCCCTGTCGGGTAATTTTTTTAAATTTTTATTGGTCAGCGTTTTCAAAATCACGTTTTTTATTATGTCGTGAGCCACCGACAAATTGAAAATATTTTATTTCTGTTCCCCGTAGCCACATTTTTCAATTTAAACATAAAAACAATAATCATTCGACAGAGAATTGGATTTTATGGTTGGTTTTTCTTTCGTTTCCAAGGTTTGAATTTTGCATAGTAAAAGAGTAAAAGAAATTAACAACAAATATTTTTCCGGAAAGTGAAGAAAACGAGTAGTACATCGATCCTAATCCAAATGGAATGTAAATTTGTTTGTCATTCTTCTATGTAAGAATTTTAGACATTGGTTTCTAAGTTCTAAGTTCTTTAATAATTTTAGTAGTGTAAATGTCACTCCTGGAAAGAAGTTACATCTCCCTGAGGAATTATTTGAGTTTATATATATCCGATGTTCCTCGCAAGAATGCCAGCTTATACAAATGCCTCTCCCCAGGTTGTATGGCAAAAAAAAAAGAAAGATAAGTCCGCCTGGACTTGTACCTCGACGAAGAAGAGGATGAAGATATGATATGGTGTATTTCGAGATAGGCAAAATATTGGATGAACTACGTCGAGATGAGGCTGATCAGCTTGTCTAAAAAACGTCAGACTTTCGTCAGACGACGCTCCACTTGCCACCTGATTAATCGCATTGCAAAAGTTGTTGTGCTCAGATTTCAGAGTTCAACTATCAACAATTACATAAAACGACTTTTGAAAGACTAACACACAGTCATCGTGCTCAATGAGCTCGATGACCAATTCTGATATCATCCTTCCTCATCTTGATCAATTATTCGTTTTGCGAAAATAAACACGCTGCAATTTAGAGTTGTTTAAAGTGTACAGTTGTTTCAACATGTTACTAAACTTTTTTATTGTTCAGATTTAACCACATGTTTTTGGATAATGAGCTGTGTTTATCAGCAATTTGTAAACCCATGTTTAAGTTATCTTTGCTTGATACTGAATATAACGTCCGTCGTGGTAAAAAATAGCTAAAGGGAGATTTTACAAAGCTTCACGGATTTGTAGACGAGTCTGACACGTAAGGCAACTTCTTAAATATATACAGTGAAATGTATTTCTATTATTCTATATTCTATTATTCTATATCCTTTTAAGATCGGATGATTCCAGTCATGGAACTTCTTCCTTCATGAAGAAGAATCCTCAATTTCTTATCCAAATTCACAAAACAAAAGAAAAAAGTGCAACAAATTTCTTTTTCTGCAATTTCAAGAAAAATGCTAAACTTTAATCTCATGGCGAAGTCGATTCCTAATATTGTTACTAATACTGGATAATTCCATACTATAACCATACCATTACTAACAATTTGTTAGTGAAAGGAGTATGTGAAAGGAATGACCATAAAAAAATCTACATCGGCTACTAATAATACTTTTGTTACATTTATTTTGCTGTCCTTCTTAGCATTAGGTTTATTTTTCGTACCTAACACCAGAAAATCGTCCACATGCAAAATGAATTCATCAGCAGCGTTTAACAAAACAGTTATTGACATGAGTCTGCAATCTTTGTTGATTGTAATGGTGTAAATGACCATTCTCATTTTCCAGAGACAACAGGAACTTGTTGATTATTTGTTTCGATTAAGGTTTCTAACCCAATGAAAGACTTGCAAACATTACAATTACTGTTGATAGTACGTAATAAAGCACCTCTAGAAAACAAAGCAAATGGCTCATTAATCGTTCTATGCATGAAAAGACTCATTTGTTTTGTTTTCTTGCCATTTAATTCAATATCAGACTTAACATGTATTCACAGCACCTGATTATTTTTAGCTGCTGATTTGAACATGAATGAATGAAATTAAAAACTGAAACGTACTGAAAAATACTGCCGCAAGTGCGGATGCTAGTACCAGTAATTTAAATATAACTTTAAATAAAATTACTGGCATTTAGAAATCATTTGAATTTGACAGGTGGAACAGCACCTGTCAGGAGACGAAGAAGGCGTTTAGAATCTGAGGATGTATATTAATATAGTTGCTGCCAAGTACAAGAACAACTTACGTTCCTATTGAAATATTACTTGCTTAGACTTATACATATTTTTATAATCAAAGTCTATGGCAATGGGTTCCATGTGTTGCCCATATACGTTGGGCGGTCTGGAAGTTGTTGTTTTTTTTATTATACACCTAAAAATTGCCACGATGTCATTTTTTTCACACGAGCCATCTTGATACGTGTAAATTAAATAAGCACTGTTTGGATTCAGGGGAATGGACGGCAATCGCAACAGGAGTTGATACATGATGAAACATCAAATTACTTATGGTCAATAGCATTTTGGACTCGAAAGACCGAATTCACGCTACCCTCGGTGAATTTATTAAACCCAATCTGATGTTCAGAGTAAAGCAGTTGTATTTTATGAATGATTCGTTAAACTATTTTACTCCCTGTGGGAAAATTTCGAGAAAACTTTCGTCTCAAAAATATCAATCCATTTCCAGAGTAATAAAAACATCTAAAAAAATTGTTAGACTTCTAAAATAAATACTCTTTTCTTTCTTTTCTGTTCTTTTTTCAAAGTTCACCCACTAATGAAATGGTGTCCAGTTTTCTTAGTAAGAATCAACAGGAGGGAACTGAAAATGGCCAAAAACTCACAGCTTCGACGATTTTAAAGCGTTGTTGGTGTCGTAGCTTACGAAGCCGATTCCATATTATGGAATAAGATCTTGATAGGAGAGCTTCAAAATAGCCATTTTTTCTGTTGCTACTTTCTTGGATCCTAGGTACAGTATCCTGCAGGGACAGAAATTTTTCTGTCCAAAACCACCTGGTGGCTGGTCACAAAAATTTAAGTTTTTGTTTTTGGAAAAAGGCTAAAGGTTGAAGAAACTGGTGCACTTTCTAGAGCAAGAAAAAATTGAATTTGCTGAAAATCGGAAAAATACGCATTTTAAGCACTCTAGGCTACGTCTCACCTTGAAACGAGGCAGTCTGGAATGTTAAAAATGGCGAATTTTTCCGATTTTCACCAAGCTATACTTTTTCTTGGCCTTGAAGGTAAATAATGCTGTCCATACTTAATGATGTCTTTTCATTTTATAACGAAGGAAATATATTTATAATTGAGTATATCAGAAATCGCCATCACTTAGGAATACCGATATTGCCAACACTCATCTCATTTCAAGTCAATTCAATTTATCTATTTTCGAAAGAAATATTACTTATAACAATTCCCAAGATGATAGTCTAAATTTTTTGTTTCCCAACTATAACTAAATGAATTCCATAGTTTTCAATGGAAGTCCATATATTAGTAGTCCATTTTGGACTGTCCAAGTCCATAGTTTAGTAACACCCGTCATAACACGATGGAGCTCAGCGTTAAAGCTCAGTGTTAAATTGAGAAGGCCCATCGATGAAATTCCAAAGGATGTTGATCTCCGCAAAAACGAATTGAATAGAGAAGAGCGGAGTGTCTTGGATCAAGTTCTTGAATTTTTTGAAGAGTTTGCCACAATTACGAAGTACATAAATGGAAGTGGATATCCCACTTGATCTCTAGTTGTACCGATGTACAATCGGCTATTGACGATTTTGGAAGACGTTTCCCACCATGTCCATCGATCAATTTCTCATCCCTTGATTGTAAAGGGAGCTACTGCTGGCCTGGAAAAAACTATCTGCCTATTACGACAAAGCATCCCTTATTGTTATGGCTGCGACTTTCATGGACCCAAGACTGAAAATGCAATATTTCAGTGAAAACGGTTGGAGTGCTGGGGGAGAATCGCGAGATTCATTTCAACCCATTGAAGAAAATCTAATCACAAACAGATTGAAGCCAGCGTAAGTTCATCAAAAGTAACACTTAACTCACCCGCATATTGATCAATAATTTGTTTTGTTTTTAGTATACAGTCTGTCTGGAAGGATTACAAGCTAAACGATGTGCCCATGAATGCTGGGATGAATGAATTGAATGGGGCAAGCAAAAACGTCTCTGCGTCCAACATGACTGACAAACAAACTAGCAAACGACCTACCTTCGACCAAACCTATATTGCTAACGACCTCGGAAAAAATAGAGCATCTGAGACGCTTGTAACGGATGAAATGGGAGAGTACGTGATAGAAAAACCTTAACCGTTAAATTGTGATCCCACTACAGTCTACGCTTAATGGGCAAACAGATCTTGTCAATGGCCTTGATTGGGTCGAATGGCTAGAGATCTCCTCAGCATTCCTGCGACAAGCGCAGCTAGTAAGAGGGCTTTTAATGTTGTCAAGGATGTTTTTGGCATTTCGAGAATGAGCTTGAAACCTGCGACCGTTGAAGCCCTAATCTGTCTACGTTCATGGTACAAAGCAGGATTAGTGGGGTCTAAAGGATGTCTAAGATTTCTTGGAAGAAAACTTTGATAGGTTACTCTTTGAAAACGAAGAAGAAGAAGATTTTGAAATAAGTTTTGTATTTGTTCGATAACTACGCTTAATTCGGATGTTTACTTCCAATACTTCCAAATTTCTTTTCGTTTCATTGATGTATGTTGACATCAATTCTCATGTATTTAAGTTTTTTTGGGTTCATTTAAAACAAAGAATACAAATTCAATTTGTAAACGTTAGGAAATTTTGTCATTTATTAATAAACATACCGATGAGTTGATGAACAAGTATGATTGACCCGTTAAAAACCCGGGCCGTGACCCAACCTGTTAATATTTTTTGACCCATGGGTCGGCCCGGGCCGAACCCATTTATTCTATTGGCCAAACCCGGTCCAACCCGTGTTTGAAGAAAAACCCATCTAGGCAACCCATTAAAAAAAAACCGCCCAATAAGCTCCGGTCACAGCCCTTTTGAAAATGCGACCAAACCGTCTGTTCTTGAACAAAAGAGTGCCTAGTTTGCGTTATTTTTCTCATGTCTCATGTCGTTCTCATGTAAAATGTCCTTCAATGAACACGACGTCGGATTTCCAGAATGATTCGTGACAATTGCTAATGAGTGTAGAGGATTTAAGATTTGGTATCATGTTCAATGTGAACAAATTCTTGGGAATGTAACTGGATAGTCGTAGGATATTCGCAAAAAAAAATAATTGCTCGAAATCAGGGGAACGACTCCAAAAAAGCATGAAGATTCTAATCTGTTCAAAGTTGAATGCGTTCTGAAGTTAAGAGTTATTATGCTCATTTGGTAACTGTCTGGTGCGCAATTTCCATTTCCAATTTCCAGCAATTTCCAATTGTGATTCACATCTCACATTTTATTACCCTTGTATTTATCATTCCAGAGTAGAGTAATATTGTTTATAACTAAAAGCTCAGTCTTTATTAAATTCACTGCACTAAACTCCTGTACAGCGCGTTACTGAAAGCAACCAAAATACCCTAGATTCTAATTTTTGACCAAAAAACTATAAAAACGTAAATTTTAGGTTTTTTACAGTTTTTTAATGCAATGCTATGCTATGCTATGCCTCTTTTTCCAAAGTGATCCCTGTGGTCGCCTTGTAACTTAAAAGTCTGGAATTTGATTTCGGCGACCAACAAGAGATGCAGTTTTTCCCCAGCTAGCACGTCTTTATTGGTAAAATAAAATAATGTTTTCCGAGAATTTTCTTCGGTTAATTACCTACATATTGGTATAATATTAGATTAGTATTTTGTTGCGACAAGTTGGCTGTTAAATTGTTTTGCTGTTTTCCCAATAAATGACTATTATCAAAGATGAATAAATCAGCGCATAGCCGTGTGCGTGTGCAGACCAAATCTTGGATTCCCCGTGTATGTCGTCTGCTCCGCTTCGAAGGGTAGGGGCTTTTGGATGTTTTAACACGGTTTAGCACTAGCAGACGACTCTTGAAATTGGCTAAATCGTGTATGTTAGCCGTGTATTCGTGTATTTGATTGGCGCAATGATGTATCCCTTTGTTTATTTTGTAATTGTTTTTATTTACCCGTTTATTGTTTCTGGATTTGTAACTGGTACTGAAATAGTACTGTAAATAGTACGGTCCATGTAAGAATTTTTTTCCTCAACTTGGTCTTTTATCAAATCTCAATATTTTCATCACATTGTTGGAACGGTCCATTATCAGAAAAATTTAATAAACTTTGACTTTTTTTAAAGGTTAATTCTTTGTATCACAGTTTTGGAAAGGTGCAGCATGACAAAGTTGACTCAACTTTGACCGTTATTAAATGTTTATTCCTTTTATCTTAGTATTGGAACGGTCCAAGAAAGGAAATGTTTCCTCAACTTGGACCGTTCTCAAATGTAATGATTTCTGTCATAATATTATCATGATCCATGTAAGGGAAAAGTTGAGTAAGCTTGGACCGTTGTTAAATAATATTGTTAATTAATAGTGCACTTCAAATATTTTAATAATTAAAACCTCTAGAGTCATATGTATATACATAAATAAAATATAGAAGAATCAACTTCAATGAGAAAGTATGTGTATTGGGCCGCAATTATTGCAGTAACCGTTACTTCTTAATCCATTATTGATTCTAATTGTGAATTCAACATCTTGTAAGTTTTCAGCGATTTTCTGGTGGAATCTGAGTTGACATTAAACTTTTGGCCAATTTTCCTTTCAAGGTAAGAAGGAAGCTTGTTTTTTTACACAGCTGGATACTGTACATGTCAGAAATGGCATCGAATAAATTATCAACAATGAAACGTATTATTGTAACATCAAATGAATTCCAAAATGTTATATAACTTACTTCGAATCATGATAATTCTTTTGCGTCGATTGGACGAATCTTCAAGTCTAACCCTACCACCACATCCTGGTGATGGTGCAACTTTAATGTACTTGCGCCTCACTTCTGCAGTAATGGTATAATCTTGCAAAAGTGTATAAAAACCCACGCTCTGTCTCTTCCCGGCAGATTCGTCCCGGCAGTGTATCCTTCAACAGCATTAAATCAAATATAAGTATCTTTATTACAACTATACTCAGTGTTTGTGGGTCTCTATTATAGTTAGGTGTTAGTGTTTCTTGTGAGACGAATCATCACACTACGCTACAGTTTCCTGGCAGTCGATATTCAACCAGGGGTGGCGGAGTGTTTTTAGGGGATTTGGTGCTATGGTGGGGTGGGATAAGCGGAAAAGCTGTTGGCTCCTACATTGGATTGAGTCTGTGAATTTTGGTTTGATTTTGGGTCGGACATTCCTTGGAAGGATTGAGAAGAGAGTGAGTCTTCGAGGTCTTTGTTCCACTAAAGCTAGCTGGATTTGTCGAACATCCTGGTTTGAGGTCTCATAGACAGGTGGATTGGGTTGGTGTTGAGGGTTGATGATGACCGGGAGGTGGTCACTACCACAATAGGGGCCAAGGACAATTTTGTTGAGAGTTGAGAGCAAATAGGGATGATGTGATAATGAGGTCGTTATTAGAGAGTTTACCGAAGGATGGGTTGATTCTGATGCCCAAATCAATAGTAATGATGAGTAATACGTGAGGGTCCCTCTCCTAGGGTGCAGGTGCGCAGTCCCCCCTCTCATCAGCTCGACCACTTTTACAGAGAAATATGAACGCTTTAAAATTTCTTAAAAAGTTGGCCTATTATGTAGGGTCGGATTTGATGGGCCTATGGGTCTATTTCAACCGGTCCTATTTCTCGGGCTTCCCAACTACACAGAGTATATAAATTATAATAAATCATCTTGAAAATCATGAACTTTTAAGTTCTCATCGATTTTTTACCCCTGCGATCCTGTTATCATCGGATCACAAATCAGAAGAACACCATTACGCAATCATCGTCATCATCCTTTTTTCTACTTTCTTCATCACTAAAACGGTCCGATTGTTTGATCGAGAACTTTTTATTTTGGAATCGAGAAGAAGAAAAAAGCGTGTGTTTCGCTCCAAATATAAATAAACGCGCCTACCGAAAAAAAACGTTATGATCAGGCCGTTCCAATTCCGAACTATCAAGATCCTGATTAAGTATCACGTATCTCCGTTTCTACATTTTTGAAAAAGAAAAACATTTTATGGAGCTCCTGCTAACTCGCTCTGCTGGTGGCTCTCTGCTCCTGAGGAAAAAGTCGAAATAAAAAAGCTTGCGAGTCCCCCGACACATTTTCAGCAAAATGCCTTTATCGACATCGCATAGCTAAGAGTTCTTCTGATGTTTCATTCGATTAGACTGCAGAGAGAGAAGAAAGAGGGAGAGTTGCAACCTGCCTTTACGTCTTGCAGCGTTAGGTTGACGTCTGAGTCTCCCCCAAGTCCGCGAGAGGAATCCAAGCGGAATTTCAAGCGCTGATGGGCTAATGTCGTGGACAAAGGACCTTTAATCTTGCGAACCATGATATTTGGTATAATTCGAACGTAAATATCGACGGAAAACTCGCCTCAATTTGGAACAAAATTTTACCTTTGGTGTAAACAAATCGCTGGAGTTAGTGATGCAACGTTGTGCTTTTTTCGGGTTCGTTATCGTTACCGTTAATATTTGTTTCTGATGTCTCAATCGTTTCGTTGTTCGTTTTGTTAACTTTAATGAGTCGCGTTTCTTCGTTTTTTTGCGACTCGATAAGGGAATAGCACTATTGTTAAGGTTTCAAATTACCCCTTTGACCTTGGAAACAGTGGAAAGAGCCTATCTTTTTTAAAAGGAAAAAATCATTTCAATCAACTAACTCGTCAATAAAAATATTTATTACATCTAACCTTTTTTATCGTTTACGCACATTGGTTTCATGGTCTACTTTAATCACGACATCATACAGGGATAGCAAGCCTTTTGGCTGTAGTAGGCCATGAAACCAAAGTACGTATACGACAACAAAGATTAGATTGAAAAATGAATTCTTTGTTTCGTTTAATTTTTCGTTCATTGTTCTCAATTTTCGTGTGACGCTAAACCTATAAAGATCAATAAAAATGATGGTAATCTTGAATTCATCTGTTTATTAGAACCACCCAAACAACCACCAAAGTACGTATACGACAACAAAGATTAGATTGAAAAATGAATTCTTTGTTTCGTTTAATTTTTCGTTCATTGTTCTCAATTTTCGTGTGACGCTAAACCTATAAAGATCAATGAAAATGATAGTAATCTTGAATTCATCTGTTTATTAGAACCACACAAACATGACACATTTTTATGGTGAACCACATGATTGAAAACTATTTCTTTGATTGAATTATTGATCTTTCTTGTCAAATTTTTAACAAGTACCAAAATCGGTTGGATAATTCAAAGCCAATTGCCAGGCGTTTTTTAATTTCTCCTTGCTTGTAATCGGCAAAGTAATTTTTGGAATGCAGGTTGTGGCGAATTGGAGATCGGCAACTCCTGCGTTCCTTCCAGGAAAAAATCCAACTTTAATGTTGTACCTGGTCGATCCTTCAAGTTCACTTTTCAGTGTGTCCAGGGGAATGAAGTGACTCCCAGGGCAATACTGGTAAACATCATTTAAGTTGCTTTGATCATCACATTTTCCCCGTTGTACGTACACCATGATTCGTCCCTTTATATAAAAAAAAATTATTATCATGTTCCAATAAATTAACCCCTTACTCTTTTATTTTCCACAGATGACAGAAAACTAGAAAAGTGTCCCATTACACACTATTCTAGAATTTCTTGTTCAATTCTGGGATTTTTTTTCCCGGCTAAGCAGAGAAAAGAATTCTTTAGCCGTAAATAGGCGAGGTTTGAACAGAGTATTCTCCCAAAAGAACTAAATAGATAAATAATTAGATTTTAAACAAAATATTAAAAAAAAAAAACATTTGTATTAATTACGTCTGCGAAATCTAAAAAATTCATTCCAATTATGAATAGATGTGTGTATTGGCCCTTCAGTTTTCGAGCCCACTCTAAAATATTAGGTTCGAAAAATCCGCATTGAACAACCGCCATAGAACATACAAGTCCAGCTGCCGTTAGTCGCGCAAATATTTCCGGATCAGGTGAACTGGTGTAGTATTCCATAAGAGTTTTAAGCTTAAAGCAAGTGCTTTCTAGGGCGTATGACACCACCACCTTGGTGCCCTCCGCTATCAATGGCAGGTTCTCCAACAATTGTAAACACTCCCAGATATTTAATCCTGAATCTAAAAATAATAAAATTTCTTGACTTATGCATGGTACTAGTATAATCACGTATAATAATGAGTTGGACGTTTTATTACCTAACTTTGGTGTCGGTTCGTACATCGTGAACATGTTACGTCGCTTTGTCCCACGATCAGATCGTGAAGGACCAACTTGTGGTGTAACCTCACATGGACGAACATACACTGGATCTCTCCGTATGTTTGCCTGGATGTTGTTAGAAGCAGAAAGTCTGGGTGATGGTAACGTCAAAGTCAAAGTTGAATTGAGTGTTGCTTATGACGCGTTTAATTGCTTCATCACTTCTTTCATTACGGCACTAGAAATACTAGCGATTTGGTCTTCAGAAAGTCTGCTGCTGGCTTCCTGCCTGACAACGTCGACTTTGGAGATGAAATTCATTTTATTAAATTTTCTCATTACAACGTGTAACGTATAGTCTAATTACATCTGTTTGGAAGGGCGCGAGGACGAACTGCAGTTACAAATATGCATGTAACTGAAAAGACAATTAATACAATTCGACTGCTTACCTTCTGTCAAATCTGTCAAATCCTGGAGCGTTTCTAGAAATTTTCGCTATTTGCCGTTATTTCCCATATTGCAAAATGAAATTGTCAACTTTTTCAACTGTGATGACTTCGGATGACCAAAAAACCCAAAAGCAGTTGAGAATTTGAGATACACCAAGAGAGTCAAAGCCAAGAGATGTTCAAGATCTCAAAGAGTTCCGGATGGAACACACTAGAAAACTTAAATAATGATTAAGTTTAAGTATTACTTAAACGTAGAACAAGCTACTTAAGTAGAAACGTAGAAGTAGCTACTTTTATCATATATGTAACCGTTTCCCCAACATAATTGTTCCGTATTACTAAAAGAGTCATCAAATAAGGTAAAGACAACCAGCTCTTCAGTTAGATAAGACAAAAAAGCCCAGACAAAGCCTCTTTTGGCACATAGAGTAAAGGATCAGTAAAGGATCAGCTCACACAGCTCACGATAATCCTTGCGTGATAGCATGGTTTTCTGTATGCAATTCGTAACCTTAATCGTCTTGTTGGAATTTAAATTTAAACATGGTCTGGTTGGCTTTTTTTTTATTTACGATCTCTCTGCCAATGCAGAACTTCCAGTTTTAATGTACGGAATCAGTTTTATCTATCAGAATCAGCAGCGATGAATTTAGATGAGTTAACAGATTATGATTTGTTCATTAGTTTTAGACACTAGATCATGTTAGTAGCATTTATACAATTTTTAGATGGAGGCGTGTCGTTAGACGATGTTCTCGCTCATTCGACTCGTCAGTAGTTGCAGCTTCTAAAGCCAACCAGGTACCCTTGATACTAATCTCTCTTCTTGCAATCGCGTTAAATAAATTAGCTTTTTAAACTTATAGCTTAAGTTAATAGACCATGCTTTTAAAACAGAATTTATTAAGTTTTTCGTCCTGTTTTGATGACGACTGATTTTGAGAAAACCTTAGGGGCACATCGCTATATTTTTACTGCATCAAGTAGCCGAATACTGAAATAAATGTTCAAGAAATCGTCGATTACGGTTACGCATAACAATATTGCCTCTTTCTACCATTAAAGGTTTTGCTGGCGTAGTTTTTGAACTTCTGACACACTTGTTCTTCCTATTGCTATTAACAACATTGAATAAGTGGAGAATGGGGTGAAACTATGTCTTGAAGTAGGATTCTCTAGTAATAATACCCAAAGGTTTGATGGCGTCAATAGTTTTTCAAAAGAAATTCGGAGTCTCTTAAAGTAAGTCCCTCCATTTAAAATTAAAATTCGAAATCATTTGAAATGTACTACAGTCTTTCAGAAAGCTCAGATTGTTCATCTCGATCACTCCTTTCCTTTCATTAATCTACGGACTACTTATTATGGCCCTGGTATATCTGGTAACATTCCAGAATTCCAGAATGGGTCTCATGTGCTGTTGCACAATCCTTTCTGGAATAAAATTGAAAATTTGAGAATTGCTTTAGCACACATTTGGCTAACTGAGTTCTACTCAATTCTTGCTGATTTTGCATGTGTTACAAGAAGCAAAGGAACTATTACGAACTATTACACTGAAGTTACACTTACAACACTCATTTAAAAGAAGGAGATCAAAGAAATTTGACATTATGCCAAGCAAGACACCCTAAGCCTTCCAATCAGACGTCCCATTTATTCAAAAGACACATAAATTACATCAGGGCGATACGAAATCGAATAATTCATCAAACGGGTGTCTTGAATCAGGTTGCTACAGATTTATCCAACTTACTTTATGTATTGATCGAAGTAAATGACTACGGTAAGAATTTATTTAAAATCTGTTAATTAAAACAGCAGTTACATCATTTGTCTCATATCTAACTTTCACAAAGGAAAATACATTACTACCCCTGCCAACGAAAAAACAGATTTACTTTTCAAATGCAATCAAGAGAACAAGGAGAACCTGAAAATAAATATCATGCTAGCTGATGGTTGAATACAATACAAATTTGCTGTAAACGTCATTCAAATAAAATTATAAATTCTCTTTCAAAGAAATTCAGAGCCTCTTTCTGCAAGTTTTTCCCTGGATTTCATGCATTTACTGGTTGCGAGAATTTCCGTACCATCCCAAACCTCTTCACTATATTCAAGTCAATTGGGTCTCGGCTCTGGACTTTTGAACTCATTCTCTGACTTGTGTAAAAACATATCATGTTAAAGTAAAACTTTTATGCTAAACTCCTAATTTAAAATCTAATTAAGTCTACGACGAGGTTCCGATAACAGCCGAAATAGGTGTAACTGCACAACCACCAGGAGTTGTGTAATTGCCGAAAAACTACCCCCCCCCCTTTTACACCCAATCCCCTTCTGCACACAGCAATCCCCTCAATCCCCACAGCACATCTAGCGGTCAGATTTCCAGCAAGGATATTTATTTACAAGTAAATATCCATTCAAGCATGATCTGACCGCTAGATGTGCTGTGTACCAGCTGGGTTTAAAGAAGGGGATGGGGAGAAAAAGTTACACTGAGGGGAACATAGCTCGAACGCCGGCCTAGAAGTTAAGTAGGCCATGTTTTAAGTAGCATTAAGTGACAGCTGAAAATGGATGAGCACTACAGTGGTGTACTCGTTAACAAAAGTGCCTTTTTATGATTTTGTATTTGTAAAAGTGCGCTACACAAAATTGTAACACATTATTATTAAGATAGTCAAGAAAGATGAAGGTGCGTCACACGGACGTGCTTCATAAGTGTGCTGATTACATCGAATAATTTGTATTACAGTAAATAAAAAAAATGAAAAAACAAATTAAGTAATAAAATCGATAATGGGAACGGAAAATTGAAATGGAATTTGTGATTAAATAAAAAAAAATATTGGCACAAGGAATGGAAAATGGGTTTTGCTAAAACGGTGATATCTTCTTATTACTTTGGCGACGCTTAGTTACTATCTTTAGACTAGATATTCGTTTCTTGTTTGCTAAATTAGATTAGAAATATTAGACCAACTATAAAAGAAAGTATAACAACATACAAAACCCTGTTTTCTTCCTTATGCTGGCTCTTTCAAGCCGTACGCCATTTTCTGCACACATCTTGTGTCTTTTCTTTCAAAACATTATTTAATTGAAAATAATTGTCATTTTAATTCATTAGTCAAACAAAACCTTGTTTTTTGTTCCAGTACCAATGCTACAGTTGGTTTGTAAGATTGCCGTCTTCTGATTTTGCGTATTTAATTCAACCACCATTGGTTAACACGAATTTTTGTGTGTTGAGTTCCGTTGGGATGGCAAATCAAAAACATTTTTGAAGCATTGAAGTTTTCGTTCATGTCCAAAAAGTGTTAATGCTCTAGTGGCAGTGTGAATTTTTCGGTCAAGATTGTTTTTTTTATGATCATCCAACCAATTCCAGGATTGATCCTTTTCGATCGAAGTATTTTCCTTTAAGGTATTTCTTGTTTCCCTTTATAAGATTCCTGTAATAATATAACAAAATTTGTTAGTAAGAAAACTTAATAAAAATAAATATAAACAAATTACCTTGAACAGAGTAAGTCTCATTCTCAGTCTCGTTCTTCTGTGTTCTTTTGTTTAAATTGTCTTCCAATAACAATTTTAGGTGTTGAAACTGTTTTTTCCCTTGAGTTACGGCTTCATCTCTCTTTCTTGCTAGATCTGGTCCATCACGATTAATTTCAGAACCTTTCAGTGAACGAGAAGATGTGACGAATGAAGAGGCTTCAATGTATGACTCTAGATGCGTATGGTGAAAGAATCTACAAATGACGCAAACATTAACAGTGAGCAAAATTTACTAAATCCTAAAAATTTGTGATATCATGTATTCGCGAAAATATTCAACACCAACTCTCTCTTACCAGACAAATATACTTCTAACTGGACACTGTCGGCTAAATGCCTACCAATATCGTTTCAAACACGTTTCCTCACCGCTTTGCTCTTGTCTTTCCGAAGGGGAATCTGTTGAACATTTTATTATCAGGTTACCCAATTTTTCCTCGCATCAGCATGAGCCTCTAATTCGTAGCGTCCTCCACCTATAGGTTAACTTGGCCCCCTGAACTCTACGTATTCATCCAATCTAAACAACTTCTCCGTGCCCTAAATGTTTTCATGGTAAAAACACATCGCCTCAATAACGCTTGACAAATGCACGACTTTACAATCATAATCCAAAACACTGTACTCCACACCTTTTTGCCATTCTCAACATGTATCCTAACCCATTTCCCTTTTTTTTTTGTTTTACTCCAAATATGTCAATCTTTACACACTAGCATTTCTCTCTCTCCCTCTGCCATTATCTCCATGTTTGCTAATGCTCCTTGAAATACAATAAAGAGGCAACTAGCAAACCTGATAACGTCTCTGCAAATAAAAAAATATCATGTACTTACATCTTGTGTTACGAGTTGGAGTCAGAAACTATATGACAGGATCAACGAGTTACTTTGTTTCCCAAAAAGTATCTTTACGTCTGTGAAGGTTATTTCAATGTTAGTCACTGTAAAATTGTTTCCCATGCAATTTTCTTAGTCATATTTCACGCCAGGCTATTACACTAGATAGACGTTAATCGCCCAAACTTAGCTTACTATAAAAGTAGAAGCAGAAAAATATGTGATGAACAAAATTTCTTATGCAAGTTAAATCTTATCTTTTTCGAGGCAATCAAGACAATAGCCATTGTATTAAAACAATCTGATTGTATGTTTTCACAAACACAATTTTGATTTTTTTCTGCTTTAGAAATTTTAATTTTCTTCTATAGTAAGCTTTCACTTCAGTTACGCCCTTTTTTACTCTCTTGATGAAGCCAACCTGATATAGCCTTTATGATGTTTGCATCCATTAGGAATTTTATTAATTAAACCCCAGGTAAAGGGATATCAACTAAAAACTAACCTATTTTTCTGAGGCACTATCAATATCCTCTTTTTACAAAACAATCAAACGAAAACAAGAATTATTATGTCTCTCCTTAATTAAATTATAAATGACAATAAAAACAACAAACACATCCTTAAGGTCTAGCACAAAGTGGATTTATTTCAGAATTATTCAAGTCGATTTCAGAAATGAACTTGTCCTTTAATTGAAAAAACCAATAGCTGAATTTCCGTAGTACTAACGGCCATTTCTCGTTGCTTTTACAAAATGTATTTAGGGAGTAATGAAGTTATATTTTTGTAATCAGAAATCATATGGATATCTACTACGGAAATGTTTTTTGGATCTGTTTTTACAATACCGCTCAGGAGACGTTGGAACAAAATGAACACGGTGGAAAAAGAATGACGAACATCAGAGGTATAAAGTGGTGCTTTTTTAACTAAATTAAAGTTCTTTAAGGTCCTAAATCCATATGGGAATTTTTTTCCACATCCCTATGTATATTTTGGGGATTTCTATTAATTGATAACTCGAAACCAATCCCCCTTCATTTTAACCCATCTAGTGATCAGCAGTTTTAAGTATAAAGAAACTTTTTCTTTTACAATTTTTTTTGTTTTATTTTTT